>NC_092762.1:84205431-84522098 GCF_047496795.1 Chiloscyllium punctatum | reverse complement strand
TGCAGACAGGGAAATGCAGTTGAGAACTGAACCAAATCAAATAGTGGAGCAGGCTCAAAGGGTCCAGCGTAACCCTAACTCCTACCTCTGCTCCTTTGTCCTAAGTCCCTATGTGGGTCACATCAGTGTGCAAAATACAAACAAGACCGATAGGCAGCAACTGTCCTTACGTATTGACCTAACATCCTAATAACAAGTTACTTGATCAATTAATGTATTTACAATTTCCAGGATCTTGTAATAGCTGCTTCCGACACAACAATGACACTCTGAAAGGTAATTATTTGGTTGTGAAGTATTTTGGGGGTAATCTGACAGACACAGTATAATTTTGTTTTTGTTCTTTCATTTGCAAAGCTTCAGGGAGCTTTGTGAGGAATGGATCTGAGGGCATAACCTGGAAGTAAACCTACAACTGTTATATTTCCTCTGCTGACGGCTAGACTGATCTAATTGTAGATTTTGGGTGTTGATGTGTTTGGGGCAGTGGGTGTGATATGGAGCCTTTAAGGGGTAGCAATCAATGTGATAGACTTTAAAATTCAGTGTGGAGAGCAACTCTGGTCTTGAGCCAATATCTTCAACTTAAGTAAAGCACTTGTAGGGGAGGCAATGACGTAGTGATATTATCACTGGGTTATCAATCCAGGGATCCAGGTTTGAATCCCACTGTGACAGAGGGTGGAATTTGAATTCAGTCTTTAAAAATCTGGAATTAATCCAATGCTGACTGTGAATCCATTACCAATTGTCAGAAAAACCCATCATGTTCATTAATGTCCTTTTGAGAAGGAAACTGCCATCCTTAGCCTGTCTGGTCTGCATGTGAATGCAGACCCACAGCACTCTGGTTAACTTGTTAACTGTCCTCTGGACAATTATGGATGGGGAATAATACTGCCTGGCCAACATTTACATTCTATGAGTGAATGTTTTTTAAAAAGGTATTAGGAAAGAGCTGTTTAAAGTGACCTGGGGAAATAGAATGAGCAAAATAATTTATGACCAGTGGCAGATATTTCATAACATTCAGAATAAAGAGGAGCCAATGAGAAGAACAAACCACCAGTGGTTAACAAAGGCAGATAGAGTAGCCATGCAAAGTGGTGAAAGCCAGTGGTAGAGCAGAGAATTGGGCTTTTCTTTTTAAGAAACCAGCAACAAATGACTCAAAGGCTCTGTATTGACTATAAAAGTAAATTCTCAATAATTTTTTTTTTAAAAGCCTTCCACTGGTAAATAAAAAGAGTAGCTAAAGTAAGTTTGGGACCCTTAGAAGATGCAGCTTGGGAATCTACGACAGGATGTAGGGAGAAATGTGTCCCAAGTTTGATGACCATACAAAAATAGGTAGAAGGACATGTTGTGACAACACCAAGACTCTGCAAAGGGATATGGACAGGTTGAGTGAATGGTTAAAAACTTGGCAAATGGATTTTAATGGAATCAAAAGGCAGACTATTATTTAAATCGAGGGCGACTCCAAAAAAAGTGCAGTGCAGAACAATTTGAGTGTTCCTGTGCATGAGATACACAAAGTGTGCAGATGCAGCAAGTAATTAAGCAGGCAAATAGAATTTTAACTTGCAAGGAGGGTGAAGTTTAAAATAGGGAAGTCTTGTTCTAACTACAGAATATTGTGAAGCCACACTTGGACTATTTTGGTCCCTATATTTAAGAAAAGATGTTCTGGCATCGGAGGCAGTTCAAAAGAGATTCACTTAGACTGATTCCTGGGGATGAAGTGTTTGACTTATTAAGAGCAGCTAAACAGGTTAGACAATCGTTCATTAGAATTTGGAAGAATGAGGGGTGATTTTATTGAAACGAAAAATTCTGAGGGGGCTTCGTCAGATCGATGGTGAGAAGATGTTTTCACTATTGGGGGAGTCTCGAACTGGGGGACATGATTGCAGAACAAAGAGACCCTCATTTAAAACCAAGCTGTAAAGGAATTCCTTCTGCCACATGGTAATGAATGTTTGGTATTTTCAATTCCAGGGAGTTCTGTGGGGCAATCACTGAAAGTGTTTAAAGTGGTAGATAAAGTTTTGAGATATCCAGAGGTTGAGGATGATGATGAATGAACTGTAATGGAAGAGGAGTTGAGGTCTATGGCAGTCTTGTGCTGAATGGCCTCCGAGTTGTTTTTTGAAGAGATGAGATTGAGAGGCCTTGTAGATGGATAGAATCTAAGGATGAAGTGAGAAGTTGATTTTAAGGGACGTGGTGAGTTGGTATGAATCAAGACGATGAGAAGGTGAACAATGAAACGCAATTCCTCTTTGAAACAAAACTTTTTTTTTAACCTTCAAGGCATAAAGACTCTTAATTTGTCTCAGATTGATGGGTACTAAACTGACCCAGTCTCATCTACAACACATCAGAAAACTTCTAGGCAGAAAATGGGTCAACCTCCTTCAGCTTGGGTTAACCAACACTGATCTCACTTTCTCGAAAAGATAAACCACATCCTTCACCATTGGCTGGATCGCTGGTTGGAAAATGAGAATTTATTGTCACACCTTTGTTTTGGAGAGGTAGTGACACACAAAACAGAGGCCCTGAAAAAGGCACTCTCTGTGACATCACGAGCTGACTGACACTGAAATTTTCACTCTGACCTCACCCACACAGCAACAAGTCCATTCATGTCCTGAGGTGTAGCCTTTCTGAGTGTGGCTGTGTGTATGTACCATCTCTGCCTCGTCACTTACAATTATGCTGAATTTCTTTGTTTTCTCACCCCGAATAAGCACTGTTTCTGAGATGTTCTCCCACCCACTGAATGTCCTCTCAATGGCTGAGCTTACAGTTTAGCTAGAAGCTGCACATCAGTTGTGTGCAACCTTAAACCTTTGAGTTTGAGGTGCAGGCAGGAGTTTACCAGGATAGCTGGCAGAAAGACTTTGCACTGATCACAGCTGGAAGTCAGTAAGGCACTCTGCAAACTGGATCCTGAAAGGTATGTCAGCAACAGTGAAGATGCAATGATGGGTTGAGTGTGAATGGCAGGTAAATGTTGGCAGCAGCAGCACTGTACAGTTGTGGCTTGAAAGGCTGGCAGTGTTTTTAATAGATGAGTAACACCAAAAATTGTCATTGATGCAATTTTGTTTTTATTGTGATTTTTGACTTCAACAGGGTGAGGGATGGGCATTTTAATTTTGCATACCCAGTATTAACAGCAATCAAGTACTAAAAGAGAGTAGTAAGGCTCCCACTGCATGGTCCACCTCAAACACTCCTGTAACAGGGACAGCGTGGGGTTAGATGCAGAGTAAAGCTGTCTCAACTCTATTAAACTGCAAGTTCCCATGACACACACTATTGATTACTCCCAGGATTGGTACAGCACAGGGTTAGGTCCAGAGTAAAGCACAGTCTTCCAATAAACACCAGGGCTATGTGCATTCTGTTAGATTAGGCTAGATCCAAAAGTCCTTAGTGTGGCTACACCATTGAACCTTTTCATGTACATGGATAAGCAAATTAATTTGCCCCTCTGCTCATCAATCAAGAACTGGGACTAAAAGATGAAATTAAGAAGTTAGGCTGCATAGATTAGAATTTGAGTACAAGATTGAGTTTTTAAAGTTTGTTCCTAAAACAAAGGCATTGATGGCAGGACCAACATTTGTTTGTCCCTCAAGAAGCTGGTGGTGAGGCATCTTCTTGAACTGCTGCAGTCTGTGTAGTGCAGGAAAACCCACAGCCAGCTGTCAGAGGAGTTGATGAGCGCAAACTTAAAGCTAGGTCATTTAAGTGTGTTGTCAGGAAGGATAATGTCACAAAATCAATTTTTGTTAGATGACAATATTAAGGAATTCAGTACCAAAGGGTATAGTTGAAGGCAAGATAAGATCATCCGTGATCAAATTAAATAGCAGAATAAGCTCGAGACTAGTTACTTCTATTTGTTCCTGTTCGCTACACAGTACCTGGTTGTGTGCATGAAGTAAAAAAAAAAGTTTGGTATCTGAAATAGGTCCACAAAGGTCAGTATCCTATCACCAAATCACCTTTTATTTACAATTACACTTTACATGACACTGACCCAACTAGTACAAAGCCATTCTGAGTGAACAGAACCTCTGACACCCCTTTTGTTTTATTTTATTAAACAATACAGTTTACAAAACAATTGACATTAACAGCTGTATACGGAGAAACAGCAAATTTCAAGGGAGCAGAGCAGCGAAGCCCCCATTCAACCAGCTTTCAGGGAGATGAGGACAAACGTCAGACCCTGACACTTTTTTTTTAGATTAGATTAGATTAGATTACTTACAATGTGGAAACAGGCCCTTCGGCCCAACAAGTCCACACCGCCCCGCCGAAGTGCAACCTACCCATACCCCTACATTTACCCCTTACCAAACACTACGGGCAATTTAGCATGGCCAACTCACCTGACCTGCACATCTTTAGACTGTGGGAGGAAACCGGAGCACCCGGAGGAAACCCACGCTGACATGGGGAGGACGTGTAAACTCCACACAGTCAGTCGCCTGAGGCGGGAATTGAACCCGGGTCTCTGGCGCAGTGAGGCAGCAGTGCTAACCACTGTGCCGCCCATTTTTTTTGTGTACAAATCTTTATTCAATTTCCACCACCAGGAAGAAAAGAAACACCCAAGTGGCCAAAGATGACACTCCTATTTCCTTTTTTTGCAGTCCTTGACACTGCTCCAGCTCCCTCAGAGCCTGCTCTCAGAATAAACGGGATATCGACACTCCTGTTTCTATCTGTCAGCCAGTGCTCCCTGATTGGGGCTGTTAATCTGGTCCAATCAGGGAGCTCATTCTGAGCTCCACCTGGCTGACATTGTTGCAATCACCACAGAAACTATTCTAAGATTTCCCTTTGCCAGTTTGTGCCTGTCTTGTGTTTCCTCTCCATTTGCCACACCTCTGGTCCATGCTTTCAGATCAGTGAGCACAGGGATAAGTGATGGGTTTACGCCTGCCTGAGAAGGTGGATGACAGCTCAGTCTGACACTCTACATGCCCTCAGTCCTGAATCTAAGGGATCTGTTCCTTTTTGGGTCCACTCCAGGGTCGGGCGGGAGCTTTTCACTTTGATGCCAAAGATGACAAACTTGTTACTTTTGAAGTAGTTTATTGGTCACTTATGATCAGGTGACCATTGTGTGTCATTTTCTGATCGTCTGACTAATGGTGGTCATATGACCAGCTCTAGTTGACAGGTCTTTGGGGGTAATGCTAACCTAAAAATCAGGCCAATCAGAGTTTGCACACTTGAGTTTGTTAACTTCTTCACCCAGCCTCTGTCAGACAGTGGGAACATTATCTGCCTTTACAAATTTAATGAAATATACATAATCATGAAAAGTACATAGCAGTTTAAGCTTGACATTGCAATGTAAGCTGCAATAGAGATATAGAGAATAAGAGGTGTGTCTCAACTTTTCCAGTTACAGACTGTATTTACAATGTACATTTGTGTTGACTGTTGCGGGGGTGGTGAATGTGGGGAGAGTTTTTATTTTATCTTATTTTAACAAATGCCCAAGTACAAGTGCTGCTTGGCACTCAAGTCTAGTAGTTACCATCCCTGGATTAGTGGTGCTGGAAGAGCACAGCAGTTCAGTCAGCATCCAAGGAGCTTCAAAATCAACGTTTCGGGCAAAAGCCCTTCATCAGGAATAAAGGCAGTGAGCCTGATGCGTGGAGAGATAAGCTAGAGGAGGGTGGGGGTGGGGAGAAAGTAGCATAGAGTACAATGGGTGAGTGGGGAGGGGATGAAGGTGATAGGTCAGGGAGGAGAGGGTGGAGTGGATAGGTGGAAAAGGAGATAGGCAGCTAGGACAAGTCATGGGGACAGTGCTGAGCTGAAAGTTTGGAACTAGGGTGAGGTGGGGGAAGGGGAAATGAGGAAACTGGAGAAGTCCACATTGATGCCCTGGGGTTGAAGTGTTCCGAGGCGGAAGATGAGGCGTTCTTCCTCCAGGCGTCTGGTGGTGAGGGAGCGGCGGTGAAGGAGGCCCAGGACCTCCCTGTCCTTGGTCACCTCTACATTGGGGAGACTGGGTGCCTCCTAGCAGAGCGCTTTAGGGAACATCTTTGGGACACCCGCACCAATCAACCACACCGCCCCGTGGCCCAACATTTCAACTCCCCCTACCACTCTGCCGAGGATATGGAGGTCCTGGGCTTCCTTCACCGACATTAATCCTTTCTTACTGAAGCAATACAGCTCAGAAGGAGGCCATTCAGCCTTTTGCAGCTGCACTAGCTCTTAGAATAGGCAACTCATTCAGTGCCAACTTCTACCCATAATCCTGCACGTCCTGCCTTTTGAAATAAGATTAATTCCCTTTTGAATGCTTCAAATGAACCTGCAGTTGTTGTACACTCAGGCAATCTGTTCCATAATTTAACCACCGTATGAAAAACAAATTCTCATTTCTGTTTGCTGCTTTTGCCAATTATTTTAAATCTGTGCCCTCCTGTTTCCTCGCCTTTCATGGGTGAAAGTAGTTTCACCCTATCTACTGTGTCCTGGCCCCTCCTGATTCTGAACACTTGCATCAAATCTCCTCTCTCCTTTCTCTTCTCCAAGAGAAACAGTCCTAACTTCTTCAATCTGTTTTTATTTTTGATGCTTCTCAGCCCTGGAATCATACCAAAAAAAAAGCACTCTCTCCACTGCATTCTCTCTCCAGTCTGCGCTCTCCAATGCTTTCACATCCTTCCAAAAGTGCAGCGCCCAGCCTGGAGTCAGCAGCTGGAATAGTTTCTCATATCTCTTTATTAATAGGGACATAAAGAACAACAACAAAGTTCAGGATTTCATCTTGTATATTAAATGGTTTCTCATCCTGTGCTGCCTCTTCAATGACTTATTAATGTACACACCAAGCTCACTCTGTTCCTGAATCCCTTTAGAATTGTGCCCTATATATTCTCTCCAGAGAATCTTTAAATCTTTATTAGCATTTTCATAAATTAATTAGGCATTGTTATCTATTGGTTTTGGCCCTTGCCTCCATAATAGACAGTTACTTATTAATGCTCCTTGTTAATCCTTCGATTTAAAAATTCCGAGTGCCTTTTCTATAATACGATTGCCAGCTTCGATCGGCGCTTTGATCAAGTGATGTTCTAACCATGTGACTTGAACATACAATGTAGGTCAGTCAGGACTGCAACAATGTCTTCACCCAGAGAGTGAGCAGCCTGTGGAATTTTCTACCCTGGAAAATGGTTTAGGCCAAAACATTGGAATGGTTTCAAGAAGGAGTTGGATATAGTTCTTGGGGCTAAAGAGATCAATAAGGAGAAAGCAGGAATAGATGCTGAGTTGGATGATCTGCCATGATCATATTGAATAGTGGAGCAGGCTTGAAGGGCTGAATGGCCAACTCCTCCTATTTTCTAAGTTTCAAGTAGCATTCCAGGAGCTGGAAACACAGCACAAAAACCAGTTGACTGTTCAGTGCAGTGCTGAAGGAATGCAGCACCTCCAGCGTTCTAGAGATGAACAGCACGGAAGCAGACCCTTCGGTCCAACTTGTCCACACCAACCAGATATCCTAACCTAATCTAGTCCCTTTTGCCAGCACTTGGCCCATATCCCTCTAAACCCTTCCTATTCATATACCCATTCAGGTACCTTTTAAATGTTGTAATTGTACCAGCCTCCACCACTTCCTCTGGCAGCTGATTCAACACACACGCCACACTCTGCATGAAAGTGCTGCCTGTTAGGTCCCTTTTATATCTTTCCCCTCTCACCCTAAACCTATGTCCTCTAATTCTAGACTTTCCCACCCAGGGAAAATACCTTGTTTATTTATCCTGTCTATGCCCCTCATGATTTTATAAGGTCACCCCTCAGCCAATTGAACTAAGGTCTCATTTGGCTGTTCAGTTTGGATACACGATGATTCAATGACACTTTTTCGATGATCATCCGTTTGATTATCTCCAGTGTCCTGGCCATTATTTATCCATCAATGGACATCTCAAAAAAAACAGAATTAATCTCATCATTATTGCATTGTTGTTTGTGAGACCTTGCTTGCAAGCTGGCTTCCACATTCCAACCGTAACCTCACTTCAAACAGCACTTCATTTGTTATAAATTGCTTTGAGACATCCAGTGGTCAGTAAAGGTGCCATATAAATGCAAGACCTTCTTAAAATATTACCTGTGAGTAGCAGGGATCATGGCGTCATACAGCATGGAAACAGACCCTTCAGAATAGCACGATGGTTCAGTGGTTAGCACTGCTGCCTCACAGCACAGGGACCCGGATTAGATTCCAACCTCAGGCAACTGTCTGTGTAGAGTTTGCACACTCTCCACATCTGTGTGGATTTCCTCTGGGTGCTCCAGTTTCCTCCCACAGTGCAAAGATGTGCAGATTAGGTGAAAAGTTGACTATGGTTCAGTAATCCAATCAATGACGTGTAGTTTAATATCCCCTGGATATGACCTTTCCTGGTCTGTGTGACATCAACGTTGTATTTTCACTGATGTCTCCTGAGGATGGAAGGAGTCAGGAATTGACAACCTCTCCTCCCAGTCAGTTATCCAGGTCCACTCCGAAGCCAACCTTGAGCATGAGGCACAGCTCCATGTTTTGTTCTATTCTCTTGTGGAATGTTTTGAAAATCCCAGTATTATTTTTTATACTTGTTCAACTAGCTGTCCAATTGAACAGCAAACTATCATTCTGGATTAGTGGTGCTGGAAGAGCACAACAGTTCAGGCAGCATCCAAGTAGCTTCGAAATCGACGTTTCGGGCAAAAGCCCTTCAGCTATTCCTGATGAAGTGCTTTTGCCCGAAACGTCGATTTTGAAGCTACTTGGATGCTGCCTGAACTGCTGTGCTCTTCCAGCCCCACTAATCCAGAATCTGGTTTCCAGCATCTGCAGTCATTATTTTTACCTCAGCAAACTATCAGCTCAGTTTAAAAACTGCTTGAGAAAAGTTTTATTTTGTGCTTTGCTAATAGTTTTAATTAGCTTCAACTTTCTTCCCACATCGGAACAGAAGACTTAGCAAAGGCAGGAAAGGAGTAGCCAAGCCTGCTGTGACATTCAATACGATCATGACTGATGTGGTTATTATCTCAACTCCACCTTATCTGCAGCTGCCCATAGCCCTTGACTTCACTGTATTCAATGCACCATACACAGAGAGACAATTAATTTAATATTTATCCCCATATTGGTTCCCATAGTCTGCTCAAAGCAAGTGTGAGAGATAAGGTGTTCAGATCTTCCATCTGAACTCTCGTGTTTTTGCATCAACCTGTTCAGAGACGATACTACACACCTCTGGACTTGAACCCTGTTCAGATATACTGCAAGACATTTCCAGTACAAATGGCATTTGAACCTGGGATTTCTGGCCTAGAGGTAGAGACGCTTCCACTGTATCACAGGTGCTCTAGATCTGTCTGAAGGTTCAGTTCAAGATGAGGAGTACCCAACAACAATGAGTCACTTGTTATTTAGGCAAGAAGCCAAAGCTTTAGTTAATGAGAACGGATTGGACACTGGTCCCCTTCCACCATATCAAAAACCTCACGGGTGTTGAAGTTCATCAATTAAAAATGGTTTCTTAACTGAGTGAGCAAGGGAAGGTGTACTAGTAATTAATCTCAATGCCAAGCTCTCTTCCCCATGTTTTTTTTTAAAAACTGTAGATGCTGGAAATCTGAAATAAAAACAAATTGCTGGAAAAACTCAGCAGCTGCATCTGTGGAGAGAACCCAATATTTTGGGTCCAGTGACCCTTCTTCGGATCCCATCTGCTTTCTCTCCATGCATGCCTGCTGAGTTTCTCCAGCAATTTCTGCTGTTGCCTCTCCCTGTGTCCCTGAGCCAGTTGCAAGAGACAAGAAGGAAATAATTAAAAGAATTTGGTTTTAGCTGTTGCACACTCACCTTTGAGATATTTGCATGCCCGAACCCACTTCAAAGGCTAAGGAACGTAATCCTGACTGGCAATCTCTGCCAGTACTGAGGGAGTGCTGCCGTCTTGTGAATATGATGCTAAACCCATGCTACTGAGAGATATCACATGGGCATTATTTCAAAAAGCGGGTGAGTTCTTTGCAGTGTTTGGGGCTAAACCGTATCCTTCAGACAGCACCCCTTAAAACTTTCTGTTCATTATCCTGTCACTTTCAGGGAGTTTGCTCTGTGCAAATTGATTTGTTTTCCTTATGATGTGTAATATGTATGCAAGTCTATTTTCTTCTTTCTCCTTTTGTTCCCCACTCACTTGCCGGATACTATCTCCTGTAGTGGCACCTTGTAAAGCCTGCCAGTTCTACGAGCTAGAAAGAACCAGGGCTACCTGGACACACTTAAAAGCTATATTGTTATTCCTTCACCATTGCTGGGTAAGGAACTCTGTGGGTGGACTTACACCTGATGGGCTGCAATGCTTTAACCCACCACCCCTTTCTTCATGGCAGTTAGCAATGGGCAACAGACGCTGTCCTTGATAAGTGAAGTACACATCCCATGAATAGGAAACCAGACACTTGTGAATGTTGGAAATTCTCAATTGCAGAGAGCTGCTGTCCTCCTCCACCGCCTACAACAAAGCTGCAGGAGGAACACCTCATCTTCCACCTCGGAACCCTACAGCCACATGGCATGAACATTGAATTCACCAGTTTCCATATCTCCCCTCCCCCACCCCATCCCAGGTTCAACCCTCCAACTCAGATCCATCTTCTTGACTTGACCGACTTTTCCATCTTTCCCCCCCACCTATTCATTCCACCCTCCCCACCCATCTATCACAAGTACCTCCTACCTTCACCCACCTATTGTCATCCCACCTACCTTTCCCCCAGCCCCACCACCTCTTCCCCCCCCTATTTATTTCAGCCCCTTCGCCATCCCCAGTCCTGAAGGAGTGTTGTACCCAAAACCCTGACTCTCCTGCTCCTCTGCTGTCTGACCGGCTGTGCTTTCCCAGCACCACACTTTTTTTTCAACTCTGACCTCGAGCATCTGCAGTCCTCACTTTCTCCTGAGAGCTGTAGTCAGTTGGTCATTATACATTCAAGTCAGAAATCACTTCAGGTGCTAAGTAAATTGAGATATTGGAATATTACAAAAATGTCAAAGATTGGTCATGGTTTTGTTAACCAGCTCCAATTTCTGTGCATATACCCAGTTTTAATGTTGTTCACAACCAAAGTCTGGTTCAAAAAACGTTTCTTTGAAACCAACTTACCGTCTTAGAAAACTTAGAACAGTATCTGCTGGAATAATGCAACAAGGCTCTTGTATTGACCCTCTTTAGAGCATATTCCTTTATTTGCGTTCTCTAAACCATGCATGTCTTGTAACTTGGTTAGCCGTTGGACGCATCGGTGGACTGAAAGTTAACAATTTCTCTATCAAAGACTGGCACTTCTCCTCTAGCATAATCTCTTCTGGATAAATCACACCCATAAGCTGTTTCTCTGGTAACTTGCTGATGCTGGAGTCATTGAATGGCATATAACCGGTAACTATCACATACAGGATGACTCCCATGCTCCAGATATCATACTTTTTAGGATCGTAAGGGACCCCCAAGAGGACCTCAGGAGGAGAGTAGGCTGCAGAGCCACAGTAGGTAGTACTGAGCTCCGGATAGCCTCGGCTCTTTCTCCCAAATCCGAAATCTGCCAGCTTCACCTGCATCTGCTCTGTCAGTAGGATGTTCTCACACTTGAGATCTCGATGGACAATGTCACGCTCGTGAAGATACTTGATGGCTTTGGTGATTTGAGAAAACAAGCACTTGGCTTCCTGGCATGAGACACAGGTTCTTTGTTGGATCAACTGTAGAAGATTTGTAGAGACCAGCTCCATGACAATGTAGACTTTCCCATTGCGAACTTCAATAAACTCATAGACATGGACAATATGAGGATGCTTGATCCCTCTCAAAATGGCCAACTCCCTCGGCAAGAACTTACTGGCAAAATCCTTTGGAACTTTTTTCCTATCGACCACTTTGATTGCAACATTTTTGTTGTACTTTTTTGAAATGGCCTCTTTAACCTTGGAGTAGCTGCCTTCTCCTATAGTTTTTCCCAGTTTATAACCTAACTGTGCTAGTAGTTTGCTCCCCGACATGTTACACGGCCATCTTGTTAAGGCAATACCCTGATGACCCAACTTGTCCTATCAGTGCACCTGCTGTAATAATTTGCAGTTGTGAAGTTTCCTTTGTGTCACGCTCCCACCCCATCACCTTTTATAGACATGTGCCCAAATGTTTTAAAATAATATTGACAGCAGCAACTTCGCAGTGAAATATAAAGAGCTTGGCCACTTCCAGTTGCCAACCTTCACCTGAACTTTCCAAATTGGCCAACTCCTTATGAGGTCACAAAGCAGCTCCATTCATTCTGAGGCACAAACAAGTTTGTGTTGGCTTTAAGGGGAAGTGAAGTAAGGGATCTATTTGCGATGCTTACACTAAACATAGATTACATAATAAGGCTTGTTTCTACGTTGACAGGTTTGGGAGTGGTGACCTCTGACCTTGACACCCGAGTACTATGAGATCACCCTCATCAAGGATAGGCTGGACTACACTGCCTCAGTAGGCTGATAGCCAATGGGCAAGGCTTCCCCAGCAGCTTTTCTGATTGGACTATTTCCCTTGGGATTTCGACTTGGAGAATCTCCAAAGAGCATTGGTTTTCTCTCGTCTACTGTGCTGAATAGGCTGGGATTTTATTCCATAGAGCATTGGAGGCTGAGGGGTGACTTTGTAAAGGTTTACAAAATCATGAAGGGCATAGGTAAGGTGAATAGCCATGGTCTTTTGCCACAGAGAATCCAAACATAAAGGGATAAGATTTAATGTGAGAGGGAAAGGATTTAAAAGGCACCTGAGGAGCAACATTTTCACACTGGGTAGTGCATGTATGGAACAAACTGCCAGAGGAAGTGGTAGAGGTTTGGTACAATTACAAAATTTAAAAGATATTTGGACAGGTACGTGGATAGGAAAGGTCTAGAGGGATATGGGCCAAACATGGACAAATGGGACTAGTTCAGTTTGGCACACCCGACTTTGGATCGAAGGATCTATTTCCGTGCTGTCTGACTCTAAGATTCCACCAATGTGATCTGTAAGGTCCATCTGAAAACATAATTCCAGTGGAAATATCCACAGTCCCCATGAGAAAAAGGGCTCTTGCAGGAAAGGGAACCAACAGGAGTCTCTCCATCGTTCTGGTTTGAAGGCTTGTCCCTTCTTGTCTCTTTCCAAGAGGAAATCAAATTGTGCCAAGAGCCTATTTGTGGCCTCAAAAAGTAGTTAAAGGAAACATGCTGATGAAAAAGCCCTGAAAATCAGAAAATAATTAAATATTATTCAGAGAACAGCAGGCACATCATCTACAAGAGCAGTGTAATACTTCTTCAGTTCCAGTTGGATTCTGGCGCCCAGTTCGAAATATCCCAGTTCAGGAAGGATGTGAAAGATTTGGAGAGGCTACAGAAGCGATTCACTGGAATGGTTCTGGAGATGTGAGGGAATAATTATATAGGGAAGCTGGAGAAACTAGGATTTCCACCATCGAGTCGAGCAAGCTAAGAGGAGATTTGACCAAGACTTGTAGAATGAGAAGGAGTAAATAAAGAGAAACTGTTTTCAGTGGCTGAAGGCCAGATGATGAAGAGGCATCCTGATTTTGTGGCTGGTGGTGGACATTTGGAATGCTGCACTGCCTGATGGGATGGGTATGTTCAGCACTTTTCAAGATGGAGTGGGATTAAAAATTTAGTTGCAGAGCTATGAGGATTGGGCTTTCCTCGGCTGCTGTTCAAAAGATCTGTCACTGAATGGTATCGCTGTGTGGTGTACTTTTCTATGATTCTACAATTCTTATTTAAAGGTTTCCCTTTGTAAGCAGGGAGTCTATTTGATTTGGTTTGTTTATTCTGTACAGACTTTCCTGCTCAAGCTACTACATAGTGTCTTTGTTCCTTCCAAGTGGGAGGTCTCGCCTATAAAAGATGCCCCTTTTCGGCCAAAAGAATGGCTTCCTTGAAAAGCCTTTGCTCAAGGAGCTCAGAGAGGAGACACTCAGACAGGGAGACACTACTGAAGTTTTCTGAGGTGGTTTCTCAAGGTTTATCCTCATTGGGGATATCCTCTTCTTTTTATCCCAGATTAGGCCTTGACACTTTAACCATTAACTCATTATTAACAGTCCCCATGTTCTGTGAACTAATGTACATTTGAAGAAATAATATTGAGAGTCTGTTTACTGTAGGTTCTGTTTACTGAGAATCCCTGAGTTGCCTGTTTTACAGGAATGTAAATGATCAGTATTAGACAGAGCACAATAGATCCGAGAGGTTTATGAGGAACTAATAAGTGGTAGAGTCAGAATCATTAGTGACCTTTAAGCGGCATTTGGATAGGTACATGGATGGGTGCTTAATCTAGGTTAGAAGTTCGGCACAACATCGTGGGCCGAAGGGCCTGTTCTGTGCTGTATTGTTCTATGTTCTATGTAATGGTTTCGGTGGCACTGAGTTTTAAAAGCCAATGTCTCATAAACAGGGAAGATTATGAGAGAGGTGAAGACCCACAGATTTAAGATTCTGAATAGGAAACATTGTTTTTGATGGTGAACATTCAATAATAAGAGCATGATTGGAAATTAGAGAGAAGTAATGAATGCAATATTATTGGTCAAACTAGGTTTAGCTTGAAGGGAGGCGAGAGAGAAGTTGGACAGCACTCCCTTTGTCTCACGTTAGAGAGTATCCAAGGAGTATTAGAAAAGGCTTCCACAACAGGATTTGAGTTTTGAACAGATTTTGGCTTAATGAAAGAATCAGTTGATTGTAGTGAAAGAAAAGCTTTGTTGTTGTTAAGGGCAATGATAAAGGCAGTTGGAGGGTGTTGGGGAGACCAGAGATGCTAATAACAACGAAATGTCAATACATGTAGAGGGACTCCGGCTGGAGAATAATGCTTGCCTTCAGCTCCAGAAACACCCAACAAACACAAGCAACAACTTCCCTTTGACCCCTTTTACTCCATCCCATCAGCTGATGGTGATAATCTAACATGATGTCATTCCCATTGCTTCATTGATGTAACCAGGCCTTCTGTAACACAACTGGATATTGAGTGCTGCCTCACTTGTCTGATAGGGAAACATTTGTACAGCTGACCCTGATTAAAATAATCCGGCATCTCTCCACAGGCGCTGCTGAGCTTCTCTAGAGTTTTAATTTCAGCAGCTGGAGTATTTTGCTGTTATTAATTTGTTGAGTTTGAGCTGTGTTGATGGTAGGGTGACTGGTCTGTGCTGAGGACTGTAAACTCTGGAATAATTGACAAAAGCATCTCTAACTGTTCTTCCTTAATTTCCTTCTGAAAACCTCTTTGACCAAGTGTTTTAATGTCTTCTTCCTTGGTCTGATGTTTGTCCCCAACAGTCACAATCAAAGTGCTATTTAACAGCTGGTTGTGATCATGGAAGGGATTTGATTAACAATGGAGCAGAGATGATAGGAGAAAAGACTGCCAAAGGTTAGTCCCAAAGCTGGTAAAATACCAGTTGTCTCTGAGGTCTCCACCACTTCCCTTAACAGTGTCTTCACATAGCCCTCTTTGGTCCTCTGAAGAGTCTTCTCATCTCTATCATACCAGAAATAGAAACTTCAGTTAATAAGGAGGAATTGGAGAAACTGGGATTGATCTCTTCAAAAAAAGAGAAAGTAAGATTTAATGGAGACATTAAAAACCATGAAGGCGAAATGTTCAGTAACTAAAGAACACCGATTTAATTGGCAAATAAACCAGTACTGGTATGAATTTTATTTAGAGTGATAGAGCTGTGCAGCACAGAAACAGACCCTTCAAAACATGCCACGTATCCTAAATTAATTTAGTCCCATTTGGCCCAAATCCCTCTAAACCCTTCCTATTCATATACCCATCCAGATGCCTTTTAAATGTTGTAATTGTACCAGCCTCCACCACTTCCTCTGGTAGCTCATTCCATACATGCACCACCCTCTGGGTGAAAAAGTTGCCCCTTAGGTTCCTTTTTATATCTTTCCCCTCTCACCCTAAACCTATACCCTCTCTAGTTCTGGGCTCCCCACTCTGGGCAAAAGACCTTGCCTATTCACCCTATTCATGCCCCCTGTGATTTTATAAACGTCCATAAGATCATTTGACATGGTGAATAATTATGATCAGGAACATGATGCATGAAGGTTTGATGGAAACAGATTCACTATTAAGTTTCAAACGGGAATGGGATAAGTGCTTTAACAAGAGAAAACTCAGAGGGCCAGAGGGAAAGGGCACGGGGAATGGGGCTGACCAAAAGCTGTCCAGAAAGAGCTCAGTCCTCAGAGGAATATCAAACATTACGGCTGGAGGTAACTCAGGCAACTATTAATCTGACGTCCTGTAATCACAGAGACATCAGTGCTGTGGATGTGTTGTTGACACTATGTGGATTTTATTCTGTCCTATCACAAGTTACTGATAGCATCCTAAAACCATTCCCATCTGGATCTGTTGTCGGGTCATTGGTAAGAGAATGATTGCAAATCCATTGTTGTTGTTGTTGAACTTTATTTGGCTCTTACATTAGTTGTCTTTGATAGGCCAATGTGATATTAATTATTATTAATCAGCCTCTTCAGACATGAGAAGACACAATTCTGTATGTGTGTGTGAGACAATATTGTCAGCTAACACACTTTTGAGTTTGGATCCTTGGAAATGAATGTTTATAATTTACAATGTGCAGTGGTGTAATTACTAATTCACCCTATTATCAGTGGTATGTAGGTGTGTAATGATGTATATGACCTAAATCTGATCACTGTGTCTTTACCATGTACAATTCTTCAATCTTTGCTACGACAGATCAAATTAATATTCCAGGAGACTTGTTTAGAATTGGTCTCTTGTTTTATTAATAATAACATGCAGAGCAATAGTCACAATCGCGTTCACTTGCTTTAAATAATACAATTTATCTCTTGCACGTGAACAGTGGCTAGATGGTCCTTATGGGCTCTAAAATGTATTGAGACGTTCCTAAATCATGAAAGGCACTATACAAATGCAAGTTCTTTCTTTGTTGCCATTTGACAGAAAAGTAATGGAGCTGTTATGCTGCCTCAGTTGGCCATTTTGATTTGTTAACAATGGATTCCTCTGTGCATGGCCCAGAGCAGAAGTTCTTCCTGATCACTGTCCCTGTCTGTTCTGAGCCTGTCACTGATCCAATAGCTGTAGAAAGTCCTGTTTGCAAAAGTCAGACTTGCCAGATGTTTCTGTGGTTCTTAAGTAACAGCTTCACAGAGAGACTGGGATCAAGGAGTTTCCATTGCTATAGGTAACAGGTATGTTTCTGATTATCCAGACTAACATGTATTTGTCTCCATGTGCTGCTTCTGTGCTAAACTCAGAATGAAATCACGCATGCTTTTTGGAGTGCAGCCCTTTCGTCAGGTGCAGTGGGCTTGTGTGATTTCAAATAAACCTGTTGGACTATAACCTGGTGTTGTGTGACTTCTAATTTTGTCCATCCCAGTCCAACACCAGCACCTCTCAGAATGAAATACACATTGCCCTTTAAATCCCAGGCTTTCTTTTACAGGAAATAATTTCAATTGTTTACTTTGGAAAGTGATTCAAAAGAAAATCCCCAAATTATGGCCTATCTCCTCTGCCTTCAAAAAATAAGTCACCATAGGACAGCTCTCTCATTTGGGGGTTTTAACCTGAGGGTCAGCACGCCTCAGGTGAGGGGTGAGGTTGCAAAGAAGATTCCTTCATGGTAATCTCAGCCAGAGTGGGAACTGAACCCACACTGTTGGCATCACTCTGTGCTGTAAACCAGCTGAATAAAAAAACAAAAGAACTGCAGATACTGTAAATCAGAAACAAAAACAGAAATTGCTGGAAAAGCTCAGCAGGTCTGGCAGCAATCTGCGAAGAGAAATCAGAGTTAACATTTCAGGTCCAGTGACCCGTTCTGAGAGGAGGGGGTCTCCTTGTGGATGAGCTTGCTAGCAAAGCTTAGGCATTCCGGTTCACAGTCAATTTACTAATATTGGCATAACTTACAAGCTCATATTGCCATTATGCCGTTCACTCCCTTGTAATCTGAGTTGCTCCTTGTCTCAATTTTCTCCAGTTGTCATCATTCAGATTCTGGTGGAGAAGTGTGGAATTGGAGGGGGGTGGGGGGGTGGGTAGCCTTAGGAATGTCCAGATGCAGCTTAGCGCAGAAAGGGCCCCTGGAACTCTCTACTGTAAACTACCCGTTGAGACAGGAATTCAATTCAAAAACTTGAAAGTGATGGTACATTTTTTGTTCAGTAAAGGTTCCAGAGCCAAGGGGAACAGAAACAGTCAGATCAGAAAACAGGCCAAGCTAACGGGCTGAATGGCCACTTCCTGTTCTTCCATCCTGAGTTTTCAATTAATTCTTTTCCCCTCTAAATTGTCTGCTTCCCCATTGGCTGCCAAATGAAAGCATAACAAACTCTGATTTGAGTAATGTTCATCATTGTCATTTCTATTAAATTTATTGTTACATTAAAAGCTTTTCAAATCACTCTAATCTCAAGAATATTACATATCCCTGGAATATTGTATATGGTTTTGTTCCTCCTGCATAAGGAAGAATGTACTTGCCTTAGAGATGGTGCAATGGAGGCTCACTAAACCTGATTTGGGGATAAAAGGATTGCACTATAAGGAGAGATTAAGTAGAATTCAAATTTATTTGAATTTTGGAGAATGAGAGGTGTTAGAGTCATAGAGATGTACAGCATGGAAACAGACCCTTCGGTCCAACCCGTCCATGCCGACCAGATATCCCAACTCAATCTAGTCCCACCTGCCAGTACCCAGCCCATATCCCTCCAAACCCTTCATATTCATATACCCATCCAAATGCCTCTTAAATGTTGCAATTGTACCAGTCTCCACCACATCCTCTGGCAGCTCATTCCATACACGTACCACCCTCTGTGTGAAAAAGTTGCCCCTTAGGTCTCTTTTATATCTTTCCCCTCTCACCCTAAACCTATGCCCTCCAGTTCTGGACTCCCCGACCCCAGGGAAAAGACTTTGTCTATTTATCCTATCCATGCCCCTCAATTTTGTAAACCTCTATACGGTCACCCCTCAGCCTCCGATGCTCCAGGGAAAACAGCCCCAGCCTGTTCAGCCTCTCCCTATAGCTCAAATCCTCCAACCCTGGCAATATCTTTGTAAATCGTTTCTGAACCCTTTCAAATTTCACAACATCTTTCCGATAGGAAGGAGACCAGAATTGTATGCAATATTCCAAAAGTAGCCTAACCAATGTCCTGTACAGCTGCAACATGACCTCCCAATTCTCCTTGAAATGTACAAAATTAGCAGAGGACTTGATATGATAGACACTGGGAGATTGTTTCTCCCTGGGGCTGGAGAATCTGTTTCAATACTGATACAAAATAAATCCCTTCACTCCCAGGGTTTGTGAATGTCAACGTCAAGGAACTATGGATGGTTTATCATGAAGTGTTTTCCAGATAGTATTTTAGTTCATGCTTGGGATGTGGGCATCACTGTCAGACCCAGCATTTATTAGAATCAAAGAGTACCTACAGTGTGAAGCAGGCCATTAGACCCATTGAGCTCTCACAGATTCTCTGAAGAGCATCTCATCCTGAAACATCCCATTACCCTGTCTCTGTAACCCTGCATTTCCCATGGCTACTCCACCTAACCTACACATGTCTAGACATTATGGGGCAATTTAGCATAGTCAATCCACCCTAACCTGGGCAATGGGAGGAAACTGGAGCACCCAGAGAAAACCCACGCGGTGGGGGGGGAGGGAAATGTGCAAACTCCACATGGACAGTCCCTGGCTCTGTGAGGCAACAGTGCTCACCACTGAGCCACTGTGTTGCCCAATTTATTACCCCTCCCTAATTCTTTTTGAGAAGCTGATGGGGAATTGCCCTCTTGAACCACTGCAGTCGATGTGCTGTAGGGACCCACACAATGATCTGATGGAGAACGCTCCAGAAACAAAACCAGAAATTGCTGAAAAAGCCCAGTAGGTCTGGCAGCATCTATGGAGAGAAATCAGAGTTAACATTTCTGCTGCAGTGACCCTTCCTCAGAACTGATGGTAACTAGGAAAACATTGTTTTTTATGTAGAAGACAGGGTGGAGACAGAGATAAGATTCCAGGATTTTGACACAGCAGCATTGAAGGAACAGCAGAACAGGGGAAGTGGTGGCATTTTGGTAATGTCACTGGACTTATCCAGATCCCTAGGTTCTGAGTAAAAAAAACAAACAGATTGCTGGAAAAGCTCAGCAGGTCTGGCAGCATCTATGGAGAGAAATCAGAGTTAACATTTTGGTTCCACTGACCCTTCCTTGGAAGGGCCAATTCTATTTTAGGCTCTGATTTACAGCATCAGCAGTTCTTTCAGTTTTTATTTAATGTTCTGAATACATTGGTTCAAATTCCACCTTGGCAGATGGTAACATTTTAACTCGATTAAAAATCCAACTCTATGTTAACCTTGTAATGAGTATCAACTGTTGTAAAAATCTATCAGGTTAACTAATGTTCTTTAGGGCGAAACATCTGGCATCCTTACTTGGTCTGGGCCTATATGTGACTCAACTCTTAACTGCCCTCTGGGCAATTAGAGATGGCAATAAATGCTGGCTTGGCTGGTTGGATGCCCACATTCCACAATTCAAATTTAAGAAAAATTATTTCTATATCAGTATAATGTGTGTTTTGCAGGGGGTGGTGTTCCCATGCATCTGCTGCCCTTGTCCGCCTAGATGGAAGTGGTTTTGGGTTTGGAAGGTACTGTCTAAGGATCTTCAGTGAACTTCTGCAATGCATCTTGTAGATGGTACACACTGTTGCTACTGAGAATTGGTGGTGGAGGGAGTAGGTGTTTTTGCATGTTGTGCTTATCAAGCAGGTTGCTTTGTTGTCCAGCTTCTTGGGTGTTGTTGGAGCTGTAATGATCAATAGATTTTTTAAACAAAAGGGAAGTTAAGGGATTTGTGGATCAGGTGGAAATCAAGCATTAGTACAGAATATCAGTCATGGTTGTACTGAATGGCAGGAGAGATTTGAGTTGCAAAATGACCAGCTCCTAATCTTTTTCTTTTATGATCTTATGTATTTCAGTGCTGCATAGTGCATTTACCAACTTCCAAGTCTATATTCTTGGGTTCATTTTAATCTGCTGCACTCCCCACTCAGTGGGAACCGTTCACAGGTATTTTATGAGAATTAATTTATTTCTCCACATACAGACTGAGTTAACACAAAATGAAGAGAGGAGCCTGGCTTTAATTTTTAAACTTAGTTCTAGTTATCTGTGTAACAACAGAAAAAAACAACAATGATGTGCTACTGCACATTGGCATTTCACAAGAAAGAAATTCACCTTCACTACATTCTGACATACCATCAAGATCAGGACCATACTCTCTGCAGATTCCTATTTTTCAAAATGCTTTTTTGGCTTTTCTGTGTCAGCAGAGTTTTCTCATTGCAAACTCCAGGAAACTGTATCTCTTAGAATTATCACAGGCTTCACAAGGAAAGGATTTTCAAACCCAGTTGGTGAACGATGGCTTTCTGGTGACCTAGACTACATGAATGAGATTGTCTGGTTTAATGAATTTTAGAGGAAGGCTTCAGGAGTTGAATGGCCAATATCTGTTACTATGCTTTTGCTTATGTTAGTTAAATTGTCTATGAATTAGTTGTTGGCAAAATCAGTTTGTATTTGACATATCTCTTGTGCTCCTGTTACATTTAAATGAAAGTTGTGACTATACAAATACCAACAAAAAAAAATTCTGAAATCTTTTCAGAAGAAAGATGGTACAATCCAAAGGTGTACAGGTTAGGGTGGAATGGCCATGCTAAATTGCCCATAGTGTTCAGGGATGTGTAGGTTAGGTGCATTAGTCAGGGGAAATGTAGGATAATAGGGTAGGGGAATGGGTCTGCGTGGGTTAATCTTTGGAGGGTCGGTGTGGACTTGCTGGATCAATGGGCCTGTTTCCACGCTGTAGGGATTCTATGAAAGCATCTTGGGTGTTGCCTTTAGGTTATTGGATTGTCAATTCCTAATGGAGGTGAGAGATTGTCAGGACCATTTTATTTGATACACTTTGATCAGCAAATACATAGCCATTTAATTCAGGGCAAGTTTTAATTTTCAGTTCTTCCAATATGAAATTAAGGATAGAGTTAACAGTCTATCCATCACCTTCAATATTCAGTCCTTCTGCCATTGGCACACATTAGCAGCAATGTGTACCTTCTACAAGATGTATTGAGTAACTTGTTAAGACTCCTTCAACAGTACTTTCCAAATCCACAACTTGTACCATCTCAAAGGGCAAGGCCTGCATATAAGAAGTCCAAGATATTCACCATTTTGGACCCATACCGCTATTGCTTCATTGCCAGTGAAGTCTTGCAACTCCCTTTCTGACAGCATTGTGGGTATTTCTACACTGCAGCCATTCAAGAAGGCAACTTGTCACCACCTTCTCAGGCACAACAAGGGGTGGTCAATAAATATTAGCCAATTATACTCAACACTCCCAAGTTTCATCTGTTTTTAAAGATCCTTTTCTCCCTTTCTCTCTCAGCTTTGTCGAGATTCTCTTGAAATATATCTAAACTATTCACTTCAAGCACTCCCTGCAGTGGTGGGTTCTCCTTTCACACCACTGTCTGGGTAAACAGGTCTCTCCTGAACTCTAGATTAGATTTGTTAATATATTTATGACCCCTAATTCTGGACTCACTCAAAAATGGAAAGTCATCTGCACTGTCAAATTCCTTTATAATCTTCCGGTACAGATTTCTAATCACTAATAAGTTTGCTTTTTCAAAGCTGCCAAGTACCTCAGTGATGATGGCAGTAATATGTATGTGACAACAGCCAAACTGGTTTCCCTTCGGCTACGGTTCACTGGGTAGAATCTCCTTCCACTCAAAAGCTCCGACAGTGACTGAAAAAGAAAGCTTGTGCATTTTCAAAGCTTTAATTGCAAGTGGTTTTAGAAACGTCGTTACACTCATTATGGTAACACTATGAAGAAACTAATGTTCATGCCCATAGGGTTTTGGGTCACACTACTTGTTGTCTCTAAGCCATACGTGCTTGACAATCTGGTTGGCAGCTGGTCGTCCTGAAGGGCAAAACTGTAACAGCTCCCTAATCAAAGTTTGGCATTTGTCCTCCAGTTGGATGCTATCTGGGTAGACCACTCCTTTCTGCTGGCTCTTGGGTAACTTGCTGATGTTCGAATCATCAAAAGGCATGCACCCAGTCACTATCACATAAAGAATGATGCCCAGGCTCCAAATGTCGTACTTTTTGGGGTCATAGGGGACCCCCATGAGGACTTCAGGAGGGGCATAGGCAGCAGAACCGCAGTAGGTGCTGCTGAGGTCAGGATAGCCATGAATCTTCTTGCCAAATCCAAAGTCGGTGATCTTTACCTGCATTTCTTCGGTCAACAGGATGTTTTCACATTTGAGGTCTCGGTGGACAATGTCGTGCTCGTGAAGGTACTTGACAGCGCAGGCGATCTGGGTAAAGAAATGACGGGCTTCATTGCATGGGATGTGGCCCCTGTGCTGTATCAACTGAAGGAGATCTGTTGCTGCCTGTTCCATAACAATGTAAAGTTTCCCATTGCAAACCTCAATGAATTCATACACCTGAACAATGTGAGGGTGTTTGATTCCTCTCAAGATGGCCAACTCCCTTGGCAGAAACTTATTGACAAAGTCTGGTGGAGCCTTCTTCCTGTCTACTACCTTTATGGCAACATTCTCCCTGTATTTCTTGGAACTCCCTACTTTCACTTTAGAATAACTGCCTTCACCGATTGTTTTCCCTAGTTTATAACCTAACTCTGTAAGAAATGTGTCTCCGGACATGGTGCATGGCCATGTTTTTTTTAAGCCAATTTTTTTGAGGTATTAGCCTTATGAGTAAACCAGTTCACACTTGTGCTGTAATAATTTGCAATTATGAAGTTTCTGCAGGCATCATGTACCTGGTGGCCATTTATAGACATGGCCTTGGAAGAAATGTTTGAAAATGTTGGCAAAAGTCCTGCCTTTTTGATTCTGTGAATGCCCCCAAAAAGATTGGAGTGCAGGAGAACAGCACTACAGTGATGGGGAATTACACAGTAAAGAGTTGAGTGGTATTGCAAAGTTTTATGGCTACATCATCTTGCGAGTCCAGGTCCACCCCAGGTTCAGTAACATTTCCATATTCAGCTTGGAGATCTATCTCAGTCTTGGAGATCATTCCATGTGCAAATTAGCGCCTAATTTCCACATAATTTGTGTTTTTACAATCCAGTTTGCTTGATTGTAGTCTATTTGCTTTTGGACAGAGTGGTGATCCACTGTAACGAGGTCGAACAACATTATCTTGATCGTGCCATGGATGACAGCAGGTGACCTTTGAACTTGCTTGTCGAGGGGAGAGGTCAAACATACACTCTGACTTCTATGACATCACAAGTTAGACAAGCAAAGGAGGATTGAGTGACCTCATCAGCACAGCAGGCTAATGATGGGCTAAAGGCAACTCCATTCACTGAGATGCGAATGCCATTTTGATGAGGAAACATGGGGTAGAGAGATGTAGGCCTGGCCCATGAGGAAGCCACATCTCCTGATTGCTTACCTTATAGCACAGGTAACTCTGGTACATTCAATAAATGAAAAGAAACCTTTCTGCTTTCTCTGACATGAACTGCAAAGAGGGGTCCTGGGGTGTACATATTATTTTTGTGGAATAATCATTCACATTTACAGGGCTCTGGGGAAAGAGCAGGGGAGTTAGATCAGTCAGATGGCTTGACAAAGAACCAGCACTAGATGAGTGGGACAAGTAGTCACTTCCTGGGCTTTATCATTTCACGGTTGTATGAGATGTGCAAACTAAGTTGTATGACTTAATAACTATAAAACCAACTGGAGAAATGTTTGCAATGAAAATTAACATGAGAAATGTATCATAGAATCATAATGGTCAGAAGGATTATATAGAGCGAGGAGTATAGTGCATGGAACTGTGTAAATGTTTGACAAGGAAGGCAATTAGTCAAGGAATTATAATAGAGGATATAATGTTGGGCCAATGATTTGAATATTTTGCTTGATGTCACCTGGAGGTTTAAATGGAAACCTTTCAGAACTCTGTTTGAGGGAACTCTGGATAAGATAGAATTCAGCCTATTGTTCATTGGTTTTAAAAGACTGGAAGTTGATTGAATGAACAGATTTTTTAAAAACTCTTTCTCACGTTTTAATGTCCTTTGGGAAGCTCTTGCTTCTAAGGTTGAAGGTAGTGGCTTTATGCCATTTTCCTCAGTTGTGCACAGAGTCCAGTCAGCAGTGATAACTGAGTGGAATATAATGGGGACAGCGGAGTCTTGGACAATTTGAAATCGATCAAAGGTGAAGGGGGATGTGGACCATTGGAATATCAGACCAACAGGGACCAAAGTCATCAATCAGAGATTCAGTTGATGACCTGAAGCAGAGAGTGGAGAAAGATATATAACAGAGATGGGACTGGGGGTCCTTTATAAAGGAGGTGAGAATATGAGGTTGAAAGTTCAAGGTCAGCATGAACAAACAGTCTCATTTGGCCTGAGGAAGTGGCGAAGGAAGAGGAATGGAATTGTTGAAGAGAGTAAGGAGTTTGGCAGGGACCAAAGACAACATCCTCCCCCCTGCTCCAATATTGATTATAATCAGCTGCTTTCCCTGCTTCCCCCGCCCCCCCTTTTCCCTGCTTCCCCCCCTTTTCCCTGCTTCCCCCCCTTTTCCCCGCTTCCCCCCCTTTCCCTGCTTTCCCCCCTTTTCCCTGCTTTCCCTCCTTTCCCCCCTTTTCCCTGCTTTCTCCCCATATTCATTCTTTCATTTAGCTCCAAGTGCTATATCCACCTCCTTGAAATCACAGAATGTCTTGGCCTTCACTGTTTTCTGTGGTCATGAATTCCACAGGCTCACTCCCCTCTGAGTGAAGAAGCTTCTCCTTATCTCCATCCTAAATAGTTTATGTTGTATCCTTAGACTGACCCCTAGTTCTGGGTTCCCCCACAATCAGCAATATCTTTCCTGCTAGGCAAAAGTGAGTACTTCAGGTAGAGTCATAGAGATGTACAGCATGGAAACAGACCCTTCAGTCCAACCTGTCCATGCCGACCAGATATCCCAACCAATCTAGTCCCACCTGCCAGCACTCGGCCCATATCCCTCCAAACCCTTCCTATTCATATACCCACCAGATGCCTTTTAAATGTTGCAATTGTACCAGCCTCCACCACATCCCCTGGCAGCTCATTCCATACACGTACCACCCTCTGTGTGAAAAAGTTGCCCCATAGGTCTCTTTTATATCTTTCCCCTCTCACCCTAAACCTATGCCCTCTAGTTCTGGACTCCCTGACCCCAAGGAACCAGAGTCTAGATTAAGGTGGTGCTGGAAAAGCACAGCAGGTCAGGCAGCATCCAAGAAGCAGGAAAATTGATGTTTCAGGCAAAAGCCCTTCAGGAATGGATGCACTTTAATCTAATATCTTTCCTGCATCTATCCTATGTGGTCCTGTTAGAATTTTATAGGTTTATTTGAGATTCCCTTCCTTCTGAACTCTGACATATATAAAGGTCTAATTGATTCAGCCTCTCTTCATGTCAGCCTTTCCATCCTGGAATCAGTCTGGTCAACTTTTGCTGCATTCCGTCAGCCGTAAGAACATCCTCCCTCCGATAAGGAGACCAAAACTGCACACAATATTCCAGGGGTTGTCTCACCAAAGCATTGTGTAATTGCAGCAAGACGTTTTTGCTCCAGTACTCGAATCCTCTTGTTATGAAGGCTAAAGGTGATTTGCTGCCTTGACTGTCTCCTGCATGTGCATGCTAACATTGAGCAACTGGTGTCTGAGGACACTCTGGACTCATCGCACGTTCCCTTCTCTCAATTTGTAGCCATTCAGAAAATTTCCTGCCTTGTTTTGACTATTTATGCAAATTAGACTGCATCTGCCATGTATTTACCCACTCACTCAGCCTGTTCAAATCACACTGAAGCATCTGTGCAACCTCCCCACAGCTCATCCTTCCACTTGTAGATTTGAAGACATTACATTGAGGTACCTGACATACCTCTTGGGTTAGTAAATTTGTGGATGACACTAAGGTCGGTACAGTTGTGGATGATGCTGTAGGTTACAGAGGAACATAGTAAAAACAATGACTGCAGATGCTGAAAACCAAATACTGGATTAGTGATGCTGGAAGAGCACAGCAGTTCAGGCAGCAGCTGCTCGTTGGATGCTGCCTGAACTGCTGTGCTCCTCCAGCACCACTAATCCAGTACAGAGGAACATAGATAAGCTGCTGGGTTGAGAGGTGGCAAATGGAGTTTAATGCAGAAAAGTGTGAGATGATTCACTTTGGAAGGAGTAATAGGAATGCAGAGTACTGGGCAAATGGTAAGATTCTTGGTAGTGTAGATGATCAGAGAGATCTTGGTGTCCATGTGCATAGATCCCTCAAAATTGCCACCTACGTTGATAGGGTTGTTAAGAAGGCATATGATGTGTTAGCTTTTATTAGAGGGATCAGTTTTCGAAACCATGAAGTCGTGCTGCAGCTGTACAAAACTCTGCGTGCAGTTCTGGTCACCGCTTTATAGGAAGGATGTGGAAGCTTTGGAATAGGTTCTAGCAAATCTCCTGATTTACTCGAATGTTGCCTGGTATGGCAGGAAAGTCTTACGAGGAAAGGTTGTGGGACTTGAGGCTGTTTTTGTTAGACAGAAGGTTGAGAAGTGACTTAATTAAGACACGTAAGATAATCAGAGGGTTAGATTGGGTGGACAGGTTAGCCTTTTTCCTCTGATGATGACAGCTAGCTTAACGGGGCATAGTTTCAAATTGAGGGGTGATCGATGTAGAACAGATGTCAGACATGGTTTCTTTACTCAGAGTAGTAGGGGCATGGAATGCACTGTTTGCAACAGTTGTAGACTTGCCAACTTCACAGGCATTTAAATAGTCATTAGATAGACATATGGACAAGAATGAAATAGTGTCAGTTAGTTGGGCTTCGGATTGGATTCACAGGGCAGTACAACATCAAGGGCCTGTACTGCGCTGTATTGTTTTATGTCACTTGCCTTTGTCACTCAGACCATTTAGTTGAGGAGTTGGGATGTCATGTTGTGATTGTACAGGACACTAATGAGACTTTTTCTGGAGTATTGTGGGCAGTTTCCGGTTGCCTGTTATAGGAAGGATATTATTAAATTTGAGAGGGTTCAGAAAAGATTTACCAGGATGTTGCCAGGAGTGGAAGATTTGAGTTATAAAGAGAGGCTGGATTGACTGGGACGTTTTTCACTGGAATGTAGGAGGTTGAAGGATAATTTTATTGGGATGCTTGGTCAGCACAGAGGAATTAGACTGAAGGATCTGTTTCCATGCTATACAACTTTGAATTCTCCAGTCCCTGCTTCTATGGAATCATAAAGTTGGAGATTTCTCCAGCAGTAGAAAGTTGCAACTGATGTGTTCATTCTTTCTTCCAGTTCTCATCCAGCTCTCAAAACCTATACTGTTTCAGCTGCACATCTATTTTGACTCTGGAATTTTTTTTGTACAGTGATGGGTAGGAGGGGCTTCCACTCATCAAGTCATAGAGTCATACAGCCGGAAATAGACCTTTCGGCCCAATGCATCCATGCAGGCCAGGTTTCCTAAACTGAACTAGTCCCCCTTTGCCAATGTTTGAGCCATATCCCTCTTAACATTTCCTATCCATGTCCTTGTCCTCATTATACTCAGGGCTGGGTCAGATTACCCTGCACAATTACATTCTTTCAAGATCATTAAAAATCCATCACAGTAAAACTTCAAATTCTATGGAAATTCTGCCACTGGCTGGGACTTCCCAGCAGCCAATATCTTGGTGCCATATTTAAAAGACATTGGAGAGTAATCAATCCCTGCAACCCAAAAGTGTCATTCAATGGCCTACATGTGACTCCAGACTCACAGCAATGTGGTTCACTCTGAACTGCTCTCTGGGTAATTAGGGATGGGCTATAAATGCTGCCTAGCCAGTGATGCCCTCATCCTGTGAATGAATAAAGAAAAAAAGTTTCTGAACACACAAGTTTCCCAGCTTTTGACGAACAAAATTGCACCTGTGAACATAACCCCAGCAGGCTGAGGTTTAGAGAGCACTCATGACGTAAAGATCATATTCCTGATCAATCTGTGATTTACATTCCAGTAACAGTACCATCATGCTAATCTCATCATGCATTAAGGCAGTAGGCCTTGTGTGAACTCTTCCCTGTGAATATTCAAAACATTCACCCACCTTGTGACTCAGTTGAAAGGTTCTGGGAACTAAATTGCAGAACTATAATCGATCATTGGATGGTGATAAAAATTCAATTGCCCAATTAACCTTCCCCTACCTGTGCTTCTAAAAACTTCAGGCCGTAACTTTAATGGGTTCTGTGTCTAAACAAAAAAACTACATTTGAGGACATGTTGCAAAACATGTAGGATTGACCCCCCAATAGAAAAAACAGTGAAACTTGTGACTGATCCACACTGGTCTGACTTGTATACCTCAGAACAGAGCTCCAGCATGTTCATTTCCGAATATTACTGGTCTTTTTATTGTATTTCTTTCCCTCTGAGGATGCAAATACTTATAATCTACAGTTATAAATTTGTTTTACAGGAGTTTCTGCACAACTTACGTTTATTTAATAAAAATGAAAAGAATAGTTGGTGGGTATTTAAAGGAAAACCAGGTTACTTGCTGTGTCGCCAACAATTACGTTTGACAAGCGTTTAAATGAAATAAAATGTAAACCCTCCCTTCCTCTTCATCGTAGAGGGAAAGAAATTCATAAAACAGAAGATTAACTGGAATGTGCGCGGGTAAAACTCTTCCGTCTCTGTTTCCATGTGGATAGGAACGAATCCTCTCCGCTGCCATAGTAACGGGGGATTTATCATGGTGTGAGACACCGAGGAACTGCAGGGTCGAGGTAGGCGGGAGGGGAGAGTAAGCTTGATATTTATGATTATAATTATACTTAAATGTAGATGCTGTTAGCACGCCAATTTGATTTTTAAAATCGTTAACTGCATGAGCAATCTGTTAAATAATTTAATGTGTTGGTTATAAGAGATCCCTTTTTGTTTTGGTTTAAAAGGTGGGTATCTAAGGATGTTCCTGCTGTTCCACCCAGACACCAGGCAGGGCTTTCCCTTCTTGGCCCGATTTTACTGGGTGTGGCAACGTGTGATACTCTATTCAGTTACCTTTTGTCAGGGAGCAGGCTAACTTCAAACATAGAGAAGGAAGAGCAGCAATTGTCAAATTGGGACAATCCTTCCATTAGGGGGGCTCAGCCTCCTGAATCACATATACTCTTGGGAGAGGCAAGAAATAAGATTTGGGCTGAATTTATCAATTGTTAGAATAGTTTAAAACCATTATGCCCCCAGGGTGACCATGCAGCACACAAACATTCCTTGCTTTATTTCATCACATCAGCATAATCCTTCTTTATCAGGCTTTCCCTAAAATACTACAATATTTGTTTCAAACAGCTCCATATTCTTCTGCCAGAGGGCAGAATGTTCTACCTGAATTACCTGTTTGTTTTATGAGTGTCTATCATATATTCAGTTTCAACCACAAGAGGAAACATCTCAATGTTAACCCTAGTGTAATTTTAAATATCTCTATCACATCACACATCAGCTTCTCTTTTCTGGAGAAAACCAATCAAAAATCTAATTTTTCTGAACACTCTAACCTTTGAGAGACAAGAATAGCCCCAAGTCCATGTAATTCAAGTTAACCTGCAACTTATTTCTTAGAAAGAGAAGTTAAGTTTACAGAAGAATGGCGAGCAGGCGGATTACTCAGGAGACTTTTGATTCTGTGGTGCAAGAAAATATAACTGAGTTTCAAATGGACCCAGAAGAGGCTCTGAGTGAAGCGATACAACAGTTTGAGTCACAAGGTGGGTGAAGTTTTGAATATTCACAGGGAAGAGTTCACACAAGGCATACTGCATTAATGCATGATGAGATTAGCATGATGGTACTGTTACTGGAATGTAAATCACAGATTTGATCAGGGACATATGTTCAAATCCTACCTTAAAATCTGACAGAACTTAAATCCAATAACTCTGAACTAAAATGCTGATTTATTTTGCAAACATGAATCTGCTGGATTGTTGTAAAAATCCACATTTCTATACCCACTAATGTCCTTCAGGGAGGAAATCTGTCAGTCTGGCCTGCATGTGATTAGAGATGTACAACAATGCTGTTGACCCTTAACTTGTAGATGACTTAGTAAGACTTTCAATTGTATTAAGCTAGTACAGAAAGTGTTGTGTGTGTACTTGCACCAAGTGGATAGCAGAAGGTTTGCCATCACCTTGCCAAGGGCAATTAGGAATGGGCAACATGCTCTTGCCTGAAATGCTCATGTCCCAAGAATGGCTAAAAAGAAGCGTTGGGTCCTGTTGCACTAACATGATTGAGTAAAGCAACTAACAGAACTGGAAATGTTTAATTTCCATTTGGATCTGTTTCACTTTCTCTGTAGGTGTTGATCTCATCAACATAGTGAAGGCTGTCCGGAATGCAACTACAGAAGCCAGTGATCAGAAGCACATTGTTCTGCAGGTGATAGCAATGTATGGGAGGCTGTATGGCTGTGATGTAGTTTTTCAAAATCTCTGTTTGTAATTCTTCTTAAAATGAAGCGCTCAATTAGTAAACATGTTTCTGTGATGTCTATCTTTTAAGACTTAATTACACTTGTTTGGAAACTTCACCTCATCAGATGATGCATCTATGTTCTTAGTCCCCTTTAAACTAAAGATCTGACCACCAGCCAATATCTTTTGCTGAAATTATCGGCAACTCCATTCCCACAGATACTATTTACCTCCCCTCCAAAAATGATGTTTTCACCCCACCTAAAAGCTCCACCTTTAGCACTTCCTAATTACTGCTTTATCTCTAATTTTTGCTTCTTGAGTCCTTGACAACTCCCCTCTTTCTCCAGTTTATGGACAAGTCTTTTTAGGTCTACTTCTACTCTGGTCATTGCTCTAAGACTGTTGTGTTCCAAGTCACCAATGCCATTCTTGTGACAGTGACTGGGTACCTAATTCCTCCTTGTCCTCCATGATGTTCCATGTATTCTTTAGCACATTTCATTTTCTTTCACTGCTTGTTTTCTGTTACACTGACCTTGTTTACTTCTACTTCCACACTATCACATTGTAATCAGTGATCTGCTATATTTTCTGTTTTCCTCCCTGCATCAATTTCTTGGGCATGCTCATAGGTTCCTCTCCTATTTCTCATCCATATATTGTCCACTTGACAACAACTTTCTCAGCCTGCTGTCCATATACGAACAAACCAAATTTGCCAGTCAAATGTTTATCTAGCATCAACTTGCATTTCTATGAATTTTCAATCATAATCCTGTCTTGCTGGAAGCAGACAATAGGAAATTCTGTACAGTATGTCTGCTCCTTTGCCTTAATACTGTCCCACGCCCAGTTACATTGTGATACAAAGTCTAGTTCAAGTTGTCACTTTTTTGGTTGGCTGGTGATATTTTGATACATGTCCCCCAGAGGGGGAGGGAGACATAAGATGGGAGTAGCAAAATAATTCATACCTTGAATCCCATCAGTCCACCAAGTTGCTTAATTTCCTGTACTTTTGACATGGATTTTCAGCAACAGCCATCCAAAGAGGCTGAGACATTGAGCGAAATATTTTTGAAATGTAATTTGAAATGTCAGGGTGGACATAGCTCTCATTGAGCCTCATTCATGTGTCTGTCCTGTACTCGCTATGTGCACATCAACTTTAGCTCACAGTTGAACAATACCTTAATCATGGTTTTAAGATTTTTTTACTATCCTTGGCCTTGTATATTGCCGTAATCCCCTACAACTCCACAACTGTTTGAGATCTCTGCCCCTGCAAAGCATTTTTGGATGGTTTACCACCCACTATGTAAACACAAGTTATTGGCACAGCAAATGATTTACTTATCTTTTTAGGCCCTTGATGAGCTTCGTAGCGCCCTGGATCTCATGGCTGTGGATGAAATGGGGGATCACCTGACTAACTTCAGTGAGCAATGCAGCCTCGACTTTGCTCACCGTCATCTGGCAGCTGAAAAGTCGGCCTATCCCACAGTCCTTTCTTCCTGTAGACAGCTGATGTCCAATGTACCCTATCTGCTGAAGGGAGTCCAGGCCTTGGGCAATCTGTTGGACGGACAACCGGACCTCCTCGACCAGGAGGGCCAGCAGCTCCTCCTAGAGATCTTGCGGCAGCACCGGGACCATGCAGCCCTGAACGCAATGACCATTCGCACCATCCGTCACAGCTGTCTGAAACATGAGCAGAATCGCCAAGACCTGGTGCAACTTGGGGTCTTGACATTGCTGACTGGTGCTATTGTGAACCATGGTAATCAGGCAGATGTGATCAGAGAGGCGGGGAGAGCCCTGAGGGTCATGACCTATGATGACGATATCCGAGTGCCCTTTGGGCGTGCTCACGATCACGCCAAACTGATAGTTATGGAGAACGATGGACTTCGGATAATCATTGAAGCTGCAAAAGGTAAGGGACAGAACTGTGTTGGGGAGTTCTATCCTAATGTGGTAATATTGTTGATGACACATGCAAAAGTTGAAAGATTACAACCATCAGCAAAGGTTGAACTGACTGGGGCTTTTTTCCCAAAGAAAGCAAAGTTTGAGTGGTGGCCTCATACATGTCTTTAAAATGATGGAAGGAGATTATGGGATAAGATCATGATAGGTTGTTTCCAGTTGTTGGGGAGACCAGAATTGGTGTACTGTAATTAAATACAAACAGAACTTTGGGAGAAAAGTCTTTATCTAGAGAGTGGTAAGGTTTTTTTAGATTAGATTACTTAGATTACTTACAGTGTGGAAACAGGCCCTTCAGCCCAACAAGTCCACACCGCCCCGCCGAAGCGTACCCACCCATACCCCTACATCTACCCCTTACCTGACACTACGGGCAATTTAGCATAGCCAATTCACCTGACCTGCACATCTTTGGACTGTGGGAGGAAACCGGAGCACCCGGAGGAAACCCACGCAGACACGGGGAGAACATGCAAACTCCACACAGTCAGTCGCCTGAGGCGGGAATTGAACCCGGGTCTCCGGCGCTGTGAGGCAACAGTGCTAACCACTGTGCCACCGTGCCGCCCAAACTTATACAGTCATAATGTCATAATGGGGAACTTATACAGTCATAATGTCATAGAGATGTACAGCATGGAAACAGACCCTTCGGTCCAACCTGTCCATGCCGACCATATATCATAACCCAATCTAGTCCCACCTGCCAGCACCCGGCCCATATCCCTCCAAACCCTTCCTATTCATATACCCATCCAAATGCCTCTTAAAAGTTGAAATTGTACCAGCCTCCACCACTTCCTCTGGCAGCTTATTCCATACATGTACCACCCTCTGTGTGAAAAAGTTGCCCCTTAGGTCTCTTTTATATCTTTTCCCTCTCACCCTAAACCTATGCCCTCTAGTTCTGGACTCCCCGACCCCAGGGAAGAGACCTTGCTTATTTATCCTATCCATGCCCCTCATAATTTTGTAAACCTTTTATAAGGTCACCCCTCAGAATCCGACGCTTCAGGGAAAACAGCCCCAGCCTGTTCAGCCTCTCCCTGTAGCTCAAATCCTCCAACCCTGGCAACATCCTTGTAAATCTTTTTTGAACCCTTTCAAGTTTCACAACATCCTTCCGATAGGTAGGAGACCAGAATTGCACGCAATATTCCAACAGTGGCCTAACCAATGTCCTGTACAGTCGCAACATGACCTCCCAACTCCTGCGCTCAATACGCTGACGAATGCAGGAAAGCATACCAAATGCCTCCTTCACTATCCTATCTACCTTCGACTCCACTTTCAAGGAGCTATGAAACTGCACTCTAAGGTCTGTTTGTTCAGCAACGCTCCCTAAGACCTTACCATTAAGTGTATAAGTCCTGCTAAGATTTGCCTTCCCAAAATGCAGCACCTTGCATTTATCTGAATTAAACTCCATCTGCCACTTCTCAGCCCATTGGCCCATCTGGTCTAGATCCTGTTGTAATCTGAGGTAACCCTCTTCGCTGTCCACTACACCTCCAATTTTGGTTTCATCTGCAAACTTACTAACTGTACCTCTTATGCTCGCATCCAAATCATTTATGTAAATGACAAAAAGTAGAGGACCCAGCACCGATCCTTGTGGCACTCCACTGGTCACAGGCCTCCAGTCTGAAAAACAACCCTCCACCACCACCCTCTGTCTTCTACCTTTGAGCCAGTTCTGTTTCCAAATGGCTAGTTCTCCCTGTATTCCATGAGATCTAACCTTGCTAATCAGTCTCCAATGGGGAACATTGTCGAATGCCTTACTGAAGTCCATATAGATCACATCTACTGCTCTGCCCTCATCAATCTTCTTTGTTATTTCTTCAAAAAACTCAACCAAGTTTGTGAGACATGATTTCCCACGCACAAAGCCATGTTGACTATCCGCAATCAGACCTTGCCTTTCCGAATACATGTACATCCTGTCCCTCAGGATTCCCTTCAACAACTTGCCCACCACTGAGGTCAGGCTCACCGGTCTATAGTTCCCTGGCTTGTCTTTACTGCCCTTCTTAAAAAGTGGCACCACGTTTGCCAACTTCCAGTCTTCCGGCACCTCACCTATGACTATCGATGAATCAAATATCTCAGCAAGAGCCCCAGCAATCACTTCTCTAACTTCCCACAGAGTTCTTGGGTACACCTGATCAGGTCCTGGGGATTTATCCACCTTTAACCATTTCAAGACATCCAGCACTTCCTCCTCTACTATCTAGACATTTTGCAAGATGTCACCATCTATTTCCCTACAGTCTACATCTTCCATATCCTTTTCCACAGTAAATACTGATGCAAAATATTCATTTAGTATCTCCCCCATTTTCTGTGGCTCCAGATAAAGGCCGCCTTGCTAATCTTTGAGGGGCCCGATTCTCTCCCTAGTGACCCTTTTGTCCTTAATATATTTGTAAAAATCCTTTGGATTCTCCTTAATCTATTTGCCAACGCTATCTCATGTCCCCATTTTGCCCTCCTGATTTCCTCTTAAGTATACTCCTACTTCCTTTATACCCTTCTAAGGATTCACTCTATCTATCCTGTCTGTACCTGACATATGCTTCCCTCTTTTTCTTAACCAAACCCTCAATTTCTTTAGTCATCCAGTATTCCCTATACCTACCAGCCTTCCCTTTCACCCTGACAGGAATATACTTTCTCTGGATTCTTGTTGGCTCATTTCTGAAGGCTTCCCATTTTCCAGCCGTCCCTTTACCTGCGAACATCTGCCTCCACTCAGCTTTTGAAAGTTCTTGCCTAATACCGTCAAAATTGGCCTTTCTCCAATTTAGAACTTCAATTTTTGATCTGGTTTACCCTTTTCCATCACTATTTTAAAATGAATAGAATTATGGTCGCTAGCCTCAAAGTGCTCCCCCACTGACACCTCAGTCACCTGCCCTGCCTTATTTCCCAAGAGTAGGTCAGGTTTTGCACCTTCTCTAGTAGGTACATCCACATTCTGAATCAGAAAATTGTCTGGTACACACTTAAGACATACCTCTCCATCTAAACCTTTAACACTATGGCAGTGCCAGTCAATGTTTGGAAAGTTAAAATCCCATACCATAACTACCCTATTATTCTTACAGATAGCTGAGATCTCCTTACAAGTTTATTTCTCAATTTCCCTCTGACTATTGGGGGGGGTCTATATAATACAATCCTAATAAGGTGATCATCCCTTTCTTATTTCTCAGTTTCACCCAACTAACTTCCCTGGATGTATTTCCGGGAATAATCTCCCTCAGCACAGCTGTAATGCTATCCCTTATCAAAAATGCCACTCCTCCTCCTCTCTTGCCTCCCTTTCTATCCTTCCTGTAAGCATTTATATCCTGGAACATTAAGCTGCCAGTCCTGTCTATCCCTGAGCCATGTTTCTGTAATTGCTATGATATCCCAGTCCCATGTTCCTAACCATGCCCTGAGTTCATCTGCCTTCCCTGTTAGGCCCCTTGCATTGAAATAAATGCAGTTTAGTTTATTAGTCCTACATTGTCCCTGCCTGCCCTGACTGTTTGACTCACTTCTGTTCTCAGCTGTACCCGTCTCCGATTGATCTCTTTCCTCACTATCTCCCTGGGTCCCACCCCCCCACCTTACGAGTTTAAATCCTCCCAAGCAGTTCTCGCAAATTTCCCTGCCAGTATATTAGTCCCCTTCCAATTTAGGTGCAATCCGTCCTTCTTGTACAGGTCACTTCTACCCCAAAAGAGTTGCTACAGATTAGAGTGTGGCAGGGAATAACTTTAATAATTTTTAAATAACTTTCTTTTTAATAACTTTTTAATTCTTTAATAACTTTAATAATTTAATAACTTTAATGCATTTCAGAAAAAGCTTGATAAACACAGAAAGGAAATCAAGACTATGCTGTAAGGGTTATGTAAAGTAGCACAAAAAAAAGACTCAAATGGAACATAAATGGACCAGTTGGGCTGAAGGGCCTGTTTCCTATCTGTAATTTCTATATGATTTTAACATTACAATCATATTGTCATTTTATGGAGATTGGACAGGTTGGCTTTATTAAGGTTGGAGAATTGAATCTGTATCCACGTTTTGCTCTGAATATTTGTGAAATAGAAAAACTGTATACTACATAGAGCTCCAGTAGTGCCTTGTTAAGAGTCCTCCTCAGTTTGGTTATTGTACCTAGGGAATGTTTCTTGGATAGGCTGGACGTTTTTCACTGGAGTGTAGGAGATTGAGAGGTGAGTTTATGTCTTGGATCATGGGGGGAGAGCAGCCCAAGTCGTTGTCCACATAGGCACCAACGATGTAGGTAGGAATTGGGCTGGGGATTTAAGACAGAACTTCAGGGAACTAGAGTGGAAGTTTAGTCAGAGAACAAACAGACTTGTTATCTCTGGTTTGTTGCCTGTGCCATATGCTAGCATGGCAATGAATAGAGAGTAGTTGAACATGTGGCTACAGGGATGGTGCAGGAGGGAAGGTTTCCGATACCTGCATAATTGGGGCTCATTCTGGTGTAGGTAAGGTTTCTACAAACAGGATGGTCTCCACCTGAACCAGAGGAGTACCAATATCCTGTGGGGGAGATTTGCTAATGCTCATCGGGAGGGTTTAAACTCATTCGGCAGTTGGATGGGGAACTTAAATTGTAGTTCCACTGTCTGGGAGGTTTAGAGTTGTGAGGTCAGAAGTGAGGTTTCGAGGTTGCAAGAGTTCACCAGCAAGCAGCAAGGTGGTTTGAAGTGTGTTTACTTCAAGGGCAGGAGCATCTGGAATAAGGTGGCTGATCTTGCAGCATGGGTTGGTACCTGGGATTTCGGCATTGTGGCCATTTCGGTGACATGGATAGAACAGGGACAGGAATGTTTGTTGCAGGTTCCAGGGTTTAGTTGGTTTAGTAAGAACAGAGAAGATGGTAAAGTTGGGGGGGGGGGGCGCAGGTTGGCATTGTTAGTCAAGAACAGTCTTACGGTGGCAGAAAGGACATTTGAGGACTCTCCTACTGAGGTTAGAAACAGGAAAGGAGAGGTCACCCTGTTGGGAGTTTTCTCTAGGCCTCTGAATAGTTCCAGAGAAGTAGAGGAAAGAATTCTCGTTCGGAGCAGGAGTAACAGGGGAGTTGATATGGGGGACTTTAACTTTCCAAATACTGACTGGAAATACTCTAGTTTGAGTACTTTAGATGGGTCAGTTTTTATCCAATGTGGGCTGGATGGTTTCCTGACACTATATGTAGACAAGCCAAAAAGCTACATTAGATTTAGTACTGGGTAATGAACCTGGCCAGGCATAAGATTTGGAGGTAGGTGAGCACTTTGGTAATAGTGACCACAATTCGGTTATGTTTACTTTAGCAATGGAAAAGGATACATTTATACCACAGGGCAAGAGTTATTGCTGGGGGAAAGGCAATTATGATGCGATTAGGCAAGATTTAGGATGCATAGGATGGGGAAGGAAACTGCAGGTGATGGGCACAATTGAAACGTGGAGCTTATTCAAGGAACTGCTGCTGCGTTGATAAGTATGTACCTGTTCAGGCAGGGAGGAAGTGGTTGAGTGAGGGAGACATGGTTTACTACAGAAGTTGAATCTCTTCTCAAGAGGAAGGAGGTGGCTTATGTTAAGATGAGACATGAAGTTGGGGCGCTTGAGAGTTACAAGTTAGCTAGGAAAGACCTAAAGAGAGAGCTAAGAAGAGCCAAGAGGGTATATGAGAAGTTGTTGGCAGATAGAATCAAGGAGACCCCCAAAGCTTTCTACAGGTATATCAAGAATAAAGAATGACAAGAGAAAGATTAGGGCCAATCAAGGATAATAGTGGGAAGTTGTGTGTGGAGTCTGAGGAGATAGGAAAAGCGCTAACTGAATTTTTTTTTGTCCATATTCCCACTGGAAAAAGACAATGTTGTTGAGGAGAATACTGAGATACAGGCTACCAGACTGTACAGGATTGAGATTCACAACGAGGAGGTATTAGCAATTCTGCAAAGTGTGAAAATAGTTAAGTCCCCTGGGCTGCATGGGATTTATCCTAGGATTCTCTGGGAAGCCAGGGAGGAGATTGCAGAGCTTTTGGCTTTGATCTTTGTTGTCATTGTCTCCAGGAATAGTGCCAGAAATCTGGAGGATAGCAAATGTTCCCTCGTTCAAGAAGGGGAGTAGAGACAGCCCTGGTAATTATAGACCTGTGTACCTTACTTCAGTTGTGGTTAAAGTGTCTGAAAAGGTTGTAAGAGATGGAATTTATCATCATCTAGAGAGGAATAAGTTGATTAGGGATAGTCATCATGGTTTTGTGAAGGGTAGGTTGTACCTCCCAAACCTTATTGAGTCCTTTGAGAAGGTGACCAAACGGGTGGAAAAGGGTAAAGCTGTTGATGTGTATATGGATTTCAGTAAGGCATTTGATAAGGTTCCCCACGGTAGGCTATTGCACAAAATACAGAGGCCTGGGCTTAAGGTTGATTTAGTGGTTAGGATCAGAAATTGGCTAGCTGAAAGAAGACAGGGTGGTGGTTGATGGGAAATATTCATCCTGGAGTTCAGTTACGAGTGGTGTACCGCAAGGATCTGTTTTGGTCCACTGTTGTTTGTCATTTTTAGTTTGGGATTATGTTCAGCAGAGACTGGTTAGACGAAAAGCTCTGTTTCTGTGCCGTATGATTCTATGTGCAAAGCCTGCCCTGGGAAACTTTGTGATCTGTGTGTGTGTGTGTGTGTGTGTCATTGCTTGAATATGTGCATATGTTAGATTGTCATCTATATTTGGAATATATCTTATTTAAGATTTGTGTCTGTGTCAGATTTGTCTCCTTCTGACTATACCTGTTGTCTTTCAGACAAATGGCTATTCAAGAATCAGTATAAGTAGTGAGATCTAGCAAATCTTCTGCATTGAGAAACAGGTGCTGTTTCAATCCTGACCTTGTCTGAGACCAGTTGTAGGCAGCCCAACCATCACACCCCTCCCATAATCAGCATAATCTAAGGCTTGCTCATTGATAATGGAATCACTGCCTGAGCCTTCATAACAGTCTGTAGAGAGTTTTAAGCTACAGGACAAGATGTGAATGAAGGAAATTATTCTTTTTCCACTCTCATGATAGAATAACATCTTTCCAACCAGTTGAATGCAGAGCTAGATTTATATGCCACAAACTGAACAAGTATTTAACAATGTTTGGATTTACTGCTTTTGCCTTGTCTCTTTCAGCTGAATAGGTATACCTCTCCTGAATCAGAACATTGTGGGCTTAAAGACTTGAGTTCAAAATCTATGTTCATGCTCAAAGTGTTGTACATCAGAGGTGCCTTTTTTCATGTGAGGCAATGGCCTAGTGGTATTATCGTTGGACTGTTAATACAGACTGTTATAGGTCAGACCAAACTACCTCAAAACATATTAAGAAGATAGTCTAGACCCTAACATTTTCTTGTTTTAAAGGTAAGTTTAAGGCGTTGTGCTCCAGATGCAATTTGATTGGTCAAACTATCAGGCTTGAAACAAAACACACTTTATTCAGATATTATAATTAAAATACAAACAAAATGAAATTAAAAGAATTAACTAACTCTATCAAAATGCTTAAGATCGTAAGACATAGCAGAAATTAGGCCTTTCTCCCATATCCCTTAATCCCCTTGACAATGAAGAACCAATCTATCTTTGTCTTAAAATATACTCAATGACCTGGCCTCCATAGCCTTCTGTAGCAATGAATTCCATAGATTCCCCACGCTCTGGCTGAAGAATTTTCTCCTTCTGTCTGTTCAAAAAGGTCTTCCCTTTACTCTGAGGCTGTGTCCTCAGGCCCTAATCTCTCCTACCAATGGAAACATCTTCCCAACATCCCCTCTGTCCAAACCACTCCGTGTTCTGTATGTTTCAGTTAGATCCCCCCAATCCTTCTAAACTCCATTGGGTATAGTTCCCAGAGTCCTCAAATGTTCCTGATATGTTAAGCTTTTCAGTCCTGGGACCATTCTTGTGAAACTCCTCTGAATCCACATCCTTCCTGACATATGGGGCCCAAACCTGTGCATAAAATTTCAAACGTGGGCTGACCAGAACCTTACAGAGCTTCAGAAGTACATCCCTGCTTTTATATTCAAGTCCTCTTAAAATAAATGCCAAAATTGCATTTGCCTTCCTAACAAAAAGCAAAATAATACACATATTAACTGCTAGTAATTAACTGTTCCAATAAAGTAACGTCCCATAAACTCAACCTTGGCAAAGGCAAATGCAGTAGAATAAATCTTCTGATTTGCAATTCTCGCATCAGGAAGAGAACCCCAGCTTTTAGCTATAACAGAGAGAGAAATAAGAGCTTCCACATTCCAGTTTCAAGATCCCTGCAACTGCTGCTGAAGGCTAAAACTAAAAAAAACCTGGTTCTGTGGGAGCTAAACTCCTTCTATTCCAACCTTATAAAACCAAAACTACTAGGCCTCAAAAGCTGCTTACTTTATTGACTTTGAAGCAGACTGCTCAGCATCTCTGTCCCAACCTTTCTTCATTAAACAAACAGGACAAAATACAACTGTTAGAGCCATAGTATTGTCACAAGTGACTCAGGAAATATTCTGGATACCCAGGTTTGAATCCTGCCACAGATGATGATGGAAATTGAGTTCAACAAAAATCTGGAATTAAGATCACCAATCTATTGTTAATTGTCAGAACAACCCATCTGGCTCTCTGTCCTTTAGAGAGGGAATCTGCCATTCTTATCTGGTAGGGCCGACATGTGACTTCAGACCCTTAGCAATATGGTTAACTCTTGACTGCCCTCTGGGCAATTAGGGATTGGCAGTAAACGGTGGTCTCACTAGCGATGTCCTCATGAATGAATTTTAAAAATTAGGTTGTCTACCCTCTCCAGTGACGATAAAACATTTCACAGTCACCATATTGGAGAAGAGAAAATGAGTTCTCACTATTGACCTGCTTAATATTTATTCCTCAACTAACATATTAAAACAGACTGCCTAGCCATTTATCTAATTATGGTGTACAATTTGGTTGCCACATTGCAACAGTGACTACAACTTCGATAGTGCTTATTTGACTGTAAAGTACCATAGAGTCATACAGCATGGAAACAGACCCTTCTATTCTACTAGTACATGCTGACCAAAGTAAACTAGTCCAGTCTGCCTATAATTGGCCATATCCCTCCAAACATTTCCTATTTGTGTACTTATCCAAATGTTGTAGCTGTATATGCATCCACCACTTCCTCTGGCTGTATGTTCCACACACAAATCATTCTCTGGGTAAAAAAAAAGTTGCCCCTCAATCCTTTTTAAAATTTTGTGTCTCACCTTCTTAAAAAAAAAGCCCCCTCTAGTTTTGAACTCATTCACCCCCACACCAGGGAAAAGACCCTTGCTATTCATCCTATCTATGCCCCTTCATGATTTTATAAACTTCTTAGGTCACCCCTCAATCTCATACACTCCAGTGAAAAAAGTCCCAGCCTATCCAGTGTATTTTTATTAATCAAACTCTGCATTCCTGGCAATATCCTTCCTATAGCGGTTTGACCAGAACTGCACACTGTACTCTGGATGAGGCCTCACCAACATCCTGTACAACTGTCATCTTCTTGAAAAACTCTGTTTAAATGTAAATTCTTTCCTTTCTCATTCAGCTTTCACAGACAACCCATCAGTACTGAGTGAACTGTGCTCCACACTGTCTCGTCTTGCTGTTAGGAATGAGTTCTGCCAGGACATCGTGGATCTAGGAGGTCTCACCTTCATGGTAGCCCTGTTGGCAGACTGCATTGAACATCAGGTGCAAAACAGATCCTTTCATTTTCTCTAGAAAAAAGGTTGAGGGGTGATCTGATGTAAATCATTAGAATTATAAAGAAATTCACGAGGGTAAGTGTGGAGAAGATGTCTTTAGTTGTAGAAAAAACCAACATCAAGGGCCAAAGATGTAAGATAATCACTGATATATCCAACAGAGAATTTAGGAGAAATTTCTTTCCCCTGGAGAGTGGTGAGAACTACCACGTGGAGTAATTGAGGAGAAGAGTTTGATCATACTTAGAGTCATAGAGATGTACAGCATGGAAACAGACCCTTCGGTCCAACCTGTCCACGCTGACCAGATATCCCAACCCAATCTTGTCCCACTTGCCAGCAACTGGCCCATATCCCTCCAAATCCTTCCTATTCATATACCCATCCAAATGCCTCTTAAATGTTGCAATTGTACCAGCCTCCACCACGTCCTCTTGCAGCTCATTCCATACACATACCACCCTCTGCGTGAAAATGTTGCCCCTTAGGTCTCTTTTATATCTTTCCCCTCTCATCCTAAACCTATGCCCTCTAGTTCTGGACTCCCTGATCCCAGGGAAAAGATTTTGTCTATTTACCCTATCCATGCCCCTCATAATTCTGTAAACCTCTATAAGGTCATCCCTCAGCTTCCAACGCTCCAGGGAAAACAGCCCCAGCCTGTTCAGCCTCTCCCTATAGCTCAAATCCTCCAACCCTGGCAACATCCTTGTAAATCTTTTCTGAACCCTTTCAAGTTTCACAACATCTTTCTGACAGGAAGGAGACCAGAATTGCACACAATATTCCAACAGTGGCCGAACCAATGTCCTGTACAGTCGCAACATCAACTCCAAACTCCTGTACTCAATACTCTGGCCATAAAGGAAAGCATACCAAATGTCTTCACTATCCTATCTACCTGCGACTCCACTTTCAAGGAGCTATGAACCTGCACTCCAAGGTATCTTTGTTCAGCAATACTCCCTAGGACTTTACCATTAAGTGTATAAATCCTGCTATGATTTACTTTCCCAAAATGCAGCACTTTGCATTTATCGGAATTAAACTCCATCTGCCACTTCTCAGCCCATTGGCTCATCTGGTCCAGATCCTCTTCGCTGTCCACTACACCTCCAATTTTGGTGTCATCTGCAAACTTACTAAATGTATCTCCTTTGCTTGCATCCAAATCATTTACGTAAATGACAGAGGACCCAGCTCCGATCCTTGTGGCATTGCACTGGTCACAGACCTCCAGTCTGAAAAAGAACCCTCCTCCACCACCCTCTGTCTTCTACCTTTGAGCCATTTCTGTATCCAAATTGCTAGTTCTCCCTGTATTCCATGAGATCTAACCTTGCTAATCAGTCTCCCATGGGGAACCTTGTCAAACACCTTACTGAAATCCATATAGATCACATCGTCTGCTCTGCCCTCATCAATCCTCTTTGTTACATCTTCAAAAAACTCAATCAAGTTTGTGAGACATGATTTCCCACACACAAAGCCATGTTGACTATCCGTAATCAGTCCTTGCCTTTCCAAAAACATGTACATCCTGTCCCTCAGGATTCCCTCCAACAACTTGCCCACCACGGAGGTCAGGCTGACCGGTCTATAGTTCCCTGGCTTGTCTTCACCGCCCTTCTTAAACAGTGGCACCACATTTGCCAATCTCCAGTCTTCCGGCACCTCACCTATGACTATCGATGACACAAATATCTCGGCAAGAGCCCCAGCAATCACTTCTCTAACTTCCCACAGAGTTCTTGGGTACACCTGATCAGGTCCTGGGAATTTATCCACCTTTAACCATTTCAAGACATCCAGCACTTCCTCCTCTGTAATCTGGACATTTCACAAGATGTCACCATCTATTTCCCTACAGTCTACATCTTCCATATCCTTTTCCACAGTAAATATTGATGCAAAATATTCATTTAGTATCTCCCCCATTTTCTGTGGCTCCACACAAAGGCCGCCTTGCTGATCTTTGAGGGGCCCTATTCTCTCCCTAGTGACCCTTTTGTCCTTAATATATTTGTCAAAACCCTTTGGATTCTCCTTAATTCTATTTGCCAACGCTATCTCATGTCCCCTTTTTGCCCTCCTGCTTTCCCTGTTAAGTATACTCCTACTTCCTTTATACCCTTCTAAGGATTCACTCGATCTATCCTGTCTGTACCTTACATATGCTTCCTTCTTTTTCTTAACCAAACCCTCAATTTCTTTAGTCATCCAGCATTCCCTACACCTAGTGAAAGCAATAGAAGGATACTTTGTTGGATATCAATTAAGGCACAAAAACGTTGTGTTGAAGATTAACAGTTTCTATGACGTAAATATTAAGTAATTCCTTTTAAAAGATTTTTTCTTTAGCTCTGCTACTTATAACTTCACTCTACTTTCCTTTGTGTTAATTTAGTATCTTGACATCTTATGTAGGAGTAGGAAGCCCATAACCATTATACATTACCCGTAAAATTGTGTTAGTTTATGCAAAGAGCTGACTTTTCTACTTAACTGAAAACCTTGTATTTACAATTATATTTTCACCCAATGCGTACCTTGAATGTGTAGCAGAGAGGTCTTCGAGAGTTACTGAAAGGTTGATTTGTACGTACAACATTACAGTTCAGTACAGGCCCTTCAGCCCTTGATGTTGCGCCAACCTGTGAAATCAATCTGAAGCCTGTCTCACCTACACTATTCCATTCTCGTCCCTACTACCGCTCTGACTAGAGAAACTACCTCTAACTTCTGTCCTATATCTATCACCCCTCAATTTAAAATTATGTCCCCCGTGCTAGCCATTGTCATCCAAGGAAAAGGTCTCTCACTGTCCACCCTATCTAACCCTCTGATTTATCTTATATGACTCAATTAAGGCACCTCCCAACCTCTTCCTCTCTAACAAAAACAGTCTCAATTTCCTTAGCCTTTCCTCATAAGACCTTCCCTCCATAACAGTCAACATTCTAGTAAATCTCTTCTGAACCCTTTCCAAAGCTTTAACATCCTTCCTATAATGCAGTGACCAGAACTGTACGCAATACTCCAAATGTGGCCGTACCAGAGTTTAGTACAGCTGCAGCATGACCTCATGACACACCGTATGCTGCCTTAACAACCCTATCAACCTGGGTGGCAACTTTCAGAGATCTGTGTGCATAGACACCTAGATCTTTCTGCTCATCTACACTTCCAAGAATCTTACCATTAGCCCAGTACTCTGCATTCCTGTTACTCCTTCCAAAAACGATTCACCTCATACTTTCCATTAAACTCCATTTGCCACCTCTCAGCCGAATTCTGCAGCTTATCAATATCACTTTGTAACATGAAGATCAAAGCAAAATGCTCTGCAATCTCTTCCTTGGTTTCCCAGAAAATCCTAGGATAAATCCCATCTGGGCTGGGGACTTATCTAACCTTATATTTTTCAAAATTTTCAGCACATCTTCCTAACATCAACCTGTTTGAGCATATCAGCTTGTTTCACGCTATCCACAGAAATGTCAAGGTCCCTGTCAATTGTGAATACTGAAGCAATATATTCATTAAGGATCTCCACTACCTACCTCTGACTCCAGGCACAAGTTCCCTCCACTGTCCCTAATCGGCCCTATCCTCACTCTAGCCATCCTTTTGTTCCTCATGTAAGTGTAGAATACCTTTGGGTTTTCCTTAATCCTACCTGCTAAAGCTTCTTAATGCCCCCTTCTGGCTCCCTAAGTCCATTCTTCAGTTCCTTCCTGGCTACCTTGTAACCCTCTAAAGCCCTGTCTGATACTTGCCTCCTCAACTTTAAGTAAGCTTCTTCTTCCTCTTGACTAGATGTTCCACATCCCTTGTCACCCAAGGTTCTTTCACCCTACCATCCGTCAGTGGGACAACACTATCAGCAAGTGCTTCCTAAACAACCACATTTATGATGTGCATTTCCCTGAGAACATCTGTTCCCAATTTAGGCACCCCAGTTCCTGCCTAATAGCATTGTAATTCCCCCTTCCCCCATTAAATACTTCCCCATACTGTCTGCTCCTATCCCTCTCCATGACTGTAGCAAAGGTTGTGATCACTGTCACTGAAATGCCCTCCCACCGAGAGATCGGACACCTGCCCTGGTTCATTGTCAAGCACCAAATCCAATATGGCCTCCCTTCTAGTCGGCCTATCTATATATTGATTCATGAATCCTTCCTGGAGACCCTTGACAAAAACAGCTCCATCCAAACTATTGGATCTAAGGCGATTCCAATTAATAGTTAAAGTCACCCAGGACAACCTTATTACTTCTGCACCTTTCCAAAATCTGCCTCCTAATCTGCTCCTCTGTATCGTTGTTGCTATTGGGGGGGGGCTGTAGAATACTCCCAAAAAAGTGACTTTTCCTTTCCTGTTTCTGACTTTTACCCGTACTGACTCTGTAGGCAAACCCTCCTCGACAACCTTACCCTCCTCGACAACCTTCCCCTCCTCAACAACCTCCCTTTCTGCAGCTGTGATACTATCCTTGATTAGCAATGCCACTCCCTCACCTCTTTCACCTCTTCCCCTACGCCTTTTGAACTATCTAAACCCTGGATCATCTAACAACAATGAATGCTAGGCTGAAGATTATTATAAAAGATTTTGAAGATGAACGCTTCTAAGGTGTGTTGGATGAGCTGTTAGCAGTGGGCTAACTGAATGCAGTTGGTATGATAGTCTTTTTGTGGGGCAAGATCTGGCTCCATGTTCAGAGTCAAGAGGCTGACTGAGTTCCGGGATAGGAGTCAGTGACACCATGGATAATTATCTGAATTGGTGCACATTAATTGTGGTTGCAACTTGATCACATGGTCTCTCACTGCAAGTGGCAATGTACTTTATGACTGACCAATACAGCCCCGTAACTTCACTTACACCACCGTATACAGGAGATGCTGTGCTGTGGTGTTGATATCACTGGACTAGTAATTCAGATTCTTATTATCACTGGGCTTCTGGATTTGAATCAGATAGTGAAATTGAATTCAATATTACAAGATCTGGAAAGTTAAAAAAAATCCTGGTAATGTGGTGACAACGTAATCATTGTTTGTCGTAAAAACCCATCTGTTCATTAATAGCCTTGTGGTGCAGTGGTAGTGCCCATACCCCTAAATCCAGAGACCTGCGTTCAAGTCCCACCTGCACCAAAGATGTGTAATAACATCTTTGAACAGGTTGATTAGAAAAGTAGGAAATTTGTCATCCTTACCTGATCTGACTTACAGGTCTGAGGGTGGCAAGGTAGCTCAGTGGTTAGCACTGCTGCCTCACGTGGGTTCGATTCCTGCCTTGGGTGACTGTGTGGAGTTTGCACATTCTCCCCTGTCTGTGCTGGTTTCCACCGGGTGCTCCGGTTTCCTCCCACAATCTAAAGATGTGCAGGTCAGATGAATTGGCCATGCTAAATTGCCTGTAATGTTAGGTGCATTAGTCAGGGGCAAACTATAGGGTAGGGGAATAGATGTGAGAGGGTTACTTTTCAGAGGGTCGGCGTGGACTTGTTGGGCCGAAGGACCTGTTTCCATACTGTAGGGAATCTATTCTAACATGTTGTTCCATTTCCACAGTAATGTGGTTGACTGCCTTCAAAAATGGCCAAGCAAGCCATTCATTTCAAGGGTACTTAAGAATCAGCAGTAAATGCTGGTCTAGCCAATGATGCCCACTCCCATGAAAGACTTTTTAAAAAAACTGTCGATATACCAATGTTGAGGAAGTACTTAACGCCTAATTTTTTTCTTGTCCTGTTAAATTACAGGAAGTGGTGAAGCAGGTACTGGGTGCCTTCCGAGCAATCGCAGGTAATGATGAAGTAAAGGACGCAATCATCAATGCTGGTGGAACAGACCTGATTGTATTAGCCATGAACCGACACTTGGGAACACCACAGGTACACAGCTTTGAAACCTACAAGAGTCATTGGAAGTGGAATAACAACAGGAAGTGCCAAGTAGATCTGTGAAGAACAAAAACAAAGTTAATGTTTTATGTTAACACTGTGGGTGGCAAGGTGGCTTAGCATTAATGCCTTGCAGCTCCAGGGACCAGGTTCAATCCCAGCCTTGGGTGACTGACTGACTGTGTGATGTTTGAACCGCCCCCCCCTGCCCAACCGTGTCTACATGGATTTCCTGCAGTCCAGAGATGTACAGGTCAGATGGATTAGCCATGGTAAACGTGGGGTCTTGGAGATAGAGTGGGGACGCTGGGGCTGGGTGGGAGACTCTTTGGAAAGTTGGTTCAGACTTGATGGGCCAAATGGCCTCTCTTGACTTGATGGGCCAAAAGGCCTCTCTTTCTGCAGTACACAGATTTTGATTCCCTACATTATGAAAACGAGCCCTTCAGCTCAACAAGTCTGCACTGACTCTCTAAAGAGTAACCCAACCAGACCCATTCCTCTACCCTATATTTACCCCTGACTAGTGCACCTATTACTATGGGCAATTTAGCATGGAGACTCACGCAGACACTGGGAGAATATGCAAACTCCACACAGATGGTTGCCCGAGGTGGGAATCAAACCAGTAATTAATCTGTAGTTTCCAGCTTATTCTTATAGTTCTTTTAGAAGTCCAAAATCCTTCAAAATGAATAGTGAAGATTTTTGTCAAAGTCATAGTAAGACCAGTTTTGCTTGTTCCTACAATGTTCCATAATTGTCCCAGAGGCTGATTCTGGGATTTCACCACTGACTCTGTTATCTGTTGGTTCAGATCTGTGAACAGGGATGTGCTGCCTTGGGGATGTTTGCCTTACGGAAACCGGAAAACTGTCGTGTGATCATGGAGGGTGGCGGAGCACTGATTGCGCTGCAGGCAATGAAGGCACATCCAGCTGAGGTGAACGTACAGGTGAGATGGATGGGTTAAAAGTAAGTGGGGATGGGATTTGAGAAAATTAATGAGGGAGTTAGTAAGGAAGTGGAGAGTGTGGAAACATGGGATAGTTGAAGAAGGCGATGGGGACTTGTGGAAGTGGCAGGACAATGAGGAAGATATAAGGGAGAGGAAATGCATGTACGAGGATGGGGGTGTAGGCATGTATTAAAGAGCATACTACCAGTTCATTGTCAAAGAACTAAATACTATTTCCACACTTAGGAGCTTTTACTCACAGTATGATGTATTACAAGTATGCAAATCTAAAACCCAACAAATATAGCTTCAGTTTGCTCCTATTTATATCTCTTTTGTGAACCCAACTGCCCCATTTGAAAATAAAACTGAGTAAATTGTGTCCGCAGATTCCAAATTAGTTGGTGAGATTGAAACAAAACATGCACATCTTTTGTGAAGTGATTTTATTAACTTTCTCAGTCTTACCCTGAACCATGTGACAGCTGCTCCCTATTTATGTGCTCAGACAATTAACAGCTGTCACCTGTTTCTCTTAGTCTTGAATAAAGATTTAACAAATTTTAATGTCATTAACCAGACACTAACAAATTGGACTTATTGTAAAGGAATGGGAGGTAATCTCATTGAGATATACAAGATTCTGAAGAGGCTTGATAGAGCAAAGAATCTCATAGGATCTGCTCTATTTGGGGGGGGGATCTAAAACATGGGGGCACATATGTTGAGGTAAGGGGCTGATTATATAGGAATGGTACGAGGAGCAATGACCTCACTCAAAGGATTGTGTCTCTTTGAAATTCTCTACTGAGAGAATTGTGGATTTTTCATTGCTGAATACATTTAAGACTGTCACAGAAAATAGTAGAAGGTGTAAGCCATTCAGCCCTTCAAGCCTGCTCTGCCAATATAATGATACTCGATCATCCAACTCATAACCCTTTGATCCTCTAGTCCTAACAAATATCTAATTCTTCCTTGAAAACATTCAGTGTTTTGGTCTCAACCACTTTCTGTGACAGAATTCCACCGGCTCACCACCTTTTGGATGAAGAAGTTTCTTCTCACCTCAGTTCGAAATGGCCTTTTATTTATCCTTGGACAATACCCCCTCCCGTTTCTGGACTGTCCAGTTATCGGGACCATCCTTCCTATGTTTACCTTAAGGCTGAGATGCACAGAATTGTGGTCTTTCAGGAAATTGAACAATATGGGGAATGATGTGAAGTCCTTGCTCAGCCTTGGTTGTATTGAATGGTGGAACAAGGTTGGTGAGCCATACCATCAACTCCTCTTATTTCCTGTGTTGTTGTGAGAGGCACCACTAATCCAGAAACAAATCAAAACTTTAAAAGGAAACAATAACTGAACCTTAAAAGTCTAATATTGAGTTTCTGCTCCTAGATGTGGAAGAATGAATGAATCCTCAGTAAATACCTACGACCTGAATAGTATTAAACACTCTACTAATATACAGCCACCACTTCAACTAGTGTAGTGGTACTGACTCTTACCTGTGGACCAAGAGGCCCACGTTATCTCCTACCAGCTCCACAAGGTGTAATAGCATCTCTGAACAAGTTGATTAGAAAAATAGATTAAAATTTTAAATAAATACAGCTAGCACTTTGGTTGTTGTGGTGCATTGAGGCATGAGGTCAAGACCCACCTGTCCCAGAGATGTGCCGCAATGTCTTTGAACAGCTTGACTAGAAAATATCTCAATTCATGCACTAAAAAAAATACATAGCTTACACTTGGGCTCTTGTGGTAGTATTCCTACCTCTAAGCCAGGAAGCTTGGGTTCATGAGTATGTTGCTGGGAAAGCCCAGCAGGTCAGGCAGCATCCAAGGAGCAGGAGAATCAACATTCCAGGCATAAGCCCTCAATCAGGAATGAGGCTTGTGGCCAGGGGCTGAGAGATAAATTGGAGGGGCGTGGGTTTGGGGGAAGGTAGCTAAGAAAGTGTTAGGTGGATGACGGTGAGGGAGGTGATAGGTCAAAGGGGGGAGTGATAGCCAGGTCAGGAGGGCAGTGCCGAGTTGGAGGCTTGGGACTGAGATAATGTTGGAGGAGTGGAAATGAGGAAGCTGTCAAAATTCACATTAATCCCGTGTGGTTGCAGGGTTACAAGGCGGAATAGGAGGCTTTGTTCCTCCAGGTATCGGGTGGTAATGGCTTGATGGTGGAGTTGAAGTGTTCGGCTTCCTCGTTTCCCCTCCCCAAGCCTCCAACTCGGCACTGCCCTCCTGATCTGTCCATCACTCCCTGCCACCCTCCACCCTCCATCTCCTTCTCCCTCCCCTTCATCCATCTATCGCTTTCTCAGCTACCTTCCCACCCCCCTTCCCATTTATCTCTCAGCCCCTGGCCCACAAGCCTCATTTCCTGATGAAGGGCTTATGCCCGAAACATCAAATCTCCTGCTCCTCAGATGTTGCCTGACCTACTGTGCTTTCTCAGCAATACACTCCAGACTCTGATCTCCAGCATCTGCTGTCCTCACTTTCTCCAAGCCTCGGTTCAAGTCCCCTCTGCTCAGGGTGTGTCCTAATGTCTCGGAATAGCTTAATTTTTAAAAAAGCTAAGACTCTGAGGTTTTTGTGGTGCAGTGAAAGTGACCCTGCCCTTGAGTCAGCAGGTCCAGGTCCAATTCCCACCTGCCCCAGAGATGTTATGACACCTTTGAATGGATTGATTTCGAAATAGATATGAAGCTAACACTGTTCTCATTACAGAAGCAGGCCTGCATGTTACTTCGTAACCTGGTGGCCCGCAATCCTGACTTCTCCCAGCTGATCCTGGAGATGGGAGCAGAGGTGCTCATCCTGCAGGCAAAGACTACACACCAAGACTGTGAGGACTTGGCAAAAGCTGCCCTGCGGGATCTTGGCTGCAAAGTGGAGCTTCAGGAGCTCTGGACAGGGCAGAAAGCTGGAATTTCCCATTAACTGCCATCTTGCGACAAGACTAGGAGATGGACCTCGAAAGCACACGTCATGTTTGGTTGCACATTTCTGGATTGTTCTCATATTTAACCCCTCTGTGATCATCTGAGACGTTGTAAAAGCGACCAGAGAACCTCTGAGGTGTCTGATTCAGCTGCAGTGAGTTGAGGATCTACAAGATGCCACCACTCTCACCTCCACTTCAATAAATGGGACTTCCCACAATGCACATTGGTACAGGGAGCAGGCTGTTGATTGATGATCACTACCAAACTCACAAGGATCCTTCCACTAAGAATGGCCATCTCTGAACTTTCTTGCACTTTGACAGGTAATTGGCTTCTGGAAATTCCATTGTTATGTTACCCAGAGTTATTTTTCTTGCCAAAATATCAGCAGCAGAATGGAAAGTGTTTTTTAGACAAGCGGTTTGAATATTGTTCTGTCACATTACTCATAACGTGCCACAAGAGGATATTAAAGTGTTTAACACCAAACTTGATAGATTTTGTATCTTGAAGCAGGTTGTGAATCTGAAATTAAACATGCCCCATCCCATCCCATCAGTTAATAATTTAATCACCACCTCATGACACAATACAGGCTGTGTATTTTCCTTTTTGTCTGTTTCATCTTTTTTAAAAAAAACCTGTTTTACAGTGCCATAGCACTCACAGGGTCTGTAAATGAAATGAAGCATGCATTACAAACAATTAATTTTAGATGCAGTGATTTCTTCTGAGTTGATGACACACAGAATATTACAAAATATCCAAAAGGACATTTGTCTGATCAATAGGAATGACACCATTGTTTCAATATTCCCACAATGAGATCTTTATTAGCAATGAAGAGGAGATTCTCCCCATCCTTGTTTGATGATAGAATTGATGCTGAAAAAGAGCCTATCCAACACTACTTTACAACCCAACAACTAGAGTTTCCTCTCATCACCTTTTAAAACAATATTTTACACATTTTATTCAGTGCACGTGCACAAGCAAACACCTCCCCATGCACCTAAGGCTCAAACAACTGAGGAAATCCTTATGTGTAATAGAGATCACAGCTAGATAGTTGAGATTTGGTTGTGACTCTGCGTTAGTCATGTCCTGTGCAAATCATGAAAGCATGTCAGCAGATCTGGCAAATCATGAAAGCATGTCAGCAGATCTGGCAAATCCCCTGCGCTTCTGTTAGACTATTGGACCCTGGATTTGAAATTCAATCAATATTATTGTCTTGCATTGGAAGCAATGTCTGTCTCGAGTGAGGTTGTCCCTCCTGTTCTGCTGCAGTGAGTCAGAGGTTGACTGTTATAGTCCCACTGTACACATCAGCAATGTTATGTAACCCTAAAATGCATCACTCTGAAAGCACTGACATGAACATTACTCTGAGGTCATAAACCTATTGTATATTTCCATAAATGTATTGTTTTATCTTGTCAGTCAAGCCCAGATGTTTTTGATGTATTAAAAGTGTTGTGTGCATGCAATTCTTTTAAAATGGAAACGTTTATGTAAGAATACCACATGGTAATTACAATCTTCCAGCAAGGGGGCCACTGTAGTGCCACCTGCAAACTGGGGCAGAGGTTTCCCATTTTCACTTTACTGGTGAAATTTATTTTCCTGAAGAGACCTTCCATTAGAAGATGGGGGGAGGAAGGTTTCTTGATGCCACATCTCAGCAAGAATTAGTTAGTCTTGTAGAGTTCCAGAACAGATTGACCAGAATAGTATAGAAGCTAAAGGGTTAAATTATGAGGACAATATTATAGATCAGGTTGCATTATCCTAACAATGCAAAATTAAGGGGGGGATCAAGTTGAGGTGTTTAAGATGGTTAAAGGAGTTGATATGGTTAAGAGAGATGGGGGGAGGGGAAGGAAGGTGGCGAGTGTAGTACAAGGGAGGGAAAAACAAAATTCGAGCCAATTCACTTGGGGTTGATGTTAAGAAGCACTTCCTCATACAAAGGGATATAGAAATCCTGGGACTCTCCAAAAAGGTTGTTTAGGTTAAGCATAATTTCACAATTTAATAAGAGAATTAAGGGCAACTGTTATACAGCAAAACATTTTCAGACAGCAACTGGTTCAGATCCGGAATGCACAGCCGAGAGTGAGATGGAGACAGGTTCAATGGAGATATTCAAAAGGGAAGTCAGTTGTTACTTGAAAAGGAAAAATGTGAAAAATTTCAAGAGAAGACTATGATTTGCACTCATTCAAAGAGCTGGTGCAGACAAGATAGGCAGAAATGTCTCCTTGGTCTTCTGTGATTCACAGATGGGATATAAATAAAGATCTTTCCATGACAAAGGGGCTGAAAGGCCTCCTGTTCCAATACCAATAATTTCTGCACTACACCTGCCTCTCTTGGTCAATACTGAAGGATGGAGTGTTATAACAGGAGATGTAATATGACTAAAAATAGAAACAGAAGGTGTTTCACTGCAGTGCTGGGAAGAACTGGAAGCATTAACTCTGAACCAAACATTAGTGCGTTGTCAACATGACCAGCAAAAATAACTAAGGAGCAAAGTCTTATCTATCTCTGTTAACTGAGGTGGGTGGAGTGGGCAAATGTTAGACTTGCAGATAATGTAATAGCTGGTAAATATTATTTTCTTTTGCAGTAACATTGTCATTCTGATCCATGAGCTACAGCAAGACTGGATCAACTGTAAAATTAGAGAGAGACTGTTCAGGAGTGGTATCGCAAAGTAGTTGTTCACTCAAAGGGGAATAAAGATCTGGAACTCTCTTCCCCCAACAACTGTTGAGGCTGGAAATAAAATGCAAAATTTCATAACTAATTTGGTAGATGTTTGGTTAGTCAGGTTTACAGGACTAAGGCAGGCAATGGAGTTCAGGTCTGATTAACGGCTCCATTTCGAAATGGCAGGCAGTGACCAGTGGGGTACCGCAGGGATCCGTGCTGGGACCGCAGCTTTTTACAATATATGTAAATGATATAGAAGATGGTATCAGCAATAACATTAGCAAATTTGCTGATGACACAAAGCTAGGTGGTAGGGTGAAATGTGATGAGGATGTTAGGGGATTACAGGGTGACCTGGACAAGTTAGGTGAGTGGGCAGATGCATGGCAGATGCAGTTTAATGTGGATAAATGTCTGGTTATCCACTTTGGTGGCAAGAACAGGAAGGCAGATTACTACCTCAATGGTATCAAATTAGGTAAAGGGGCTGTTCAGAGAGATCTGGGTGTTCTTGTCCACCAGTCAATGAAGGCAAGCATGCAGGTACAGCAGGTCGTGAAGAAGGCTAATAGCATGCTGGCCTTCATAACAAGAGGGATTGAGTATAGAAGCAAAGAGGTGCTTCTGCAGCTGTACAGGGCCCTGGTGAGACCACACCTGGAGTACTGTGTACAGTTCTGGTCTCCAAATTTGAGGAAAGACATTCTGGCTATTGAGGGAGTGCAGCGTAGGTTCACGAGGTCAATTCCTGGAATGGCAGGATTGCCTTACACGGAAAGACTGAAGCGACTGGGCTTGTATACCCTTGAGTTTAGAAGACTGAGAGGGGATCTGATTGAAACATATAGGCTTATGAAAGGACTGGACACTCTGGCAGGAGGGAACATATTTCCGTTGATGGGGGAGTGCCGAACCAGAGGACACAACTTAAAAATACGGGGTAGACCATTTAGGACAGAGATGAGGAGAAACTACTTCACCCAGAGAGTGGTGGCTGTGTGGAATGCTCTGCCCCAGAGGGCAGTGGAGGCCCAGTCTCTGGATTCTTTTAAGAAAGAATTGGATAGAGCTCTTAAAGATAGTGGAGTCAAGGGGTATGGAGATAAGGCTGGAACAGGATACTGATTAGGAATGATCAGCCATGATCATATTGAATGGCGGTGCAGGCTCGAAGGGCAGAATGGCCTACTCCTGCATCTATTGTCTATTGAATGGTTGCCTTCTATTGCATACAGAAAACAAAGACAGGATATTAAAGGCAAAGAGTAGAAGTGCAATTAATGCTGTTCTTGAACAGCTTCAGTTCTCCAGTTTTCAAAAGAAGTCTTCCAATCTGCAAAACAGTTTCAGATTTTGATTGTACTTGTAACTGCCTCTGACCCTACACTGCTACACACCTATCCGGCTTTCACAGAAAAATATGCATCAGCATCCATCAGGGAATTCCACTGTAGCGAGAGAGAGTCAGGGTATGACAGGACGTAAGCCCCGTTTTTACAGCACTAGCTGACATGTGGTAGGTTTAAAGGTCTACTTCGAATGTTAGTGAATGCATGGATGAGTGAACGGGCGATGTGGGCCAACTAGTCAGGGGTTCGTTGGGAAAGTAATAGGATTGGAGGGATAGTCAACTATAGGGTGGGTAGTTGGATTGTCAGGTTGTGTGGGGATTCACGTCAAGAGGATGGTTTAATCTGACCAGGGGTTATATTAAAGTCGGATTAGTCGGCAGCAGTAGTCTGGGTCGGGGAGTTAGGTTTTGGAGGTAAGTTGTGTCGTTACCTAGATGTTGAACTAGTTTTCACAATATTTCATGGATGACTACCCAGCTATTCACAATGTATATATTAATGATTACTGATGAAGGTACAGAATGTAATATTTCCAAATTTGCAGATGACACAAAGCTGGTAGGTGAGCTGTGAGGAAATTGCAGATTCTTAAGAGTGATTTGGACAAGCTGAATGAGTGGGCAAGTGCATGGCAGATGTCGTATAATGTAGGTAAATGTGAGGTTTTCCACTTTAGGACCAGGGGTATCAGTCTGAAGATAAGGGGCAGACTATTTTGTAGAATTTTGTTTTCACAGAGAGTGGTGAACTCGTAGAATTAGCCACCATAGAAAACAGTCCAGGCCAAAGTATGATTTCAAGAGGGAGTTGGATACAGCAACTGGGGCTAAAGGGATCAAAGGATAGGAGGGAAATGCAGGCTCAGGAGTTGAATGCTCAGCTGTGACCATAATGAATGGCCTACTTCTGCTTACATTTTGTGTGTTTTTATGTTTTACCTAAATAAAACTCAAACTATTTGAAGTCTCCAATTATCAGGATTTCTTCATGAGACTATTATTATCTTCTCTTACCCACGCCAAAAATTTTGAAAATTTATCAATTTGACTTGCACAATGTATTTTTATTCAGCGGCAGTATTAGGAAAGTTGAGTACTTCGAGTTGAACTGTTGAGATACACCTCTGAGTGTAAAGTTTCTAACCCTCCTAGATTTGGATGATCATAATGAATGGTGGTGCTGGCTCAAAGGGCAGAATGGCCTACTCCTGCACCTATTGTCTACTGTTATCTAGGTGTGTCTCACACTGAAGCGGCAGCATCATTCTGGCCTCTTGGTGTATTCTGTTTAGATGCCAAGAATCTGATTGGAGTAATAGATACATGGAAAACAGGGGTAGGAGGCAGCCATTCGGCCCCTCAAATCTGTTTCGCCATTCACCATCATCAAGTAACAGTGGGAGTGATTGACAGTGTCAGTTCCAGGAAGCCAGTTTGTTATTGGGAACGACTTAGCAGGGTCCACTATATAGAGTCATAGAGATGTACAGCATGGAAACAGACCCTTTGGTCCAACCCGTCCATGCCAAACAGATATCCTAACCCAATCCAGTCCCACCTGCCAGCACCCAGCCCAGATCCCTCCAAACCCTTCCTATTAATATACCCATCCAAATGCCTCAATGTTGCAATTGTACCAGCCTCCACCACATCCTCTGGCAGCTCATTCCGTACACGTACCACCCTCTGCATGAAAATGTTGCTCCTTTGGTCTCTTTTATATCTTTCCCCTTTCACCCTAAACCTATGCCCTCTAGTTCTGGACTCCCTGAACCCAGAGAAAAGACTTTGCCTATTTATCCGATCCATGCCCCTCATAATTTTGTAAACCTCTATAAGGTCACCCCTCAGCCTCCAACGCTCCAAAGAAAACAGCCCCAGCCTGTTCAGCCTCTCCCTGTAGCTCAGATCCTCCAACCCTGGCAACATCCTTGTAAATCTTTTCTGAACCCTTTCAAGTTTCACAACATCTTTCCGATAGGAAGAAGAGCAGAATTGCACGCAATATTCCAACAGTGGCCTAACCAATGCCCTGTACAGCTGCAACATGACCTCCCAACTCGTGTACTCAATACTCTGACCAATAAAGGAAAGCATACCAAACGCCTTCTTCACTATCCTATCTATCTGCGATTCCACTTTCAAGGAGTTATGAACCTGCACTCCAATGCTTGGGAGCCTCCTGTGAAGCACTTCTGTGATGTTTCCTCTAGCATTTAGAGTGGTTTACCTCTGCTGCTTCTGGTTGTCAGTTCCAGCTGTCTGCTGCAGTGGCCTGGTATATTGGGTCCAGGTCGATGTGTTTGTTGATAGAATCTGTGGATGAGTGCCCAAACTCTGGGTAGATGACACCTTTGTAATCATTAAAAACACAGAAATAGAAAACACACACCGGATCATAAACGCCACACTCACAGGAATCCGATTCACTAGAGAGGAAGAAAAGGACAACCAACTCCCATTCCTAGATGTGATGGTACAGAGAACACCGAACGGAGAATTCACCACAAAGGTATACAGGAAAACCACACACACAGACCAAGTCCTGAACTACGAAAGCAACCACTCCAACACACACACACGAAGTTGCATCAAGACACTGTTCAAAAGGGCCACAACACACTGCAGCACACCAGAACTGCAAAAAAAAAAAAAAAGAGGAAGGAGAACACCTCTACAATGTATTCGCCAAAAATGGATACCCCCACAATTTCATCAACAAATGCCTAAGGGAAAGACAACAGAATGAGGACATGCCACAACCCAAAGGACTAGCCACGTTACCATACATTAAGAACATTTCTGAACTGACAGCCAGACTACTACGATGAGAGCACACAAACCAACAGCAACTCTCAGACCACTCACCAGGACAAAGGACCCGATACCCAGCATGAGCAAAACCAATGTAGTGTACAAAATCCCATGCAAGGACTGCACAAAACACTACGTAGGACAAACAGGAAGACAGCTAATGATCCATATCCACGAACACCAACTAGCCACGAAACGACACGACCAGCTATCCTTAGTAGCCACACACACAGATGACAAGCAACATGAGTTCGACTGGGACAACACTACTATTATAGGACAAGCCAAACAGAGAACAGCCAGGGGAATTCCTAGAGGCATAGCACTCATCCACAGATTCTATCAACAAACACATCGACCTGGTCCCAATATACCGGCCAATGCAGCAGACAGCTGGAACTGACAAGCGAAAGCAGCAGAGACAAACCACTATAAATGCCGGAGGAAACATCACAGAAGCGCTTCACAGGAGGCTCCCAAGCACTGAGGATGTCACAGAGACAGGGGACGAAACATCTGCAACACAAATTCCCAGCTCGGCGAACAGAACCACAACAATGAGCACCCGAGCTACAAATCTTCTCACAAACTCTGCACTCCAAGGTCTCTTTGTTCAGCAACACTCCCTAGGAACTTACCATTAAGTGTATAAGTCCTGCTAAGATTTGCTTTCCCAAAATGCAGCACCTCGCATTTATCTGAATTATACTCCATCTGCCACATCTCAGCCCATTGGCCCATCTGGTCCAGATCCTGAGGGAAAGATTGAATAGGCTAATTTTGTTTTTAGGGAATTTTTTTTCCCCTGGAGTGTTGGAAGCTGAGGGTGACCTTATAGAGGTTTATAAAACCATGAGAGGCATGGATAGGATAAATAGACAAAGTCTTTTCCCTGGGGTGGGGGAATCCAGAACTAGGGAGCACAGCTTTCAGGTGAGAGAGGAAAGAAATAAAAGCGATGTAAGGGGCAACTTTTTCACGAAGAGGGTGGTACGTGTATGGAATGAGCTACCAGAGGAAGTTTTGGAGGCTGGTACAATTACAACATTTAAAAGGCATCGAGATGGGTATATGAATAGGAAGGGTTTGGAGGGACATGGGCCAGGTGCTGGCAGGTGGGACTAGATTGGGTTGGGATATCTGGTCAGCATGAACAAGTTGGACCGAAGGGTCTGTTTCCGTGCTGTACATCTCTATGACTCTAATGATTAGCTCAGTCAGAAACAATTATTCAAGGTGCCAAGCAGCAGTGCAATCACTCATCAGAAACTAAAATTTACCAAGCAATCTCACATAGCTTTGTGCATTAGGACATCCACAAGGTCCTGACTTACATTTTCAGTTCTATGTTCAGTGTCTGATGATGTGGAGACTGGAGGATTTGGTCCATTTTCTATTGCAATTATTCCATGGTTCAAATCATCCGCTTTTAAAGAAGTCAACCTCTTGGTGGTAATGTTACTGCTAGTTTGCTGCCTACATTTAAAACATGAAAAGGACAACCAGTGACTAGAGAGTTTTAAACCAGATTTAGGGAATTTTCCCATATTAAAGTGTGGAGACAAAAGAAAAGGACATCTAGAGGTTGAAAATATAATATCCCTCTTCTCTGTTTCTGCCAATGCAGTAAGGTTTAGAAGAGTATATTGTGACAAGTTGGCTGTGTTCACTGAGTACAAGATAAAGGGATGATCTGATTGAGATGATTAAAACAATTGTATAGCGTAACTTATTTTATATCTGTTCTTGAGATGTGGCTCGGTCATAGTTTCTTGCCTATCCCTGATTACTCTGAGGACAAATTTGGTCTATGTTGGATTAGTTTTCTTGCTTCTTACACATTTGATGCAACTGCAATATGCCAACTTCTATGAACAGTCAAAATTTATTAAGGAACGGGTTTTGAGAAGATTTGTAACTGAGGATGAGGTTCTGGATGTGGGTTTGAAACCAAAACTTACAGCTTAGTGAACAAACCTACATCCATTTATTAAGCAAGTACAAGCATTGGAGAGACCCTTAACACTCTTCACAATGCTTGCAAAGCTGTGTCGAGGGATTTCCCTGAACAAAGGAACCAGTTCTTCCTTCATACAAAATCTCACATCACAGTCAGTAATGCCCACAAGACAACTCCCAGCCACTCCCTCAAAGACACAATGCAGTGACCTGATCATCTCCAGAAACAATGTAATGTAAATCATCCCTTAATGGCAAGATCTGATGTAAACCATTTTTTAACTACAGATGTAGTTAGAATTTTAACTGCAATGTTCTTGTTAATTCTCTGAATAGGAGATGATAATGTAAATGTTTTTACTCTGAATAATAGATGATGAAGATGTAGGTTTTTTTACATTGTACCTGCACAACAGAGAAACATACCACCCTAACCCAAAGCATCCAATGTCTTACAGGTCAGCAGAGCAAATTAACCCCTTAACATCTCATTCCCTCTTTTTATCATTCCATGATAACCACCTAAAAGGCACTACCAGCTTATTCATAAGAATCTGACAGCCAGTATTTAAGCAAGCTATTGACACACAGCATGCAATGATTATAACAATAATAATTTCTCGCCTATGCAGTAGATAGGTCTTTCCATGTAGGAAAAAAGTGTTCACCAGTAAAGTTCTTAAATCCACAGTCCTTAATGACCACTTCATCCTCTCCAATTTGAGTGGAAACGAGCCAGTTATCCAAAATCTCCTTCAGTAAACTCCAACCTAAAAGCAAAATCTTGTCTGTCCTTGCACTTCACTCCATGGAAAGATCTGAATTCTTGGATAAGGGCAATTATATACTTAACAAAACTGACGAGACTTCCATCCTTGCGGATATGCTTCAGATGGAGGATACTTGTGCATCTGTAGCAGCAGGTAGAGGAACGTAGCATTCTTTGCTGCTCCCACTCTGGTATCAAATGTAACAAAGCCAACTAGCTGTTTTAATGTTAGCTTGATCAATGAACCTTCATATCCCTTAAACGATCAAAAGAGAAGGTAAAGCTCATTTGGTTTAATATCCATAGGAAGGTCATTGACAAAAAGCGTACGGACCTCTCTTCACCATTGTTAGCTTCTTCATTTTTCGTGCTCATGACTGAGGAGCTGATTTGAATCCATTGGATTAGGTTGTGGAGGGGCAGGTGGTGGTCCGAAGGTGTGCTTTACCTGTGAATGGAGAAACTGTAGATACGGTGTTTCACTACTTATGTCATTACCAAGTTTTAGACCATCCATAAACTTCTAAATTGTACTGCCTAAACAATTCAGTCAGTTATAAACAACAATCAGTGGTCCTAAATTCAAACCCTTGGGGGACCCCATTCAGATTATTCAAAATTAATTTCCTTTGACTTGGCTAACATGAAAGCTGTCACGAAAAGTATTTCAAAAACCTGGAACAGCAAGATAACAATAAAATGTTTTCCTGTGCTTTCGCCACTGAAAAGGCAGAACCAGTTCAGATTTAAACCTCAAATATTCGTGGGAAACAAATGCAGAATATATTAATATATATTTTCCAAACGAAAACTCTCTAATTTCTGTTAAAGCAAACAATAACCCACTGCTACGTACGTACGTACATATTAAATCTAACTTCAGACATAGATTTAGGCCTGACATTAATGACAAAAAAAGTCCTTTTTTTGCCATAATCAGTGTTTTTAATTAGAATGTGTGATTGCTGACAAACTGATATCGTAAATTTAACTTCCCAAATAAAACAGTCGGAATTACAGTGGTTACAGACCAGTAACTATACAACTTTGGTGTAGATCAACAATCTTTGATTTTGCAATATGAAGGGGACCTATGACGTCTTAACAATAATTAACAGAACTTAAACAGCTCAGCCGCAAGTTCTAATGTTCTCTAAAATCTTAACAAAATATCAAAATTAAAATGCAGTCTTCTTTTTGTGAACACACTGCATTAAAAAGCAATGATATTTTGATACAATACTCTGATCTGGCTAAAATATTACCACTGACACAATTGTTGTTTGAAACCGGCATTGTAGAATTTCAAACAAATCAGAGGCTCAACGCCCTCAATTTGTTTTAAGGTTGCATGTTTGATCATTTTAAATGGACGTAATGTTGTATAATATGTAAAATCAAAATCTACACTTACATAGCCCACAAAACATATTGAATTGAGATCCTAATTCAGGTAAGGCAAAATAGTTAAAGGGATTTTGGGTTTCACTCCCACACTCCCTACAAATAAAACCAGTTACCAGTAATTACAAATATTGTCCCAATTCACTCCTTATTCCCTGAATAAAGACAATGCTTTATTGTATCAGATAATCATTCTTCTTGGGTTTTAAAAAGTACTGGAAGTCATTAGCATGGCTTTCCCTTACATTTTTCAATAGTTTCAACCCTTGCAAGTTTGACTGGTGTTATAAGCATCTTCAAGTTTTGACCATACACAATGAACACAGACAACTAAACTTAAGCCAGCAAAGAGGTATCACTTAGTACTTCAGGAACAAATCTGGGTCTTGATTGACCCATTATGATTTAATCATCAACCTTTTCCATGTGAATTTCCTAACTACTGTCACATACCAATAGTTTATTGTTTAAGCTACAATAACAAAGTTCATCAAGAGTTCTGACTAGACTTATGCAAATAAAAGACTGTTGCATTTAAAACCTGTAATAGGAATGCTTGTCCCACTTTTAAAGTCTCAACTTCCTAACTTATCTCTATATACTAATTCAGTGTATTCAGTCTCCACATCCACTTCAGGATCCTGATATTTGTGTGGGGAATTTTCCCCTCTTACCAACTGTCTAAGGCAAGGTGATTGAGACAGACAGTACAGTAGTTATCTTTTTTTCTTATGCACTGTGCTATGGAGCCTTAAACCTTACTATTAGAGGACTCTAACCTCCCTTCCCAGTGAACTTATGATTCCAAGGACTCAAACCTCCCTTTGCAGTGAACTTACGGTTGTGGAAGTGAACTCACTGGTGTACAAGTGCATCATTTACCTCAGATTCCGTCACCACAGAATCCCAGGGGATGAGGGGTCAACTGAGTGAGAGGTTAAGGAGAGAGATCAAGGTAAATCTTACCATCAGTTTCATGCAACCAATACTCAGATGATCACTTATTCAGTCCACCTAGAAGCCCCATATATATTGAATCCCACCACTGCCACCAAATGTTGGGTTCTTTTTCTTAAGATTCTTACTTTTTATGCAACTGCAATATGCCAACTTATGTGAACAGTCAGTCAAAATTTATTAAGCAAGTACAAGCTTTGGAGGGACCCTTAACACCCTTCACAGTGCTTGCAAAGCTGTGTCAAGGGATCTCCCTGAACAAAGAAACCAGTTCTTCCTTTATACAAAATCTCACATCACAGTCCATAATGCCCACAAGACAGCCCCCAGCCACTCTCCCAATGTCACATGCCATCCAAGACACAATGCAATGACCTGATCATCTCCAGAAACACTAATGTAAATCATCCCTTAATGGCAAGAGCTGATGTAAATCATTTTTTTAACTACAGGATGTGGTCAGAGTTTTAATTGCAATGTTCTTATTGATTCTGAACAGGAGATGATAATGTAATTTTTTTTACTTTGAATAATAGGAGATGATGTAATTTTTTTTTGCTTTGTACCTGCACAACAGAGAAACATACCAACCTACCCCCAGAGCATCCAATTTCTTACAGGCCAGCAGAGCAAATTAACCCCTTAACATCTCATCTGGAGTTATTCCTGGTAAGGACAACAACTGCCTTGCTTAAACGGCTTTAGTGAAACAGGTTTACACAAGTCAACAGGGGTTATGTGAGAGTCAAACTCTAGTCCCCAGGATGTGAGCCTACAGTTCTGGATTACTAGTCCAGTGACGTTATCACTATGACACCACGACCTTAAAAAAAGAAACAGTTTTCTTTGATGGGAATTATAATAACATAAAATCATCTTAAACCATTCCATTCAGTAGTACAATTAGGAAACATCCCTTCACAGAGTAATAGTCACAGAGTTGTACATCATGGAAACAGACCTTCGATCCAACTCATCCATGCCAACCAGATATCCTAAATTAATCTAGTTCCACTTGCCAGCATTTGGCCCAAATCCCTTTAAACCCTTCCTATTCATGTACCCGTCCAGATGCCTGTTAAATGCTCTATTTGTATCAGCAGCCACCACTTCCTCTAGAAGTTCATTCAATATATGCACCAGCCTCTTCGTGAAAAGGTTACTCCTTAGGTCCCTTTTAAATCATTTTCCCCTCACCTTAAATTTATACCCTCTAGACTTCCCTACTCGGGAGAAAAGACCTTGACTATTCACCCTCTTCATACCCCTAATAATTTTATAAACCTTTAAAAATCACCCCTCAGCCTCCGATGCTCCAGGGAAAACAGCCCCAGCCTCTCCCTATAGCTCAAACCCTCCAATCACATGGCAATATCTTTGTAAATCTTTTCTACACCCTTTCAAGTTTAACACCACCTTTTCTATGGCAGGGAGACCAAAACTGAATGCAGTATTCCAAAAGCAGCCTAACCAATGTTCTGTACAGCCACAATATGACCTCCCAACCCCTATACTCAACGCACTGACCAATAAAAGCAAGCTTCCCAAATGCCTTCTTCATTTTCCCATCTACCTGTGACTCTACCTTCAAGGAGCTATGAACCCTGCATCCCAAGTTCTCTCTGTTTGACAACATACTCCAGGTAGAGGAAATTAAGAATTCTCCCCCAAATAAGTTGGGAACATTGACTGTTAGTTTTGAGATGAGTAGATTGGTGTTAAGCAAAGATATATAGTGATTTGCAGCAAAGGGTGTAGCTGGATTTGAGTCACAGATCAATTGTGATCTGTGGAGCATTAACTCTAACTTATCATGCTAGTTCTTTGTTCATGGAGTTAATATACCTAATGCAGACTTGTTCAAGCTTTGTCTCCATTGGTGAATGAACTTCAGGCCTCCTTGGCAAGTTCCTGTTATTACGTTTAAATGTTGAATTATACAACTTTGACCAACCTTCCCTCAGCCAAAAACTTAAAATAGGTCTGATGCAATTGCATTGAAAAATGTGGAATATGGGTAAAAACAAATTATCCATGACTGCATGATGTAATAATACTTACACCCAAGGTGCATTTTATCCCTTATCCTAAAGAATATTTATTGAAATTGAATTACTGTAATGTTGGCAAATACAGTAACAATTTTACCCACCTCAAAGTCCAACATACCACAGTTGCATAACTGACCAGCTCATCTATTTATGGTGAATACTTGCAGTGATATTTCAGTCAGATCTGAAAGCAGATTTTCCTCCTCTTCAAATCATGCTAGAAAACTTTTGTAATCACCTGTATCAGCAGGACATCCTTGTACACCTTTAATTTAGCACCTCAGCTGAAGGATAAAACGTTCAACAATATAGGGATTCCTAACAACTGATCAACCAATATTGCCTGTTTCACCTGAACATATGAATGAGGAAGAGAATAACCACTCTAGCCTGCTCCAACATTTAGTGAGATCATAGCTAATCTGAATCTGACTTCAACTTCACATTCCTGCCTACCCTGATAACAAGTGAGTCAAAAGTTAAGAATTTATCGATCTCCACCTGAAAAGTAATCTGACCAGATTGCTACAACTATATGGGGAAAAAAAAAGAGTTCCAGACTCAAGTTTTGGAGGAAAAAAAAGTCCTCATCTCAGTCACAAATGGGAGACTTTTTATTTTTAAACTGTGACCCGTAGTTCTAGTCTTCCCAACAAGGAGAAACATCCTTTCAGAATCCACCTTATCAAGCTCCCTCGCCCTTTGTTTCAATAAAATAACCTCTCATTCTTCTGAACTCCAACGGGCAGAAGTTGACCCTTTCCAACATTTCCAAATGATATTCACCCCTGCACCCCCAAACGCAGGTTTAGTGGAGTGAACATTCTCATATTATGAGATTATGTGGCCATGACCTTTTGTCATGAAAACAAAACTTTTTTTGTTTTTCCTAGTTAAAAAATGTTGAATATTTACAGATTAATGGAAAGAGTGCATGAAATGACTGGTATGGAACTGAGCCACAGCAGGATTATTACAAATGGTCTGATTGTCAACTATGGCTCAGTATTGGTACCTTGAAATCCTATTCCAAAGGATCAGGTCTGTAATCCAGGCTGACATTGCTCATGAAGTCTGAGAAATGCCAGCCTGTGATAGATTTTCTAAGTAGCTTGTTGGGGGATGCTACGACTCACCTCTGGAGCAAGTGGGACTTGAAGCTGGGTTTTTCTGGCTCAGAGGTAAGGACACTACCACTGAGCCACAAGAGTGTGAGAATGGAGTTGAATACTTTGTTGTGAAGCCGCTGCAGTCGAATAGCTTGGGGGTGGGAGAGGTGTTTGGCACACCGCCTTCAGCGGCTAACACTCGGAGTAAGAGTGGGGCACTGAGGAGGACAATAACATTAACATCCACTCACTTCAAAGTCTGTGGCCGTTCTGAAGCCACTGCTGGACCTCGTGCCAACCAAACCGCCCCGTGGCCCAACATTTCAACTCCCCCTCCCACTCTGCCGAGGACGTGGAGGTCCTGGGCCTCCTTCACCGCCGCTCCCTCACCACCAGACGCCTGGAGGAAGAACGCCTCATCTTCCGCCTCGGAACACTTCAACCCCAGGGCATCAATGTGGACTTCACCAGCTTCCTCATTTCCCCTTCCCCCACCTCATCCTAGTTCCAAGCTTCCAGCTCAGTAACTGTCCCCATGACTTGTCCGACCTGCCTATCTCCTTTTCCACCTATCCACTCCACCCTCTCCTCCTTGACCTACCACCTTCATCTCCTCCCCCACTCACCCATTGTACTCTATGCTACTCTCTCCCCACCCCCACCCCCACCCTCCTCTAGCTTATCTCTCCATGCTTCAGGCTCACTGCCTTTATTCCTGATGAAGGGCTTTTGCCCGAAACGTCGATTTCGAAGCTCCTTGGATGCTGCCTGAACTGCTGTGCTCTTCCAGCACCACTAATCCAGAACCTCGTGCCCATCTCCCCCACCCCCCACCAATCCAGAACCAATCTCCTATTGGTAACTCCCGCTGTCAATCAGGCCAGGGCATCGACCCGCCCCTAACGGCAGGACTGATAGCCTGAGGTAAAATGACTGAAATTTACTCTGCATCGGAGTCAAAGTCAAAACATTTAAAACATTTTCTTATATATTTCTGTCATAACCTTTTCTGTCACTTTGTTTGACGTGAATGAAATTACTCACAAATGGTGAACAGTCTCCTAAAACGGCATTCGCACCAATAATCCCACCCTAAGCCTTCCTTGATTGGTCTAGTTTATATCCCGGATATATTGAGCGCTGATTGGGTTTAAGACGCGTCCATCATACTGCCAACACAAACGGCATTAAGCCATACCGGTAATGTTCCATTGGTGGAGGATTGTGCCAATCACCTTGACATCACCAGCGATTGTGGGTAAAACGACGGCGTCAGCTGCACGCCCTACTCGCACGATTAGCCAATCGGATCCAGGTCGATGGGCGGGGCTTGGTCTCGCGCTGTCGGTTGTCCGTCTGCGGGGCGCGAGGTTTACCAGCGGCGGTGGTGGCGGTTCCTCCAGTATCCCGGCATTCTCTTCCCCAGCAGCACCACCACACACACCCCCTTCCCACCGGCTCAAAGTTTACAGTCACTGGAGAGGACAGCTGATGAGGAGAGGGTCAGTGTTAGGGAGGATAGGGGCTGAGGGTGCTGAGGGAGGGGCAGGTGCTGAGGGAGGGGAAGGCAGGTGCTTGGGGGAGGTGAGGTGAGGCGAGGCAAGGCAGGGTGGGGAAGGGCAGGGTCTGAGGGGGAGGAACGAAAGGTCAATACTGAGGAACGAAGGGAGAGGGAAGATAGGAGCTGAGGAACGGGAGCTAGGACTGAGGGAGGAGAGACAACGGCTGAAGGAAGGGGAGGTTAGGAGCTCAGAGGAGGCAGGAGCTGAAGGAGGGGCGGTAGGGCTAAGAGGAGGGAGGGGACATCGGGCAGAAGGACAAGAGCCAGGTCTGTGAGGAGACGAGCTGAGGGAAGGGAGACAGGGCAGGACTAAGGGAGCCTGGACTTCAGGTTAGATCAAGGTAGAGAGGATGAGGGAGTCTGTGTTAAGCAGCCAACGAAGGCAACACTGAAAGTGGGCCAGGCAGTCGGGACTCAGAGGGAATGAGGGGGGGAGGGCCAGGCAACTCATGGACAGAGTAATTGAGGCAGTGCCACAACGGGGTAAAATGGAGGGACCCTTGGTCAGTTCACCCTGAAGGAAGGAGTGGCCAGGCTAAGGGTTTTCTCGAATAAAACAGGCAGAGACAGTGAGGGTAAGTGCAGTACAAAGCACAGAGTGAGGGGCAAAGTGACAGATAAGAGTAGACTGCAGAGAGTAAGAGGCAAGGGTTGAGGGATAAGTAGCAGGCCAGAGTTATTGAAGGAGCTTGGTAGAACAGAACGCTGGGCATGCAAGTGTTGAGGATCAGAATGGTAGACTGAGCCAGGAAAGCTGAGATATATACTGGCACAAGCAGGGCTGAACGGGGACAGCAGAGAGTCTGGTTTGCAAAAAAAAGACTGCCAGAGATCACGTAGACCAAGGTAATTACAGTGAAAGTCTGTCCACTATAATCTGTAGTCTGTTTAAAAATGTCATACTATATCCTCTGCATTCAGCTTAATATTTAATGGTTTGAATAAATATATTTAATGAGTGGAGGACATTCTCTTGGAGGGGTTGCTGTGGAAGATTACTGAAAAGCCTTTAATTTTTTTCTTCCAGTTGACGAATCTATACAGGTTACAGTATTTTCTGCAGCTGGGGGATTTTGTTTGATTAAGATATGTTGCAAAATATTGCCCTTTTACAGGCAACATCTAGCTTGTAGCTGTCATTCAGATTTTCTTTGAGAATATTTTAAAATAGTTGAAATTAAATAAATTGCCTTTTAAAATTTCATTTGGTTTCAAAGACTAGACAATAAAATAAGAAAAGGCTATATTTAACAAACATATGAAATCATAATGAACATCTGAAAAGATGGCGTGATTTCCTGAAATTTTGATTAGGCCTGTTAGTAGTCCTTTTCAGATTTCAGTATTGGTTGTTTTCGTAATTGTAGGCATTTGCTTTCCTTTCAAAGTAGCAATCATGATCTCTCCTTTTTGGAGGTATGGTGCTTTTTGATTAGACACAGCAAACCATACAGCACAGAAACAGGCCCTTTGGTCCAACTGGTCTGTGATGACCAGACAACCCAATCTGACCTTATTGTATTTGCCAGCATTTGGCCCTCATCCCTTTAAAACCCTTCCTATTCGTGTACCCATCTTGTTACCTTAAAATGTTGTAATTATACCAGCCTCCACTATTTCTTCTGTCAGTTCATTCCATATATACACCAAGCTCTGTGAAAACGTTACCCCTCAAGTCCTTTTTAAATCTTTCCCCTCACACCTTAAACCTATGCCCTTTTTTAGACTCTCACACTCTAGGAAAAAGGCCGTGGTTGTTCACCTTATCTATGCCACTCATAATTTTATAAACTTCTATAAAGTCACCATTCGAGGGAAAATAGCCCCAGCTTATTCAGTCTCCCTGTATAGCTCAAACCCTCCAATCCTAGCAATATCCTCATTAATCTTTTCTGCACCCTTTTAAGTTTAACAGCATCTTTCCTATAGCAGGGAGACCAGAATTGAACACAGTATTCCAAAAGTGGCCTATCCGATGTTCTGTAATGCTGCAATAAGACCTCCCAACTCCAATACCCAGTGTACTGATCAGCAAAGGCAAGCTAACCGAATGCCTTCCTGTCTACCTGTGACTCTATCTTCAAGAAATCGTGAACCTGCACCCCAAGGTCTCTTTGTTTAGCAATATTCTCAGGACCAAACCATTAAGTATGTAAGTTCTAATTTATCTTATCAAAATGCAGCATTTCATAGATATCTAAATTAAACTCCATCTGCCACTCCTCAGCCAATCGGCTCATCTGATCAAGGTCCTGACGTAACCTTTTTCATTATCTACTACACCACCAACTTTGGTGTAGTCTACAAACTTACTAAGCATTCCTCCTACATTCACATCCAAATAATTAAATGATGAAAAACAGTGGACCCAGCACTGAACCTTATGACACACTGCTGGCCACAGCCCTCCAGTCTGAAAAGCAATTCTCCTCCATCACCACCCTCTGTCCCTACATTCAAGTCAATTTTCTACCCAAATGGCTAGCTGTCCATGTATTTCATGTGATCTAACCTTGCTAACTAGTCTACCATGTGGAACCAAATTGAACACCTTACTGAAGTCCATATGGATAATGTCCACCACTCTGCCTTCTTCAATCTTCTTTGTCACTTCTCAAAAAATTCAGAGCTGAAAATGTGTTGCTGGAAAAGCGCAGCAGGTCAGGCAGCAGCCAAGGAACAGGAGAATCGACGTTTTAGGCATAAGCCCAAAGAAGGGCTTATGCCCAAAGAAGGGCTTATGCCCAAAACGTTGATTCTCCTGTTCCTTGGATGCTGCCTGACCTGCTGCACTTTTCCAGCAACACATTTTCAGCTCTGATCTCCAGCATCTGCAGTCCTCACTTTCTTCTCTCAAAAAATTCAATCAAGTTAGAGAGAGAGAGACAATGTCCTGTGCACAAAGACATGTTGACCATCCCTAATCAGTCCTTGCCTTTCCAAATACAGGTAAATCCTGTCCCTCAGAATCTCCTCCAACAATTTGCCCACAACTTTGTTATTTTCTCCATATAAGATCCTCGAAAGAAGGCTTCCTGTTGTGGGACAATCTGGATCTAGAAGTCACTGGTTAAAAATAATGGATCGCCAATTTGAAACATGAGGCAATTATTTTTTCTGACATTCTTGACTCTTTGGTACTTTTACAAAGGGGGTGGAATCAAAGTCTGTGAATATTTTTAAAACAGTAGATTCTTGAGAACCAAAGAGGTAAAAGGTTTCAGGAGTAGACGTGAATGTGGTGAAATCAGATAAGTCTGATCTTATTCAACGGAGGAGCCAGTTCCAAGAGCTGCTCCTAATTTGTTTGTTTGTATGAAGGGGGTGGGGTAAAGTTTGGCTTGTGACAGAATATGATAATTTTAAAAATGCTTAGGCTGCAAAAGAGTCTGAACTGAAATAAAATCAACAATTGAGACTTGAACGTTGAGCAGTGAAGTCCATTTTAAATAAGTGTATTGTCTTTGCTGAGCTTCCATGTAAGGAGAATCCTGTAGATTTTAGCTATCCTGCTCTCAACCTACACTTGTGAACCTGCTAATAGTAAGTGTACTTTGTTTAATCTGTATGTAGTTTTAAATCCAGTGTCCCTGTTACTGGTTCTGTTGTTTTTTTAATTCTGTCATCTTTTGAATGGAGTTTCATTCTTGTTTAAGATTGACCTGAGGAGAGATTGAGTTAGGATTATATTCACTGGACCTTAGAATGAGGGAGAATCTCATAGAAACATGTAAAAGTCTAATAGAACTAGACAGGTTAGATTCAGGAAAGATGTCCCTGATGACTGATGAGTCCAGGACCAAGGGTTATAGTTTAAAGAGAAGGGATTAACCTTTTAGAACTGAGATGGGGAGAACTTTCTTCCCCAGAGAGTGTTGAACCTGTGTAATTTACTACCCAGAAAGTAGCTGAGGTCAAAATATTATATTTTCAAGGACATCGATACAGCTCAAGTGGCTCAAAGGATATGAGGGGATGGCAGAATTAAGGTGTTGAGCTTGATGATCAGTCGTCATATTAAATGGTGGAACAGGGCTCAAGGAGGCCTACTCCTCTTATTTTAATGTTTCCAACTAAGTAGATTATTTGAGGTTGGTGTAGGAACATTTTGAAGTGCCAAAGTAAAAGTGGGTAACAGTTTGGTAACAACTTGACCTTTCGCCCAGTTATTCCAGGTGAGGGACAAATGATGGAAGTTTTGACTTGACATTCACTGGTAATTCTTGGTAGCTGTTTAGTGCTAAGGATAGGTTGCAGTGAATGGCCTCAGCTGGAGGATTGTCTGGCCAGCCAGTTGAAGAATGAGATACATTTATTAGAAAACACATGCTGCAAGAAGGCCGAGGAAGCAGCTGTCGCTGACTGTATGTCCAGAAATTCATTGTACCACGTCTTAGGATGTGATGGTGGTTAGACTGAATGGAGGTAAAGAGCTTGCATTTTTATAAAGCCAGTTGTAATCACTGGATATCTTAAAGTGCTTTACGACCAACAAAATACTTTTGAAATGTGACCATTCTTGCAAAGTTTAGGAAGCATAACAGAGTTTATACACAGACAGCATGTTGTCGTAATAAAGAATGAGATACAACTATTTTTTCTGTATGTATGTATGTATTTTAAGTCAATTATACTTGATTTCTTGCATGGGTTTGTTGATTCAAAGCTTGCTTTGGGTTTAGGTAGTTAGTTTAACATGTGGAATGAAGGTTGTGAATTCGAGTCCTCATTACACAGTTGTAAAAGTTGTCAATAAATCTTGTGATTACTAGCAGGCATCAAGGGAGAAAATTCACTCTTCAGAGAAGAGAACCTGCCCTCTCCCTAATAGTGTATGGTAAATTTAATTCCTGCTGATATTGCTTAGCAATCCACTGATTTGTAAAGGCAACCATGTTGTACAAGACAAGTTCCACACAGCTGCATGAGGAATGGGTACATAGCAGTATAGCACTGTGTTTTGCTCCATTTTACTGTCTACCAGAATATGGGTAGCTGGAGCAAGCACCTAATGTCTTGTTCATGTGTTTTATAGGGAGTATAATAATATTAAGGGGAGTTGGATCAACAACTGGTTGGCGATGCAGAGTGGCGTCAACAATACAGGTTCAATTCCCATACCATGAAGATTCTGCCATCTCAACTTTGCCTGATTTGTGGTGGTCCTCAGGCTAAATTTAGCACCAGCCACGTCGTTTTGCTGCTCTAATGAGAGAGCCACCCTATGGATCTTCTGGGACTTCGGCGACTACTAGTGATATTTATTAGAATTATTATCACATGTATTCAATTTTAGGAATACAGGAGTACAGTGAAATGTGTACAGAGTCACCATTCTCCAGTTCCATCTTGGTTACAAAAAAACAGAATTGTAAAAACAGAAATAAAACAAACACGCCTACAAGAAAGAAAAATGTCCAGATAGAGTCATAAGTCATAGAGATGTACAGCATGGAAACAGACCCTTCGCTCCAACCCATCCATGCCAACCAAATATCCTAACCCAATCTAGTCGCACCTGCCAGCACCCGGCCCATATCCCTCCAAACTCTTCCTATTCATATACCCATTCAAATGCCTCTTAAATGTTGCAATTGTACCAGCCTCCACCACTTCCTCTGGCAGCTCATTCCATACATGTACCATCCTCTGTATGAAAACGTTGCCCCTGAGCTCTCTCTTACATCTTCCCCCTCTCGGCCTAAACCTATGCCCTCTAGCTCTGGACTCCCTGACCCCAGGGAAAAAACTGTCTATTTACCCTATCCATGCCACTCATAATTTTGTAAACCTCTAGAAGGTCACCCCTCAGCCTCCAACGCTCCAGGGAAAACAGCCCCAGCCTATAGTTCAATTCCTCCGACCTTGGCAACATCCTTGTAAATCTTTTGTTAAAGTCCCACCTCAGTAAAGATGTATAGAATGCTCATCCTCTGATGCAGGCATACGGGCCTTGCCGTGGCCTGTAATCCTTAGCTGCTGCTGCTGATCATAGGGAGGAGCTTGGCCACTGCAACCCCAATTGCCAAAAGGAAGTGTGAGTATGCTGCCGATTCCAATCCGGGTCTAGAATCCCAATGGTGTGGCAGCAGGTCGTTTGGCCCATTGAGTCCATGCCAACCCTCCAAAGAACATCCCATTCAATCGCACACAATCCCAACAACCCTGCACATTCTGGACACTATAATGCAATTAAGCATGGCCAATCCATTTATTCTGCCCATCTTTGGAGTGTGGGCAGAAACCAGAGCACCCAGAGGAAACCCATGCAGATATGGGGAGAATGTGGGAACTCCACATAGACATTGCCTGAGAGTTCAATTCCATCCGGTTCGCTGGTGCTTTGAGGCAGCAGTGCTAACCACAGCCACTGTGCCAGTACGTTTGGGTTTTGACGAGGGATAATTCATACATTCTTTTCTTGGTGGGTCAAAGGCTCCGACAGATTCAATAGTGTGAGGGTGTTGAATTGCAGCAAAAATCCTTGCTGAGATTTGGGATATAACATTATCTCCAAAGGAATGGAATGTTCCTTTATCAGCAAGGTAATTAGTTTTGGCATGAGACGATATTCTGCAACTTCCTTCACTGAGCAAATACAGTGACAGTTGCAGTCTAAGTATTTTTATTATTACTTGCATTGAGATTAACACTGAAACACAATTCTACTTGTTGGTTATACCCAGTTGAGCATACCCTGAATCACTTATTGTGGGATTGTCCCTTGAACCATTGCAGCCTTTGTGGTGCTTACCCAGTGTCATCCAAGGTATAGTGAGAATCATAAGCATTCTGTCTCAAGACTTGAGCACAATTTGGTTGACGCTTTCAATGTATTACTGTGATTGCTGCACTGTTGGAGGATGAGATATCAAGCTGCAGTTCTGTTTATTCCTCTTAAGTGCATGTAAGAGATACCAGACCATTATTTGAAGAAAGTTGAGTCCTCTCCGGTGTTCTGGTAATATTTAAATTTTAACTAAGGCCATTTATCTGGTCTTTTTCTCACCCTGGTTGCCGACTATACTGTTCTATAAACCTTGCTGTCAGAGTTCTTGCAAAGCAAAATTTCCCATATTTCGCAAGAACTTAATGGACTGAAAAATTTATTTGGACTTACTGAGGTTGTAAATGTTGCTACAAAAATGAAGGTCTTTCTTGAGTAGCCATATAGAGAATTTCAAGACATTAACCCAACAATGACTTACTGTTTTAAAAAAAAAACAATTTTGTGGTGTAGTGGTTGTATCCTTACCTGGAGAAGATGCAGCTTGAAGTTCAATTTCGGGATATGGTGGACATGGAGATGTGTCAAAATGCAGCCAAGTAGGTTGATTTTAAGAAATTTAAATGCCGGTGACTGGCATCTGAGATGGAAGCATGTCTGCAGGGCAAAGTAACAGAAATCCATTGCGTTTGATCCATTGGAGTCCATCATTCTGGATCTAATTGATCCAGTTGAGGTTGGATATTAAGATATTAATTGATCACATTCAAATTATCATCATTTCCGTTAGTCACTCCTATTTTTTGTCTTCAGATTGGGAGGCTGATGCCAGAATTACTAGTGTGTGTCTGTTATAAGGAGGTTGTTTTTCTTCAATTTATTTGTGGCTACAATTGTCTAACTTTAAATCTGTTTGAACTTCTCATCTCAGCTTTCTGAAATTTTGCTACTTATTTATCATATTTCAAAATTACTTCGTAGCTTTATGATAGTTATATTATAGCTATTAGTGAATCTAGACTGATATGAAATCCAGTTTTTAAAATATTTGCAAAGCATCATTAATCCTTTTACGCTATATTTAAACTTTAGTGCAGAGGCCAGGAAGCTAGTGCAACTTTGTTGTCTATGCAGGTCTCTATGTCTGTTGTCATATTTCAATCTGTGATATCTTGAAGCCAGAATTCTGTTAATACTCTACCTCATTCTCCATGTGATTGGAGTAAAATTTAATGATGACACACGCAAAGAGATTGAACTCTGATTCTGGCAAAACTGAAGTGAGTAAACCAGTTTGGAGGAGTGAATAAGAAGCAGCAGTGGATAAAATTTGAGCTTGAGCAATAGTTCAGCCTGAGTACACTTGAATGCTCCAGAGCAATGTTGAAGAGGTGCTGTGTTTTCAGTGCTCCATTAAATCTTGCCCCCTTGTCTTTATCTGTTTTTCAATGCTCTGCTGTTAGTGGCTTTTGACATGAGATGTCTGGGTTTGAAACTCTCCAAATCCATTTTCAAGGAGAAAGTGAGGACTGTACATGCTGGAGAGACAGAGTCGAAATGTATGGCGCTGGAAAAGCACAGCAGGTCGGGCAGCATCCGAGGAGCAGAAAAGTCAATGTTTCGGGCATAAGTCCATCTTAAAGTCTACTAGGCTTATCTACTTCAGCCATTCTGTGACCAAAAGATATTTCACAATATTGAAGGTGCTACATCAATACAAGTTGTTGTTGAGACACCCTCCTTACGATAAGCTGCTAAACTAAAATATTGTTTGCGGATCCTGGGATTGTATTCATTGGAGTTTAGAAGATTAAGGGGAGATCTAATAGAAACTTACAAGGTAATACATGGCTTGGAAAGGGTGGACACTAGGAAATTGTTTCCATTAGTCTAGGAGATTAGGACCTGTGGACACAGCCTTAGAATTAGAGGGGGTAAATTCAGAACAGAAATGCGGAGACATTTCTTCAGCCAGAGAGTGGTGGGCCTGTGGAATTCATTGCCGCAGATTGCAGTGGAGGCCGGGACGTTAAATGTGTTCAAGGCAGAGATTGATAAATTCTTGATGTCACAAGAAATTAAGGGCTATGGGGAGAATGCGGGTAAGTGGAGTTGAAATGCCCATCAGCCATGATTGAATAGCGGAGTGACTCGATGGGCCGAATGGCCTTACTTCCACTCCTATGTCTTATGGTCTTATGGTTTATGTGACCCTATGCGCAGAAGGACAGGGAGTTCCAATGTCTGCTAATCAACAAGTTAAACAAAGTATTTTTTAAAACTTTATTTGCTGTAACCATTTGATTACAGTTTCCCTATGTAAATGCAATTCATTAATATCTCTTAGATATGAAATAATTGGAAACTTAGTTGTAATAAAAATGACATACGTATTAATATTTCTGATTCTGATCTGTGTTTCCAGTGCTGGGATCAGTGACACAAAGTCCAGTGTGGTTTGATTTGTTCAAATTTGCTATGTGCCCTATAAGCATTCCCATCTCAGTATTCATCCTCCAATATTTAACAGCCCAATCAGTCATGCTTGTTTTAGTTGAGATATCCAGATTCTGTACAGAGTCCAGAATGGCATGTGTGTCATATTGATTGTTATTATCAGAATGGTATGAAACTTTGGGTTGTGTAATTCTTAGCTAGTGGTAGTATGAGGATTCAAATCCTTATATTTGTTTCATGAGTTGAGCTGGCCGTTTTTTAAAAAAAGACTAATCTGGCGGGACAGTCTCTTCACTTTTCGGCTGTGATTTCAACACTGTGTAAAAACACTACATGAAAAAGCAGAAATTATACCACTTGGCTAATTGAGTTTTTATCACCGTTCAGTGAGATCCCAGCTAGTCTGATGATGCTCAACTCTATTCTCCTGCCTTCTCCCACAACCCTTGATTCCCTTAATGATTTCAATAAAACATGTGTCTATTTCAGCCTTGAATATAAGCAACAATTCAGCTTTGATAGACCTCTGCAGTAAAGAATTCCACAGATTTCTCAGGCAAGAAATTGCTCATTTCTGCCTTAAAGGAGCAACCAATTACTCTGAGATTGTGTCCTCTGGCTATAAGATATAGGAGCAGAATTAGGCCATTTTGCCCATGGAGTCTGCTCTGCCATTTTATAGTGGCTAATATGTTTCTCAACCCCATTCTCCTGCCTTCTTCCATAAAACCCTTGATCCCCTTACTCTGGCCTTAGCCTTTTCTATCCGTGAAAACAACTTGTCTGCATCTGCCATGTTAATACCCTCTAAAAATATTGTATGTTTCAATAAGGTCACTTCTCATTCTTGTAAACCCATGCACAGGCATAACCTACTGAATCTTTCCTCATAAAGAAATACCTCCAAACCCAGAATCATTCTAGTTAACCCCTCTCAACTGCTTCCAGTGCTCATATATCTTTCCTTAGAAAAGGGAGCCAAAAGTTTATTTTATTCTCTCATGGAATATTAGTGGTGTTGCTGGCTGGGAAGCATTTATTGCCTGTTTCTAGTTGCCCTTGAGAAGGTGGTGTTGAGCTGCCGCCTTCAGCTGCTGCAGTTCATGTGCTGTAGATAGATTCCCAATGCCATTAGGGGCATTGCAGGATTTTGATCCAGTGACTCTGGAAGGACAGCAATATACTTGTCAGGGTGATAAATGGCTTGGAGGGGAACTTGCAAGTGGTGGTGTTCCCATGTGTCTGCTGTCCTTGACTTTCTGGATGGAAATGGCCGTGACTTTGGAAGATGCTGTCTAAGGATCTTTGAATTTCTGTGGCACATCTTGTAAATGCTGCTGGTAATGTGCATTGGTGGCGGAGGGAGTGTTTGTAAATGTGCACTCATGCTTGCTGTTTTGTCCTGCATGTTATAAAGCTTCAAGTGTTGTTGGAGCTGCACTTGTCCAGGAAAGTGGGGAGTATTCCATGACACTTCTAACTTGTAGACGGTGGGCCAGCTTTGGGGCGTTGAGACATGTGTTGCACACTGCAGCATTCCTAACCTCTGACCTGCTCTTGTAACCACTGTATTTATTTGGTGAGTCCAGTTGAGTTTCTGGTTAATGTTACCTCTCAGGATGTTGATAATGGGCAATTCTGTGATGGTAATGCTGTTGGATATAAGGGCTGGTGGTTAGATTATCCCTTATTGGAGATGGTCATTGCCTGGCATTTTTCTGGCTCAAATATTACTTACCACTTTTCAACCCAAGCGTGGATATTATGAAGGTCTTGTTGCATGTGAACTTGAACTGCTTCAATATTTGAGGAGTCATGAATGGTGCCAAACATTGTGCAATTGTCAGTGAATGTCCCCATATCTGACCTTGCAATGGAAGGAAGATTATGCTGAAGATAATTGGGCCTAGGACACTACTCTGAGGAACCCCTACAATTCCACTATTTCTGATACTTCTTCCTCACTAGGATGCAGCTTTGCTGTGAGTCATGAATTATTTTCTTAAATGTCTGCCAGTTTCTTCAGCTGTCTTTTCTGCTAAATTTGCTATCATCCTTATTCCATCTTATACCAACAAAGCTACCCACCACCCTTCCCTTGCATGCTTTTTTAAAAAGTCACACATCCCTGAATGTTTAATTCCTGGCTTCAATCCCATTGTAACAATGGCTCTGTATGGCTATAAGCTAATACCCATTAATCTTATTTATGCTTTTAATTTATTTTAAGTTTTGAATATTATGTCCATTTAAGAATCATTAATTTTGCCTTTTTACCATTTTCTGCCCCTTTTGAACATTTTGCTATTTTTCTGATTTTGATCTTCCTGTCCAACTCTGGGTGTCATTATTTAAATAGTGGCTGTGCATTGCCACCATATCCTTTTGCTTTGTAAGCCCATGTATTCCCCTCCTGCTGTTGCCATCCTTTGCCTTCTACTAATTTTAAAGCCTCTTTTTAAAAGCTTATGCAGTGTTGTCAAACTAAGACTTGTTTGACTCTTGTAAAAGATTCCTTAGTACCATTTTGAGAAGGAATAAAAGGGGAATTCCTTCTGATGTCCATGCTTATAGTTATCCCTTAAACATTTATCTCTTAATAAAATACTTTATCTTATGAATATCATGTTGCCAATTTGGGGGTCTTTCTTTTCCATAAATAAACTGCTGTGTATTTTAGATTACAATAAGTATATAATTGTGAAAGGTGTAATGAGTGTTTTGTCACTTATTCTCCAACTGTGCAATACTCCTGCTTAACTTCGCTGGGGTGTTAATGGTTTGGACTGATGACACGTGCAGTGTTGCATCTTTTTTTGAGGGTATGACTCTTTGAAAGAGAAATTAAGTCTCTATCTATTCCAGGGTTCAGCTGAAAATTACAGATCTATGCAATTGTGCTTTATGGAATCTTAGTGCTCAAAGGGCTGTTGCATTCACCCGGACAAGAGATTATATAATTTGCAGATTTCAAGTGTTTAACAGAAACAAATATGCAGGTGCGTAAAAACACGTGAAAATTTAGGCAATGGGTATCTGTATATCTGCATCCGTGGGTTGTGACTGAAATTATAATTCTCATTCTCCATTAGTGTTCACAGCTCAAATTGCTACCTTTGTCGCTGAACATTATTTAACTATTGCATTTGTGATCTAAAAGATGCAAAGTCCTTATCTTAATGATTTTTTTCCCATATAACATTTCAAAACCAACTTCAATTCTTTGGATATATAATCTTTTAAATTTTCTTTGCAAGTTAATTCTTTCTTTCTTTCTTGTACTCCACTTTCCACACAACATAGTTTGTTTAACTTTGCCTTTTCTTTTAATTTCCCTCTTCTTCCTTTCCACCTCTTTCAATGACTCCCAACCTCCCCTGCTCTACAATTCTCTTCACTCATTCTTTTAAAGCTGTCTTTAAATCTCCCTCTTTGTCCAAGTCTTCAATTTCATTCTACTTCCTCGAGTAGCTCCGTGCTATGTATTTTTGATAATGATCTTTTGGAGTGCCTTAGGATGTTGTTACCATGTTTGAGGTGCTCGAAAAGCCAGTTATTATCTAACTTGGCGTTCTTTAAGGCTGGTGGTGCATGTCCATTTCTACTGTGCAGCGTGCAGTTTTTCTGCTACTGAGACATACCTGAACCCGTAGATTAGGTCCAACCTGCTGCTGTAGCAAAGCAATGCAAGACTCTTGGGCTTGGACATCTGTTTTAAGTTCCACTGGTGTATTATTGTTAGAAACCTGAAACTGATTCACATTGCTCTTAAACTTCCAGAGCCTACCCCTTGAGATTGTTTGCTGAGGGAGTTGTCTTTGCAGCAATAGTACTCCAAGGATTTTGGTTTTTATTTAATCTGATTAAAATGAAGATGGTCAATTTGCAATTAATCAAACTAGATTAGTTTAGGATTTGAAATCTTTGCTAATGCTAAAATATATTGCCCATGAGGGCACAGAGCCACACATACCAGTAAATTCCTAAAGTCAATCTCTTATTTCTTCTGAATAAGTTGTTTTTGAGAATTACGACCTTGGCCTGAGGTTGTAAGAATTTAAAAGTCCACTTATGTTCTCCACCAATAATTGTCCTGAAATGTTCACTGCTTCTTTTTCCACATGTGCAGCTTGATCCACTGAATATTTTCAGCATTTTCTGATCTTTCCCCTCATCCAATGATCCTTGAAAAATGTCTGAAATTTGACACATTGTTCCCAATAACCGATTTGTAATCTCCCGGCCTATCATACCTCCCACTCTCTGATGTGAGGACCACAAACATGATGTATTGCTAGCTTTGCTTCTCCACTCTTAATTTCTCTTTTGAACAATTTCTCAGGCCATGTGAGCTTACAATGCTGCCTCTATCTCAAGCAGCAGGTGTCTAAATGAGAGGAAAGATGGGTAAACTTGAGATTGTTCTCCTTGAAACAGAGAAAGCTAAAGGAAGATCTAGCAAATGTATTCACTTTTTAAGTAGGATTTTGATGAAGCAAGTAAGGATAAATTTGTTTTGTTTACCAAGTGGACCAGTGACATGGGAAAAACGTTTTTACAAAGTGAGTCATTTAATCTGCTGTGTACTACCTGAGAAGGAGGTTGTGGCAGATTTGATTGTGGCCTTCAAGGAAAATTAGATAATTGTCTGAGCAGGAAAAGTTTGCATGACCTCAAAAGATGGGAAGATTGAATTAGTTTATGTACATGCTAGCTCTGTGGAAAAACTAATTGGATGAGTGGCCTCATTCTGTGTTATACCCAATCCGTGCTTATATAACTTTGAAATGATTTGCAAAAGAACTAAATGGCGAATTAGGAAAATTTCTTCAACAAGAGTTTGTTAAAGTTTGGAATTAACTCCTGAAAAGGATTTCATAGTAACTTTCAAATAGCATTTGTGCATGTACTTGAGAAATAATTTTCAGAATTATGATAAGGCTGAAGTATGAAAATGAATTGGAAAGCTCTTTTAATAAACCATCATTGGCATGACATATTGAATAGTAACCATCTTTGCATTATATAAGTAACCTTAATGGGAGTAATTGAGACTAATTTTAACTGTTGAGCTGAGGGTTTGGATTTGTTAAGTAATGTATGTTATTAGGGAGAGGATACCTTCTATTTTAGGCATTTGATATAGAACATAGAAAAGTACAGCACAGAACCAGCCCTTTGGCCCATGATGTTGTGCTGAGATTTAATCCTAATGTAAAATATAGTAACTTAACCTACACTGTCCTCAACTCACTGCTATCCATGTGCATGTGTTAAACATTTCAGTCTGTATTTTAAACTTAATTGTTTTTTATTTGTATGTATAGTTTTATTATTTCTCCTCTCTCCCTCCTCCCTCACCATTAAATGATTAATGCACGGTATCTTATTTGATCACTGTATGCATGCAGTTGTTGGGTATGAAAGTTTAAACTTTATACAAATTTAACTTAGTTTGTGGTTGGCATTAAACTAAAATCTACAGTTCAAGTTCTGTAGTTGCCAGCCTTAAGCAGGCTTTTTTTCCTCTAAGGGTTCCAGGCAAAGAGCAATTTAATTCAGAACTGGTTAAAACTGGATCCTTATCAATGGAGTCAGATAGACCTTTGTGTTTGGAGCGAATTAACCTAGCAAGCTTGGTGTGACATGCACTTACAATAGTGTGCTAGAGTTCATTTATTTGAGGAGTTAAGCAGAAGAAGAGAAAATGGTGTTCTTTGCTGTTGCCTAAACCATTTTAGCCTCCATGAATTGATGCTTTTGCTCCAGGAGAATAATCTGGTTAATAGATGAGTATCTGGAAACTGATTAATCTTTATTTTATTTCTAAGGAATAAAGTAATACAGCAGGTGGTGGTAAGGTTAATAATATAGACAATAGGTGCAGGAGTAGGCCATGCGGCCCTTCGAGCCAGCGCTACCATTCATTATGATCGTCCACAATAGTATCCTGTTCCTGCCTTATCCCAGTAACCCTTGATTCCACTATCTTTAAGAGCTCTACCCATCTCTTTCTTGAAAATATCCAGAGACTTGGCCTCCACTGCCTTCTGGGGCAGAGCATTCCATATATCCACCACTCTCTGGGTGAAGACGTTTCTCCTCAACTCTGTTCTAAATGGCCTACCCCTTATTTTTAAACCGTCCTCTGGTCCTGGACTCACCCATCAGCAGAAACATGCTTCCTGCCTCCAGAGTGTCCAATCCTTTAATAATCTTCTACGTCTCAATACATCATTTAATGCATCCATCTCATCCTTCTAAACTCAAGTGTATACAAGCCCAGTTGCTCCAATCTTTCAACATATGGTAGTTCCACCATTCTAGGAATTGACCTTGTGAACCTACACTGCACTCTCTTAATAGCCAGAATGTCCTTCTTAAATTTGGAGACCAAAACTGCACACAATTCTCCAGGTGCGGTCTCACCAGGGCCCTGTACATCTGCAGAAGGACGTCTTTGCTTCTATACTCCATTCCTCTTGTTATGAAGGCCAGCATGCCATTAGTTTTCTTCACTGCCTACTGTACTTGCATGCTTGCTTTCATTGACTGATGTACAAGAGCACCTAGATCTCGTTGTACTTCCCTTTACCTAACTTGACTCCATTTAGATAACAATCTGCCTTCCTGCTCTTGCCACCAAAGTGGGTAACGACCCATTTATCCACATTAAAGTGCATCTGCCATGCATCTGTCCACTCACTTAGCCTGTCCAAGTCACCTTGTATTCTCATAACATCCTCCTCACATTTCACCCTGCCACCCAGCTTTGTGTCATCAGCAAATTTGTTAATATTACTCTTAATACCTTCATCTATATCATTAATGTATATTGTAAACAGCTGCAGTCCCAGCACCAAACCTTATGATACACCACTGGTCACCGCCTGCCATTCCGAAAGGGATCTGTTTGTCACTACTCTTTGCTTTCTGTCAGCCAGCCAATTTTCAGTCCATGTCAGTATTTTGCCCCCAATACTATGTGCCCTAATTTTGCTCATTAACCTCCTATGTGGAACTTTATCAAAGGCTTTCTGAAAGTCCAGATACACTACATCCACTGGCTCTCCCTTGTCCACCTTCATAGTTACATCCTCAAAAACGTCCAGAAGATTAGTCAAGCACAATTTCCCCTTCGTAAATCCATGCTGACTCTGACCTTTCTTTTACTGCTATCTAAATGAGTCATAATTTTATCTTTTATAATTGACCCCAACATCTTTTCAGCCACTGACGTCAAGCTAACCAGTCTATAATTCCTTGTTTTCTGTCTCCCTCATTTCTTGAAAAGTGGGGCAACATTAGCCACCCTCCAATCTGCAGGAACTGATCCGGAACTGATTGGTAATCATTTTCCAATGTTCTAATGTGGGCACGATTTCTACAGCCACCTCCTTCAGTACCCTGGGATGCAGACTATCAGGTTCCGGGGACTTACTAGCCTTCAGACCTAACAATCTATCCAACATCATTTTCTGCCTAATATAAATTCCTTTCAGTTCATCCATTACCCTAGGTCCTTCAACCATTATTACATCTGGGAGATTGCTCGTATCTTCCTCAGTGAAGACAGAGCCAAAGTGCCTATTCTACTCTTCTGCCACTTCCTTGTTCCCCATAATAAATTCACCTATTTCTGTCTTCAAGGGCCCAATTTTAGTCTCAATCTTTTTTTTAAACTTTTCACATACCTACAAAAACGTTTACTATCCTCCTTTATATTTTTGGGCAGTTTGCCTTCGTACCTCTTTTTTTTTCTCCGCGTATTACCTTTTTAGAATCTATGGAATCATTTTCCGCGGCCCGAACATATTATAGAGAACCTTCTGGAACCAGGGACCAGGAGGCTGCCGGGAAGGTACATTTCCCAGTTAAGTGAATGGGTTCGTTCCTATCTGTGGTTTCAGGCTTCTGTGGTAGATTGTGGAACATATTCCCAGGGGTGGAGGTGGAGGTGGGGGGAGGGGGGAGCGAGGTGCGAGGGAGGTAGTGGACTACTATTCTTAAAAGAACAAAAATTCCTGGAAGTCAAAGTGCACAGCTCAGATGAAGTGAACATGTAGCACATATTATAAAATCCCCAAGACACACAATAAAATAAAACACAAGCAAAGGTGGTTGTATGCATTATAAACAATATAGTTACTATGTTAGAATTAATTCTGATTGTCCCGAGAAATCTTCTATGCTTTATGATGTCTTAGATCCATTTGCTTCTATATTAGGATAGAAAATATCCCACAGTCCCCTGAAAACTAATTTTCCTCAGTCTGGCAATTTTCAGATGGAATATGTTCCTGTTTTTCACTCTCAGACACGGTCCCTTGTTCTGGTTGCCCTTTTAAAATTTCTAAGCCAATCTGTGAGGTGCTTTTCTTTTACCACAAGGCTCACTGTATCACTCGAGATTCTTCCAATTTCAGTTCCCTCACCAAACATTCAACTTGAGAATAAGCCTCACCAATATTCCATGTTGGTAATTATAAAGTTAGCTTTTTGTCTGCTTACCATACAAACCTAACTGTCATTTAATGTGACTGTCTTCCGAGTGAGCAGCACTCACCAACTTCAAGCTGTAACTAACTCACAGCAAATATCCTGAAAACTGAAACCAGAGAATCTCCCTCAGCTCCAATTGTGAACAATAGCAACACCAGCATCCTCAGGGATGACCTAGAACAGATCTTTAAGTGAAGCACTCCCTCATAAAATTCCTCCTTTGATTGACAGCAAATGGATTTTACAATTCTACAGGATTTACCAAATGCTTTCGAACTAATTTAACTCAAATTCCCAAAGCGAAAAGATATCTGTGCACAGACCTTACATAAAAGACTCAATGTATCATGCTTATAATGTTTTAGCGAAGTCCACTTCCAATTTATGACCACATCTTTATGAATGTTAACCTCTTAAGTCAGCATAGCCCCAATCCTTTAGACCATAAGACATAGGAGCAATTTTATACAACTAAATGTAAAGTTTAATAAAATAATTAAGTAGTTTCTAAGACCCCATTAAGGATGGAAAGACAGGTGATGTGTCACAGATGCAGCATATTAGAGTTCCTGAATACCAATTTGGTTCAGAACAAGAGTTTGAAGGTTGAGTGTCTTTGCTCAATGTTCAAGCTGGATGCTGAACTACAGACACTGCCACACATCAGGGAAGGGAAAAGTTACATTGATTTCTTTTTAGCAGGCAGCAGTCATACTTTAATTTGGTCAGTTTTTGGAAACTGTAGAATGAAAGATCGTGAGCGAGGCAGGTAGAGGAACCCAGAGGGCAGGAACAACTGTTCAACATGTTTGAGGTTCCTTCAGCTTGTCCGGATGAGAATAAAGGCTGACAGGTGTGAATGAGCTAACTGACTATGGAAGCATGGTATAGGAAGCCATTTGACTGGGGCTTAAGACGGAATGTAATGGTAGCAGATGACAGTCCGAGAAAGGGAGTTAATACTTTCTTCTAAGCCCAGAGCATGAATCCAAATGGCTGTGTTACCTGGATTCAAGATGTAGAGAAACTTGGAGTGGGAACGGAAGATTCAGTCATAGTGTTCCATGTCAGTACCAATGACATACACAGAACAAAGAAGGAGATTCTGTGCATTTAGGAAGCTAGATGCCAAATTAAGAAGGATGTTAGTAGCAAAGCTTATAATCTCTGCATTATTAACTGAGGTTTGTGTAAATTGCTATTGGTCAAATTAGATTAGAGAGAGACGAATGCCTGGCTCAAAGACTGGTATGGGAAACGTGGATTCTGACTCATGGGGCACTGGCAGCAATGCTGGGGGAAGTGGGATCCATACCAGTAGGGTGACTTCCACCCTTGGGGGTGGGGGGTTGTGTGTGAGGTCATTCCTTGCAACTGCAAACTGATGGAATAGAAAAGTCATCCAACTGTATGGTGGGGCAAGGCTCCTAATTTGGACAGATGTAATAAATCAAAAGTAGAATCAAGGCCGAAGAGCAAATATTAAAATGGCAAACCAATCATGACAAGGTATAGTGTCTAAAGTTTAAGAATCAATCAACAAATGAGATGAGAATTTATAAAGTGAGTAATAGGATAAAGTTAAAGACTATGTACCCAAATGCATATAACATGCAAAACAAAGCAGATGAACTTAATATGCAAACTGAAATGAGCAAGTGTGATCTGGTAGCTGACAGATATACCTGCAGAATGGCATGCATAGGGATCTGAATCATAAAGGAATCAAAACTTTATAAATGACAAAAGTCAAAAATTTGGAGGAATGGCTGTTAGCTAATGGTATTTGCACAGCATAGAGAGTTGAACTGCATTTAGAGAACAGTTTGGGGAGAAATGGTAAGGGTATGAAGTCAGTTGTGGGAATCGTGTACAGATCACGTAGGGTGGGGACATAAAGCATGGAAAAATGGTAACTTGTCAGAAAGACATCTGGACAAGCTGAAAGAACCTCAAACGTGTTGAACAGTTGTTCATGCCCTCTGAGTCCCTCTACCTGCCTCACTCTCAGTCAGTCATTCTACAGTTTCCAAATCATAGGAGATTTTAATCTACATATTGACTGAAAAAGTTGAATGGGCAAAAGTAGCCTAGATGAATTCGTTGAATGTTATCAGATCAGTTTCTCAGAATAGCACATTCTAAATCTTGTGTTGTGCAGTGAGCTACACTAATGAATGATTTCTTAGTGAAGGTGCCCTTAGGTAGCAGTGACCATTATATAATTGAATTTTTCATTCAGTTTGAGAGAGAGAGAAGTGGGTCTGACACTATTTTTACGTAAAAATTAAATAAGGGAAATTGGGAAATCTCAATAGCAGAAAACTACAGACTAGTTACCTTAAAATCTCTGATGGGGAGGATGTTAGCTATTATTCAAGAAGGGCACTATAGATAAGTTTGCAGATAATCAGACAGAGTTAACATGATTTTGTGAAAGGGAAATCATGTTTGATCAATCTACTGGAGATATTTGCGAAGGTGATACATGATGTGGATCAGAGTAAATTGTGGGGTGTACTGTAATTAGATTTCCAATTGGCAATTGATAAGAGTCCACATCAAAAGTTATTGCAAAACAATGAAAGCACATGATAGAGGCAGCACTCTGGCATGAAAAGCAGTGACTGACTAACAGGAAGCAGAGGGAGGGTGTAAGTGGGTATTTTCAATCTGTCAAAATGTAATGAATGGTGTGCCACAGATCTCAATGCTTGGCCTTCAAAGATTATAATTTATCTAAATAGGTTGGGTGAAAAGATGGAATTGAATGTTTTAGGCTGAGGTTTATGAAATCATGAGAGACATGGATGGGGTGAATAGACAAGGTTTTTACACTGGCGTGGGGGAGTCAAAATCACAGGGCATAGGTTTAAGATGAGAGGGGGAAGATTTAAAAGGGACCAAAGGGGCAACGTTTTCAGAGGGAGGTGCATGTATGAAAAAAACTGCCAGAATAAATGGTGGAGGCTGGTACAATTACAACATTTAAAAGGCACCTGAATGAGTGTATGATTAGGAAGGATTTAGAGGCATGTGGGCCAAATGCTGGGGCTGGATTAATTTATGATATTTGGTAATCATGGATGAGTTGGTCTAAAGGGTCTGTTTCCATGCTTTAAGCTCTATGACTCAATATAGTTGTCAAATTTTTTAATGGCATAAAATAGGTAGAAAAATATATTATAAAGAGGACATGAGGTTTTAAAAAAGTAGTGGTGAAGTGAATTGTTAAAGAAGAGGCAAAAGGAATATTGTGGGAAAATGTGAAATTGTCTTCCAATTATAGGGAGAATAACAGCATGTTTCTAAATCAAGAGAGATTGTAGAGTTTTAAGTTTTAAGAGAGACATTGGTGTCTTTATCCGAGAATCATGAAAGGTTAGTGTACAGGTACAGGAGGAAGTAATTATGAAAGCTAATGGATCGTTATGAGTTATTGTGACTGAAATTGAATGCCAAAGTAGGGAGGTTCTGATTCAATTATTCAGGGTGCTGGTGAGCTGGAGTACTGTGTACAGCATTGCTCACTGTATTCATGGAAGGATGTAAATGCATTGGAGACAGTTAAGAGAAGGGTTACTCGTTCACTACCTGAAATGGGTGCATTGTCTTGTGAGAAAAGAAGATTAAACATATTAGGCTAGATTGTCAAGGTAGGTGACATGGGGATTTCAAGTTACTGTAAGATCAGCAATGATCCTATTTTGGAGCATCCCTGAGAGGTTGAATGGCCTACTGATTTTGTATATTTTTTTTAGATTAGATTAGATTACTTACAGTGTGGAAACAGGCCCTTCGGCCTAACAAGTCCACACCGCCCTGCCGAAGCGTAACCCACCCATACCCCCACATCTACATTTACCCCTTACCTAACACTATGGGCAATTTAGAATGGCCAATTCACCTGGCCTGCACATCTTTGGACTGTGGGAGGAAACCGGAGCACCCGGAGGAAACCCACGCAGACACGGGGAGAATGTGCAAACTCCACACAGTCAGTCGCCTGAGGCGGGAATTGAACCCGGGTCTCAGGCGCTGAGAGGCAGCAGTGCTAACCACTGTGCCACCGTGCATATTGCAGTTTGTGGGAGCTTGCTGTAGGTAGACTGTGGTCTTATGTGTATATTGCATTACACTTCATTAGCTTCACAAGAATGTGTCAACGAAATGTTTCTGTTTCATGCATTAGTTATTATCTGCATCTCTGCTTGTGATTGCCATTAACAGCATGTTGCATTTATATGGCTCCTTCAATATAATCAAAGGGCCCAACATGCTTGATAGGTGCATTGTAAAACAAAGTATGCCACTAAGCTAGAGAAGGAATATTGGATCAGGTAACCAAAAGCTTGGTCAAAAACGGTAAGTTTGGAGGAGTGTCTCAAAAGAGAAAAGTGACATAAATGTGAGTCGAGCTATATGCAGGGAATTCCAGATCTTGGAATCTGATGGCACAACCCCTATTGTGGGGTGATTAAAATTGGGGATGCTTAAGAAGTCAGAGTTAGTGGAACACAGATACATAGTTTAGTATCGTTAGTTAATGTTTCATATTGTAAGCCAAGTATCACTAGCAGTTGGGGTAAAAGTGCTTGAACTGATTTCATACTGTATTCTTGCAGTCAGCAAAGCAGAGATCTTTACCCTGCACCTTGACTGGATTTGTGCCTGGTGTAGAAAGGTCAGTCCTTAATTCACTTCCACTGATCTTTTCCTTTTTGAAAACTTAGTTTCCTACATTACAAAAGCAAGTGCAGTTCAACAATTCCAAATTGTCTGTCCAGAGGTTGTGCAGGATGCTACATTGATACCTCACTGATTCTTCATCTCTGCCTGCATTTGCCAGAAGTTCTCTTGTCTCCATCTATCCTTACCTTGCTGGCCTGTTTCCCATCTTTTTTTTTCTCTGGCCCCCTTTCTTCCCACCTGGCCTTCTATCTCTATAACTGTCTATCTCTGTTTCTCTTCCTGCATTTTTTTTTGCTTTTTTTGGGGGGATTATGTTGATAACACAGTGAGGGAATGCAGTGTTAGATTTTAGTCATTAGAGGCAAGGCTGGATTTTGCTGGAGCAGTTGCTGATATGTGTGAGACTGTGCACAGGCCAGACACACAGGGTGATTCAACATGAATCATTTCAAAATACTCCGTAACTGAGCACATTGCACTTGCAACATTGGCCAGCTGCTGAGAAACATTGACAGCACTGACCCTTAATACAAGTTGGATTGCTTACAAGAATATGTTTGCTTCGAAAGAGGTCAAATTATCAAGCATTACTGGAGCTAAGGTGAAAAGAGCGATGAATGCTTAAAATTTGAAATAAAAAGCAGAAATTCAAGTTCTATAATCAGTACTGTGATTGATGTCTTTTACAGTTTGAACACTTTATTTCAAATTTTTAAAAATTAATTGGATGAGGGCCTCACTGGCTAGGTCAGCATTTATTGCCCATTCCTAATTAGCCAGAGGGTAGTTGAGAGTCATCTACATTACAGTGTGTCTGAAATTGCATGTAGGCCAGACCATGTAAGAATGACAGTTTCCTTCTCTACAGGACGTTAGTGAACCAGATAAGTTTTTTTGGACAATCAACAATGATTCATGGTTACGCTTAGACTCTAAATTGCAGATTTTTATTAAATTCAAATTCCACACACCTGTGGTGGGTTTCTGGGTCCCTGGAATATTACTGGGTCTCTGGATTAACAAGGAGAAAGTGAGGACTGCAGATGCTGGAGATCAGAGCTTAAAAATGTGTTGCTGGAAAAGCGCAGCAGGTCAGGCAGCATCCAAGGAACAAGAGAATCGACGTTTCGGGCATAAGTCCTTCAGGAATGAGGAGGGTGCGCCAAATAGGCTAAGATAAAAGGTAGGGAGGAGGGACTTGGGGCAGGGGCCCTGGGAATGCGATAGGTGGAAGGAGGTTAAGATGAGGGTGATAGGCCGGAGAGGGGGTGGGGGCGGAGAGGTCGGGAAGAAGATTGCAGGTCAAGAAGGCGGTGCTAAGTCTGAGGGTTGGGACTGAGAAAAAGTGGGGGAAGGGGAAATGAGAAAGCTAGAGAAATCTGCATTCATCCCTTGTGGTTGGAGGGTTCCTAGGTGGAAGATGAGGCGCTCTTCTGCCATGTTGTCATGGTCTGGCGATAGAGGAGGCCAAGGACCTGCATGTCCTTGGCAGAGTGGGAGGGGGAGTTAGTGTTCAGCCACAGGGCGGTTGGGTTGGTTGGTGCGGGTGTCCCAGAGGTGTTCTCTGAAACGTTCCGCAAGTAGGCAGCCTGTCTCCCCAATGTATAAGAAGCCACATCGGGTGCAGCGGATGTAGTAAATGATGTGTGTGGAGGTGCAGGTGAATTTCTGACCGATATGGAAGGATCCCTTGGGGCTTGGAGGGAAGTGAGGGGGGAGTTGTGGGTGCAAGTTTTGCATTTCTTGCGGTTGCAGGGGAAGGAGCCGGGAGTGGAGGTTGGGTTGGTGGGGGTTGTAGATCTGACGAGGGAGTCGCGAAGGGAGTGGTCTTTCCGGAACGCTGATAGGGGTGGGGAGGGAAATATATCCTTGATGGTGGGGTCTGTTTGGAGGTGGCAGAAATGACGAAGGGTGATACGATGTACCTGGAGATTGGTGGGGTGGTAGGTGAGGACCAGTGGGGTTCTGTCCTGGTGGCGATTGGAGGGGCGGGGCTCAAGGACAGAGGAGCGGGAAGTGGAGGAGATGCGGTGGAGAGCATCGTCAACCACGTCTGAGGGGAAATTGCGGTCTTTGAAGAAGGAGGCCGTCTGGGTTGTTCGGTATTGGAATTGGTCCTCCTGGGAGCAGATGTGGCGAAGGCGAAGGAATTGGGAATATGGGATGGCGTTTTTACAGGGGGCAGGGTGGGAGGAGGTGTAATCATTACACTATCAGCGTTCCGGAAAGACCACTCCCTTCGCGACTCCCTTGTCAGATCCACACCCCCCACCAATCCAACCTCCACTCCCGGCACCTTCCCCTGCAACCGCAAGAAATGCAAAACTTGCGCGCACACACACCTCTCCCCTCACTTCCCTCCAAGGCCCCAAGGGATCCATCCATATCGGTCAGAAATTCACCTGCACCTCCACACACATCATTTGCTGTATCTGATGTGGCCTCCTAGTCATTGGGGAGACAGGCTACCTACTTGCAGAACGTTTCAGGGAACACCTCTGGGACACCCGCACCAACCAACCCAACCACCCTGTGGCTGAACACTTTAACTTCCCCCTCCCACTCCGCCAATGACATGCAGGTCCTTGGCCTCCTCCATCGCCAGACCATGGCAACACGACGCCTGGAGGAAGAGCGCCTCATCTTCCACCTAGGAACCCTCCAACCACAAGGGATGAATGCAGATTTCTCCAGCTTTCTCATTTCCCCTCCCCCCACCCTCAGTCCCAACCCTCAGACTCAGCACCGCCTTCTTGACCTGCAATCTTCTTCCCAACCTCTCCGGCCTATCACCCTCATCTTAACCTCCTTCCACCTATTGTATTCCCAGGGCCCCTCCCCCAAGTCCCTCCTCCCTACCTTTTATCTTAGCCTGCTTGGCACACCCTCCTCATTCCTGAAGAAGGCCTTATGCCCGAAACGTCGATTTTCCTGTTTCTTTGATGCTGCCTGACCTGCTGCACTTTTCCAGCAACACATTTTTAATCTCTGGATTAACAGTCTAGTGGTAATGCCACTAGGCCAACACCTCCCTCCCTATTTAAATTGCTATTTAGTTTTCTGGTCTGCAATGCTTCCTTCCTTTCTTGCTTTGTTACCTCAGCTAGTTTTCCCTCTCCTCTGCTGAAGCTGCTGGCCATTTCTGCTTTACATTGCATTTCCAGAAGAACTGGCAGTCCCTGTCTGGTATTCCATTAAAGTGACATCATGTTTATGACTACAGAGGAGTGTTTGAGTTCCATTTTTTCTGACATGCAGGAACCCATCCTCATTTCATCTACCCCTGCTGTTCTCTGACCTACATATCTAATGTTTTGGAGAAGTTCCAAACAAAAAGGTTCACCCCTCTTTTTGAATTCCTCCCACAATCCAGCATCCTTCATGATTCCACCCTGCAAACAATCTGTTGCACTGGCAAGATACTCTTTATGCATCCCCTCCTTTTACACCAATGATCATTCACTTGAGCTGTTGAGGTCTATTTTGTGGAATTCTCTCCTGAAACTTATCAGAGGCTCCTCTTTAAACCTACATTTGGCAACGTTTTTGATCAGCTGTTTCCAATTATCCCTCTGCTGTGCAGTGTATGAGTCTCTGTCAAATCTGAAGTGCTGGAGATAAGTATCTGGAATCTGTTTTGAGCTCCCCTGAGTGTATGTTTAAAACCAGTAATGGACAATGATACAATAACTCTTTTAAATCTCAAAGTACTGCTTATGCTGCTAAAGCTAAACTCAGCACCAGAAATTGAAACAAAAACAGAAATTGCCAGAGAAATTCAGCATCTGTGGAAGAAAAAGAGTTAATGTTTTGAGACCAGTGACCCTTTGTCAGAACAGAAACTGAATCTGATACAAAAATCCTTGAAAGCCTGTTCTGGAAAGAGAAGAAACGTATCAAAATTCAAGAGCAAGGCCAACGTATTTTGATGAGTGCTGGTGACAGATTTAGAACCTTACGTTTGCTGCCTGCCTGCTTTGGATTTTTGCATCACTTATGCCATAGTTTACTAGGCTGAAAGGCAGACTACTGATGACAGTGATGTGAGTGAGCTGCTGTAATGGAGGCTGTCATTATCAACAATGCACCTTCAACTCATTCACCTTTAAAAGTAAAAGGGTAGAGTGTATAAAATCACCCACCGATGGCATGTGAATCAAATATAAGACTATACATGTTTCAGTGGGAAATTTGAAACAAGTAGTTTGTGAAAAGGTTGATACATTAGCAAAGTCAGAAAGTGAATGATTATGATTGTCGAGAATTTGCTGAAAGTAAAGCTATTATGAGCTAGGCTGATCTTGCACATCTCAAGGGTATTTGGTTAAAAGTCTGAATGTTCTGCTTGTGAATCGCTTTATTGATGAAGCTGAAAGCAAAATAATCGGTTGCAAGCTCTGAGCACTTTACATTTTAAAAATCTTAATATTTGCGTAGAGTTCACAGACTGTCTCCTTGAAACTTTGTTCTCGAAGATGCTTCAAGGATGCTGGGAAAAGAATGAGAGGTGTGGATGGCCCAGTTACAAGCAAGATATTGGATTACACTGAATAAAAGTTACCATGGCTCCAAGATTTTGATATTTCTTTTATTAGAAGAAAATGCTTCATCTTTATGAAGATTTTAAAAAATGACTGCTGTTTCTTTCAGTCATATTTCCAGTGCATTTGCAAGCACATCTGCAGACCAATTTGACTTTAAAACATAGCTGAGAGTGCGGAACAAATGTATATAATTAAACTATTCAATACAAAAATGAAGTTTGTATGAGTTTCATTGACTTAATGGAAGCGATAAATCAGTATTGATCATTTTTTTCTTTTGCAGGAGTCCTGTGATCTTCACACCATCCTGTGACGGGGATTGGTATGGAGAATGTTGCGAAGAAAACTCTTGACACTGCTCCCACTCAGGTAAAAGTTAAAATGGAGAACGTAGTAGATGATTTAAAGCATCACACAGAGACCCCAATGAATAAACTGGCAGGTGTACACTTAACTCAGAATGGTAATGTTGGATGCCAAGGAAAACTATGATTGTGCAAAGATTAGCAAGCTGTGTACATTCTCAGTTCTTCGAAACCAAAAGATCCACTTAATGACCCAGTGGGAAAAGGCAGCTCCTGGCATATCATTAACTCACCTAAACTTAAGGATGTTTATGTTTCCCAGTTAGTGTTGCGCACATTGATCTCAGTTAAATTTGAAGTGGGTGTGTGGTGGTACAGATATGTCACTGTTACACTGGAGTGTTACTGACTGGACATAGTGTTATACGCAGCAGACCTATTACTGATGGATACAGATTTGTGCTACTAGGGAGGAAATTGTGCAACTAACATTCTACTGTATTGTCTGATTCCCTAACCTGTGCATTGACAGCTGACGTTAATTCAGGATATTACAATTGGCTTCAGTGGGCAAGGGAGAGGGACATCATCTTGTGTGAGCATTAGGCAAGAATAGAACTGCATTTGCTGTAATTTTTGTCTTGCTGAAAGTCTTCTGGCACTCATCATGAATCCTCTCAAGTTAAGAATGAGCAATTCCATGAACATATCTTAGAAGAGAAATAAAAAGTGCTTTGAACCGCAACATTATGATTTTTTTTCCAGAAAAGGAGTTTAGTAAATTGGGATAGAAAATGACATGCTTTTTTTTCTTCACACCAGGATGGTGTGAAGATTACAGGACTCCTGACTATGCTAAATAAGCCTAGTTACAAAAGTGCATACAAAAATGCCTCATCTGTATTACAGTTCATTCTGTTTCATATGATTCTAGCCACTCTGAGACCATTTTATATCTGTTTCAGAGCATTTTCAATTTGCTCACGTATATTTTGAAAATCAAGTAACTTTTTTCTAAGCAATGAACACTTTAAACAGTAAATATATTTGCTTATCATAATGTCACAATCTGATACTCATCATGGATTTAACCCAGGCACAAAAGCGACTGGCCATGTGTTTGGAGAAGTTCTTTGCAGAAAATTCTATTGCCAATTTACACTTGAAACTGGTACCGATCTTCCTTGTTGTATATTGGGCAGTGTAATGACTTCCTTAGTGTTTGCACCATAAGAACCCAGATTAACTGGCCGTTGTCACTTTGCTCTTTGTGGTATATTGCCAGCTGCTGTATTTCTTCCATTGCATGCATGATTACATTTCAAAAGTACAATTCATGGAACATGCAATATAAAAGCAAATCTTTTGCTGGCTTTTTTTTTGCTTTCACTCATATCAATAAACTCTCATCTGCAGCCTTGTGCTTTGTTGCTAATGTTGAGCATCCTAGTTTATTTTGCATACTTGATATACAGGCATCCCTTGGTCAGGGTAAGCAGTCTTGCTGTTTGGCTGTCCTCTGCTATTTGGCTACAGTGTACACAATCTACAGAATTCCTTAAATCTTATTATACAGCTTCTTGCACACCCACCTCTGCACCCTAAAGAAGGACAAGGGCAGCAGATGTATGAGAGGACTATCACCTCCAGATTCACCTCTTAAGTTGCACACCACTCTTTGTTCATTATTGTGTAAAGTCTTGGAGCTTCTTCCCTAACAGGAATGCCTTCACCGTGGGGACTACAATGATTCAAAAATTAACTCGCTACCATACTCACAAAGGTGATGAGTGATGGACTTTAATTCCTGGTTGAGATAATGTTGTTCCAATGAATGGAAAAAGAAAAGCTTTAAGAATGTTTAGCAGTACTAAGGAAGATTTCCATTGTCTAACCAGTAATGTACATAACTTGGAAATATCTGAATAGGCGAGTGGGCAGGGAACCAAACTCAGTGTCAAGCCAATGTTGTATGTCCCTTGTGAGTAGTTTGGTGGGATGGAAGTAGTTTTATTTTGCAAATAACCCACGCTGTGCATGGTGCCTAAATTGGAAACTTTCCTTCTCAAGGTTAAACATTCCTGACTTTGTGGAATGCAAAAGTTTGCAAATTTATTTAAAAAATAAAGATTATTTTGACCTGATGGAGGTATTTTTTGTCTGACTTTCCTAGGATGTGAGAGGGAAGCGACATATCATTAATTCCCTCATCTCGGGAGCAATTGCTGGAGCTGTCGCAAAGACGGTGGTAGCACCGCTGGATAGAACCAAAATTATATTTCAAGGTAGGAGGAGATGGCCAGAGTGGAATTCCTTGTTTATTCTGGCTGTGCTCTATATTTCTAACAAAGTAAAAGAGAATATCACAGTGCTGCCTGACCTGCTGTGCTTTTCCAACACCACTCTAATCTTGACTGTAATCTCCAGCATTTGCAGTACCCACTTCTACCTAAGAATACTTGATGCCTGCATGGCTGTGCATTTGTGTTGGTGGGGTAGCTATTGCAACTTTGTCAAGTCTAATTGATTATTTTTTGTTTCCCTGCATTCACAGTATCTTCAAGAGGATTCTCAGCTAAGGTGAGGTTATTTCTTTTCTTATTTAACTGCGTATGCTCTCTGTGCCTCCCCCACTTGACCATCTATCTGTATATTGCGCATTATTTGTGCCTTGGTGCTTAGAAGAGAAATAAAGTAAGCCGATCATCTGTTGGTTTCTTCTGAACCCCTCAAAGACCTGAAATGTGTATCAGAACAATCCGTCTCCAGTCAACTAGGAACAGGATGGGCTTTAGACTTTAGATTATACCCAGCGTTATGAATAGAACAATAATAACACATCACCAGACAGTATGAGTTGTCTCACAAGAATATGCATGAAGTTGATAGTTTTTCATAAAAACAAATAGAGCAATGAAACTTTATAAAATTTGTCTGGTTAGGCCTCAGTTGGAACATTCTGTCCATTCCATTACTTCAGTAAAGATGTCAAAGCCCTGGGACAGGTTGCACAGGAGGTTTATTGATTCCAAAGGTTGAGTTGGTTGATCTTGTATTGAGAGATTGGAGAACCTGAGATTGTTCTCAGAACAGGGAAGGTTAAGAAGAGATTCAGTGGAAGTGTTCAAGCTTATGAAGGATTTTGATGATTGGGAGAAGAGATGAGAAAGTTGCTTTTTTCCCAGTTAGGGCAAATTTTAAGCTATTACTAAATATCTAGAAATAGTGAGGAACATTTTTTACGCAGAGAGTTACAGACTTCCTGTAAGGCAGCTGGGTACACTTTTAATAGAAAATTTACTTTTTTTGAAAAAAAGAAAATTAAGAATAAGCAAGTAACTGTCTGGGGAATGGTCTTAGCACTGATCTGATTTTTTCCAAAATACCAAAAAGTTCCTGTTTTAAATGTTCAGTCCCATAATTGCGGATTCTTGCATATTGATGGCACTTTTTTGCCAGTATTTTGTAAAACACATTTAAAAATTGATACTGTTTGTAAAGCAAATATCAGGGTTTGCAGTATTGAAGATTGTAAATGAAACATTTCTAATTTAACTAGATTTCATCATTACAGTTGCTACATTTTAAAAATAATGTTTTAAACATTTCCATAAATTCGAGGAATTCCTGAGCTCATGTAAAGCACTGTGTATAAATGCAAATTCTTTTCATTGTGTACCTGTGTGCTGTATGTCTTTCTACTTTGACTGGAAGAAGTTTTTTTTAGCTCTGTTGGTGTGAAGTTAATCTTAAAAGAAAGTTTGTTTATATCATTTGGAACAGAACTACCAACATAAATGAAATAGGGAATCCTTGTTTTCTTGTTTGTCGACTAAATATCCATTTATTTCTAATAAAAGTTTGAGAAATTTTGTTTGAAAACAAGCAATTTCCTGGAAAGCATTTTCCCCAAATGTGTATTTTTGAAGAGCGCTAATTTGAAGGATAATGAGAATTGTTAGGCCACTGTTGGAATATTGCATGCAATTCTGGTCTCTTTCCTGTCAGAAAGATGTTGCGAAACTTGAAAGGGTTCAGAAAAGATTTACAAGGAGGATTTGAGCTATAGAGAGAGGCTGAACAGGCTGGGGCTGTTTTCCCTGAAGTGTCGGAGGCTGAGGGGTGACCTTCTAGAGGTTTGTAAAGTCATGAGGGGCATGGATAGGATAAATAGGCAAAGTCTTTTCCCTGGGTTCAGGGAGTCCAGAAGTAGAGGGCATAGGTTTAGGGTGAAAGGGGAAAAATATAAAAGAGACCTAAGGGGCAACTTTTTCACACAGGGTGGTATGTGTATGGAATGAGCTGCCAGAGGAAGTGGTGGAGGCTGGTACAATTGCAACATTTAAGAGGCATTTGGATGGGTATAGGAATAGGAAGGGTTTGGAGGGATATGGGCCGGGTGCTGGTAGGTGGGACTAGATTGGGTTGGGGTATCTGGTCGGCATGGATGGGTTGTTTCCATGCTGTATCTCTCTATGACTCTAAGTGCATTGGGATTTGGGATTAAAGTTCTTTCAAAAAGTTGGCATACGTGTGAATGACTAAATTTCTGCCTTCTATACCACAAAGTATTATGGTTAATGGATCTTCAAGCATGAAAATGATTTATAATTTTAGGATGAATATCATCCTGCTCTCTTCCATTGCATCCCTCTGTAGTTTGTCCAAGGGAAGTAACAAGTGAGCTATAAGTTCTTTGATCTAGCTTTAGCTACTTGCATCATCTGACAATCTCTGTGCCCTCTGCTATCGGATGCTCTGAAAGTTAGTTGGGCTCTAATAGTACTTGTGAATAACTAGCAGTTCAAAAGTTGGCTATGTAGCACTGTGTAAGGACGAGTTAAAGTTTATGTATTTCTGCTTCATATTTCAGATGGCTAGTTTGAGATGCGCTTGCCTGAGTTAACACAAAAGGTGGTCTTGCATTTGAGTAACAGCTTTGACTTCAGGATGTTCCAAAGTCAAAAAGTATTTTATGAATTGTAATCACTGTTGTAATGCAGGAAACCTGCCCACCAATTTGTGCCAAGAAAGCTCCTATAAGTAATATTTCGATAAGACTCTAATATTTACAGCACAGGAGGAGGCCATCTGTCCCGTGGTGTTCACATGGCCTTTAGCAGGAGAAATGGCCTTGCACTCCCAGAGATCTCACTCTGGGTTTATGGAGCAATGTGAACCAATGCCATGGCAGGGGTGAAATGTTTCAGAAGTTGCTGGCACCCAGAAGCTGTAACATGAGCTGCACTGTTAATAGTATTCTCCACTCAACACTTCAGTTGGCATGTTTGGTTATAAGTTTGTACTGTCTTGTCTTTGACTAGAAACACTGCTACTACACAAACACATGATGGCATACACTAATAGCCTATGTTAAAATAGCACTAGTGCCTTACATTATTTTAAGATACCTCACCAAATCTTTTTCAAACAGAATTTGACACTCAGCCATACAGTTGTTTGGGCAGACAATCAAAAATTTAATTAAGGACATTGGATTTGCAAAGTATTTTAAAGTAGAAAATGATCGGAATATGTAGGAAGCAAGTTCTTGAGCTAAGTTTTTAACATTTTGATTGGTTTGGATTGCACCAAATATTGGAACAAGCAAAAGCCACAATTGAAGGAGTCTGCTCAGTGTATTAGCCAACAGTCCACCTTCACTAAAACACCAGAAAAGAATAACTGTTCATTTATCACTTTGCTGCCTTTGGGAGTTTGTTGTGTGCAAATTGTTTTGTTTTGTCTGCAGAGCAGTGGCTGCAATTCAGAAGTAATTTGTTGTCTGTGCAGCACTTTGGCATGCCCTGAGGAAGATCAAAAGAGCTTTACCAATGCTCATCAGTTCATTCTTCATACAGCACCATTGCTTTGAATGCCCCAAGAGGCTTGGCAAAGCAAATGCAGTTGCTGAATCGTGACAGAGGAGAATGTCTAAGAGCTTGATCCAAGAAATTTGTTCAGAGTGAATAGATTTTGAGACAGGTTTGCAAAAAATTGAACTGTGGCACTTTGAAAGCTATGCCATGGGTGAAATGAGAGGCAGGAGATGTCTGGGATTGGAGGAAGAAGTCTGTCTTACTCTTGTGGTGGTGAAATGGATTGGCATGCTTTGAGATATTTTAAAATGCTATTCAATCCAGTGGCATAGCCATTATCAGAAGCCGTTGCTTCCTGCAGCATAAGGGAACATAAATATTAACTAGATTGTGCTCTGGTGCTAGGGGTTAGAGTGTCCAATTATAACGAAAAATTGGCTTAACTTCCAATGAATAAACTATAACATTTACAAAAGTCCTTTCATGGCCTCAGAATATCCCATGAAAGTTAAGTGTAGTCACTGTTGTAATATAGGAAACATAGGCTAATTTACATATACCATGATTTCTGCACAGCAACTTATAGGTAATATTTTGCTGGTTGAGCAATAAATATTGACCAGGATTTCAGGAAGAACTCCTCAGTTCATTTTCGATGTTGTGGTTATGAATTCCTTTATATCCACCTAAGAGGATAGATGGGTCCTGGTTTAACATTTTACAGGAAAGACCCGCACCTCCTGCAGAACAACAATCTCCCATAAGTGTAAACCTGGGTTATGTGCTCAAGTTTGTGGATGATCTAATTGATGTGTCTAAAACAATGAAAGGAGTAGAGAAAGAGAATCTATTTCTCACAGAGGAATAACAACCAAATGACACACCATCATAAAATTAGGGCTAGACTATTCAGAAGCAAATTCAGAAGAAAATTCTTTTCCAGACATTTGTGCATGTTTGAATATTTTTGAGAATTTTCAAGTCAATTTCAATAGATTTTTATTGGCCATAGATGATGGTGCCACAGTTATTCCCATGTGGTGAGATGGAGCAAAATTCATGTGTGCCATTGACTGGGGAAGAAACCTCCATGCACATCTGCATCAGAGGTTGATAGGTCACATGCCAGCTTTGTGTATATGATCCAGACAAACTCTGGTTAGTTCTCAGTGATGGAGTGTAGCAATGTCCTAAGGCTTTGCATTTCAGATGAAACATTCAAACAGATCCCAAGGCACTTTTTGGGCAATCGCGTAGCTCTTGCAGGTGTCCTGACTAAACTTTACTTTTTTGACTGATGTCACTAGAATATTTGCATGTTGACCTCCCTTATTGTTAATGGGAATTGATGTGCACAAGTTGCTATATTGTGCACTTCAAAAATTATTCAATTGGTTACGAAACATTTGTGATGTTCTGAGGTTGTAGAAGGAAATGTTTGAAATGTGACTCCTTTCCATTCTGTTTCTTTAACCCCCTTGATAATCTTTTCCATAGCTGTTTGATCACGCCCTCCCTCTAATCCTCCAGCTTAGCCATGGATGCACCTTCTCAGAAAAATTATGTCACCAAATGAGATTGTTCAGCCCATCATGTCTCTGCCAGCCCGCTGCGTAAACAATTCGTCTCATGCCACTCCTTTACCTTTTTCCTGTAGTCCTGAGAGGCGACCTTATAGAAATGTATAACATAATGAGGTATTGATCAGGTAAATGGTAGTTGTCTTTTCCCTGGGGTGGGTGATTTCAAGGCAATGGGACACATTTTTAAGGTGAGAGGAGAGAGATCTAAAAAAGACATGAGGGGCAAATATTTTACAGAGTGGTTCATGTGTGAAGTGAACTTGAAGGAAGTGGTGGGTGTGGTACAATTACAGCATTTAAAAGACATTTGGATAAGTACATGAATAGGAAAGATTTGGAAACATATGGGCCAGAAGCAGGCAGGTGGGACTAGTTTAGCTTGAGATTATGTTTGGCATGTACTGGTTGGACCAAAGGGTCTGTTTCTGTGCTATGTGACTCTTCATGCCCTGCATATTTTTTCTGAGCACCTGTATTCCATACCCTTCCTTCCCTTTCCTCGAGTGTGCCTTCTCTACCCCATAAACTTTCTCTGTCTTCCCAAGTTGATTGAAATGTTTGTTTCATACCAAAGAATAATTATTTTGTCTTCACATTTGCTGTAGGAAGTTGTGAAGCTGATTTACCAAACCTACCGGATGGATGGTTTCTTCAGCCTCTGGCGGGGTAACTCTGCCACCATGGTCCGAGTTGTTCCTTATGCTGCACTTCAGTTCTGCTCTCATGAACAGTACAAACAGATTCTGGGATCCTATTGTGGGACTCATGGAAGGTCAGTATACAGGAGCAACATTTGGATCATCCCATTCAGACCAGCTCACAAAGTAGGCCATTCCCTTATCTCCAACTCCTTCCCTTTTCTCTAAACTCTATGAATTTAACTGCCGCAGACAGTAGAAACTGTTTCTGCTTGGGATACACGACTGTGGATTTATGGCCTTGTCTGGAGTTAATGTTGGAAAATGGAGATTATTTTGTGCAAATGTCATAATCTTTGCTTTGAAGCCCCACTTGTCTGACTTTCTAATGAATTAATTGTGCCACCATATGCTTGGATTTACTAAATAATATTTGAGTGGTAACTGACCCTTCTGATTTCAGTTTAGGATCCCACTGCTAATTTTTAAGCTTGGTGTATCCCAGCAAGGTAGACTTGGTAGAGAGAATAGATTTAATAGCTGCAGTGACTTGGAGTTGCGGGAGGAGAAACGTTATTTAAATGATGCGATACTTGAAGAGATGGGAAAAGGCTTGTTGAATTGTGAGAATTCAGTGAGAAATGGTTTTGCTAGATAACCAAAACAAAGGTGTAGAGATTTGACCGTTTTCCTCTAAACAAAATACTACTGAAGATGGAGATCTGAAATAAAAATAAAATGTTGGAGGAACTCTGGTTTGGCAGCACGTATAGAGACAAAACAGCAAGAGTTATTGGGCTCAGAGTTAACTGTTTCTCTGTCCTCAGTTGATGTCGTTCCCATTGGGTTCCTCCAGCACTTTGTTTTATTGGCTGTTTATTTGTTTTGCTTCTGCTTCTGGTTGGAGATTTCTTGAAGACTAACCAGTATCTATACGTTTAATAGCCTTTTATTGTCTCCTATACCTGTCAACAAATCTGACTTCCCAATGTTTCTGTTTGTGTACCTCTCTTGACCATTATAAATTGCCATGTAAACATCTTCAGTTTTGCTAAGCCACTTGTGACAGTGTAGTTACACATTATGGTCATGTGGTGGTGACATTCCCCACTTTCCTCTTGCCAACCCTACCATCATGGTACAGCTTTCCCATCATCGAAAGTGCAGACCACAGCTTAGGTTACTATGTTATGCGAAGGGCATCAATGATATCCCTTCAGTAGTGTATTGGAACATCAGCCTTGAATAACACACTCGAGGGCAAGTTTGGGGTTTGAATAGCTGTCTTGGCTTATAGGTTTTACTTTCTGAATTATTATTATTATTTTGCTAACCAATTTCTTTCGAGTAATGAGTGCTCCAGAGTGCCCTCACATCATCAATTTACTCTCACTTTAAAATCAGTTTCTTCAAATGTTTTAGAGAAAAGACCACAATTCCCCACTCTTTTTTAAAAAACAAAATTATTTCAGAACACAAAATCTTGAATGCAGAATGACCACCAATTATACAAGATACTTGTTAGGCCTCAGCTGGAATCTGTACACAGTTGTGAGTGCTACACTATAGAAGGATGTACACAAATTGGAAAGTGTAGAAGAGGTTTACAAAATGGTTCCAAAGATGGGAAACTTAAGTTGAGAGTAAATTGGGGAAATTGAGACTCCTCTCCAAGAGAAAGTGACTAAGAGAAGATTTGATAGATGTTTCCAAAATAGTGAAGGTCTGGATAGAGTAGATTGGGAGAAACTGTTCTTGTAAAAGGATCAAGGTCGACAAGGCATAAATTTAGTGATTTACAAATGTAGCAAAAATGAAGTGACAAAAGCCTTTTCCATACAGCTCATGGTTTGGGTGTGGAATGAACTGCCTGGAAGTATCGTGGAGACATAGGCAGTTTGAAGCATTCGAGAAAGCAGTAGATGATTACATAACTAGAAACAATTTAATAGGGTATGAGGAAAAGATGAAGTTAAGAATAAGTCATAGTGCTTATTTGAGATGGTTCAGACAAGATGGAACAAATGGCAGCCTCCTGTGTTGTTGGTCTGCACATCCTTTTCTCAAGTCCAGCTGTGTGTGGAGCACCCACCCATTGTTATGATTGGTTTTTGTTTTTCTCTCTGCAGAACTTTTTCACTATGGTTGTCTCTCTCTTTGCCAGACCTTTGCCACCCCTCCCACGGCTGCTTGCTGGCTCAATGGCTGGTATTACAGCCACCACGCTGACATATCCACTAGACTTGGTGCGAGCACGAATGGCTGTAACTCCAAAGGAAATGTAAGTATTCAAAGCAGCATCATCAACAGTGTTTGAGTAAAGCAATCCTCCATATATTGGACTGAAACTGCTCCCCAGTCAGTCCACTTACATCTTCTGTGAAGGTGAGCTCATTCAAAACTCTGCTAGTCACCTCATCTGCACCAGGTCTTACCCCTGTATATTGTCTGTGCTCAGTGCTGAGATCGTTCCCTCACAGATGTGTACATAAGAAACCATGCAGCAGCTTAACATAAACTGGAGTTCAAAACATTCAATTTGATGGGAATGGGGGTGGGGATGCGGGTGAGAATTCCAAGATTTAACTATTGCACATGTGCTACTCAGATAAAACAAAACATTAAAGGGCCAACATCCAAATACTGAAAGAAATTAAAAAGAGAACATGGTACAAATGCTGGGGTATGTTTTTTGGAGAGGCCATCGTTGACCTTTAGTATTCCTACCCCCAGAGAATTGTAAGGTCTCGATCGTTGAATATATTTAAGGCTGGGATAATTGGATTTTTGGTGTCTGTAGGATTTGAAGAGTGTCAGGAAATTGGAGTTGAAACCCAAGGTCAGCCATGATTTTCCAGCCATTTTGGAGACATGGTTGCAAGGCAGTCAAGGTTGGGCAAGAGATACTCAGTTGTATGTGACCTTTTTGAAAGGTCAAGCAGGAAGAACAAAGTGTTGTGATAACTTTGTTAGTATGAGATGGGGTAAGAACAGTAGCAAGAAATGATCTTGGACTGAATTATATGGAATCCATGCATGGAGTTAAGAAAAACAAAAAGACACTATGGAAGTAGTCTCTAACAGTATCTGTAATGTAGGACAGAGAATAAATCAGAAGATGGTGAGGACATCATTGAAAAAACGTCATTACATTAATCATGACTATCTTTAATCTTCTTGTAGATTGGCGACATCAGATTTACAAAGGAAGAATTCATAGTGTGTTTGTGACAGTTTCCTAGAACAATATGTTGTTGATGCAACCAAGAATCCAGTCAGTTTTAGACCTGGTGATGCGTCATGAAGCAAGTTTATTAAATTATCCCCTAGAGATAATATATGGTAGAATTTAGCATTCAGTTTCAATGAGAGAAACTTGGGTTGGAAACTTTGAGGTTTAACTGGGCAGATGTAGATAGTTCCCCTTGTGGGAGAGTCTAGAACTAGAGGGCATTATCTTAACCACTTACTCAGGTTGAGCTGAGGAGGAACTTGTTTAGCGGGTCGTGAATCTGTGGAATCCTTCACTACGAAGGGCTGTCGAGGGTGGGTCATTAAGGATATTAAAGGTTAAGATAGGCAGATGTTTAATTAAAAGGGAAGCCAGTTACGAGAAAAAGGCAGGAGTGTGGGGATGAGGATCATCAGATCTCATTGAATGATGAAGCAGACTCAATGGACCATATAGCTCAATTCTGCTTCTGTGTCTTGTTTTATAATGGATGACTTAGCAGTCTGTCTTTAACCTGGATAGTGTTAAGCTTCTTGAACGCTGAAGGCTCCAATATTTGTTGTTTTTATTCTAAGAACTGAGTTTGAAATGCATAGAAGGCAATTAATTTTCTGCTGGATACATTTTGCAATGGTACATTTATGTATACATTGAAGTATACGCAGAAGCATGATTTCTTTGGTCACTTGTGTGTGTTGGAGAAAAGTAGAGTTGCACAGCACAGAAGGAGAGTACCTTGCCATTATTTCTGTTTTGACTCTGGGATAGAGAAATCAAATTAATCAGAACCCACTGCACTTTTCCCACAGCTCTGTTTCTTTCCTTCAGGTGTTGCCTTGCATGTCCTTGCAGGTAGTTATGAGTTTGGAAAATATCACTGAATGCTATTAACCCTGCTTCTTTTATGTTTTCAGATAGTGTATTTTAAATTCTTCACGTTACTCTAGTTCTCATTGCTTTAAATCTGCAGACTCTGGTTGCCAACCCTTCTGCTACTAGAAGTGATTGCTTATTTATTCCATGGAGATATTTTGAGTGCACTTCTTGCTTATGATGGTGTATTACATATTTTTTTTTGCTATTAGGTACAGTAATATTTTGCATGTCTTTATCCGGATAACTCGAGATGAAGGAATCAAGACCTTGTACAGTGGATTCACACCCACTATCCTTGGAGTGATTCCATATGCCGGGCTCAGCTTCTTCACTTACGAAACACTGAAGAAATTACATGCAGGTACGGCAGTAGCTGTTAGTATGGTGATCCCTGGAGGAAGTGTCCAGATCACGTCTTGTTAATCAGGCTGTTGAGCCAGGTTTGTGTTCATTCCAAACTCCATTTCCAATCAGCAAATGGGATTTCACACTATTTACATTATCATTATAGCTGAAGGAGGCCACTTGGCCTATCCTGGTTCGTGTTCCAGAAAGGTCTCAATGCCCTCTTACCCTTTGTGAGAGGCATAATTTTGATTATTTTCCTTGTTATTTCATGTACAAGTTAATTCTATGCATTTTTCACTTGACAGTTTTTTTTTGTTGTCTGTTCTAGCATTACCTTTGATTATGATGGTTGGGCTGAAGGGTCTCTTTCCCTACTGTATGACTCTGACTCTATGATGACAATGCAAGATGCTGAAAACTTTTGGCACAATAGGCAACTGAGGACATCAGATTCCTTTCTCTAGAGGAATATTAATGAGACAAATAATTTTTTTATGACAATTGACAATGGCTTCATGGTCATCATTAGACTTTTAGTTGCAACTTGTTAAAACTCAAATTCCACCATCTGGATTTGAATCTGGATCCTGAGGGTATTACCTGGGTCTCTACTAGTCCAGTAACAATACGACTGTGCCATTACTTCCCCAGAAATATTCACTTTCTCCACCACTGAAGCTCAGTAGCAGCAGTGTGTACCATCTGCAAGATACAGTGCAGAAATATGCCAAGGCTCTCTAGATGGTATGTTTGAAACCAATGGCCGCTACCATCTAGAAAGTCAAGGACAGTTGATTAGTGGGAAGCCACTCCCGATCCTGATTTAGAAGTAGATTGCCATTTTTGTAGTGTCAGTCGTCAAAATCCTAGAACTTCCCCTCCAAGTATGTGGCTCTATCTACAGCACATGGACCGCATCTGTTCAAGAATGCAGCTCACCATCACCCTAAGGGCAACTCGGGATGGACACCCACATCCCATTAATTAATTTCTTTAAAAACTAAATGTTTCAGGTTACCAAGTCTATCCTCAGAGCTCCAATGTAGAGTCATAGCATAATAGAACATGGTAACAGACCGTTAGCCCCCAACTTGTCCATGCTGATCACGTTTCCTAAACTGAACTAGTACCATTTGCCTGTGTTTGGCCCATATCCCTCTAAACCTTTTCTATCCACTCACCTGTCCAAATATCTTTTAAACATTATAATTGTATTTGCCTCTACCATTTATGTGGCAGCTTGTTCTATATACGTGCCATCCTCAGGTCCCTTTTAAGTCTTTCTCCTCTCACATTAAACTTATGCCTTCTAGTTTTGGACTCCTCTTTCCTGGGGAAAAGACCTTAGCTATTCATCTTATTTGTGCCCCTTGTGATTTTATAAACCTTTAGAAAGTCACCTCTCAGCCTCCTGTATGCCAGGGGACAAGTCCCAGCCTATCTATCCTCATAGCTCAAACCCTCCAGTCTTGGTAACATCCTAGTAAATCTTTTTTGCACCCTTTCCAGTTTAATAACATCCTGCCTAAAGTAGGGCAATTAGAATTGTATACAGTACTCCAAACGTAGCCTTACCAGTGTATTGTACAGCTGTAACATGATGTTAATCAATGCTCTGATGATGAAGGCAAGCATGCCAAACGTCACCTTCACCATCCTATCTACCTGTGATACCGTTATGTATGTGCACCCCTAGGTGTCTCTGTTCTTCCCAGGGCCCTACCATTAACTGTGTAAGCCCTTTTCTCGTTGATCTTACCAAAACACAATACCTTGCATTTATCTGAATTAAACCCGCTGCCAATCCTCAGCTCACTGGCCCAGTTAATCAAAATCCCACTGTACCTGTAGATAACCACCTTCACTGTGCATTATACCATGTGGAGATTAATTTATAATCCATTTCTTTATAACAAGAATAATTCTAGGTTAATATGTTTAATAATGCGTATTTAAGTGCAATCCATGATATTTGTGGGGTTTTTTTGTATCGAAAGAAGAAAACCGTAAAAAGAAATACAGAAGGTAGTTACTACTTGACTGCATCATCTAATGAGAGAACAAGAGTGAAAGAGTAACCCCAGAAATCAAATTAAAGTTCTCAAAAAAAAAAGCAATACCCTGAGTCCGGTGATAAAATAGAGGCCATGCAGCCATCCTTCCTGTGCCAGCTCTCTGATGGAGTCATCCCTGCAAACCATTCCCCTTCGATTATTTTCAATGTGCCTTTTGAAAGAACTTATTGAATCTGCTTCCACTGTCTTTCAAGCAGTACTTACCAGCTCATGACCACTGTTTTAAAAAATTGCCATTTCAGTTCTCATTCATTTGCAAACTATTTTAAATATTTACCCTTTGGTTCCTTCTGTCTCATTTTACCTCTGTTTCTTTCTCTAATTTCTCTTAAATCTGTCTTTTCTGGTTATTAATCTTCCGACCGGTGAAAGCATTATCTCCAACTGAACCCTTCATAATTCTGAATGTAGATTAAACATCCTTTACCCCTCTATGCTCAAAGCAGAATGATTTCAGCTTCTCCAGTCTCTGTCACTGAAGTCCTGCATGAGTTAATTAAAATGGGCTGAAAGGTGTTCCTCATTCATAAGTGTCTTTTGGGGTAATCATTAGGAAATAATGTGTTTTAGTCAGCATGTACCTCTAATGCATGTGACTTGGTTTCAGAGTTAACAGAGAGAGCCTATCCATACCCCCATGAGCGGCTACTTTTTGGGGCATGTGCTGGCTTAATAGGCCAGTCAGCTTCCTACCCACTGGATGTAGTACGACGACGGATGCAGACGGCAGGAGTGCAGTGCCGCAAGTACACAAGCATTTTAGAGACAATGCGTCAGATCATTGTGGAAGAGGGTGGAATTGGTGGCCTGTACAAAGGCCTGAGCATGAATTGGATCAAGGGCCCTATTGCCGTGGGGACCAGCTTCACCACCTTCGACCTCATGCAGATTCTCCTCCGGAAAATTCAGGACTACAGTACCTTACAAAGGTAGTAACTACAAGGACGGGTGATCTGGAACCTGACGTCTAAACGAATGGAACAAAATTGCATCTCACTAATAAGTGTCCAGGATGGGAATTGACAGTTGCTGGACAAGTATTTACAAGCTGGAATAATAGTGTGACACAGAGGTTAATCGTGCCATAATAGCAGTTGAAACTCTGGCGCCTCACATTCTCTCTGAAGCTGTTTAAATAATTTAATTAAATATTAATTTTGTTGATCTTTTTAAGTTGTCTGCTTTTCAACATAAAGTTGAAATGGGTCTACACTACTCTGGAGTGCTGTCCATGTCCCGTATGGCTTCTTGTGTCAGTGTACATGAATAACGTTCCCTTCAGCAACAGAGAGAATGCAACTGAGACACGCATGTTGGAATGTACCAATCTTGTTCCCACAATTAGCCCCTCCATTGAAGAATGTGGAGGCACATGGTGGTGGGGGAAGCACACAACCTTCCTGATTGGTGCCCAGCAGGGTCACTAAATTGACAGACCAAGAGAGAGCAGGAGCAGGCTCAGGTGGACTGGAATCCCCCCTCCCACCCCACATTCAGGTTGCTGCATGCATCGGTACAGAAGGTCTGAAGTTATGCTGCCTCACCTTTGAAGATTAGTCGCTTGAGCAGACCCACGGATCAGGTTGTATTGAGCTGGAACTGATTCCTTTGGGAGAATGTTATACAAACAAAGTTTGGGTCATATTCACAATCTGAGATTTGTCCGGATGAAAATTGCTGGTTGGAAGTCCCCAGCTGCATGTATTCAGGTTTTAAAATAATCGCTTGTAAAAAATATTCAGGTTCCCCCTGCGCTCTGAAATTGTGACATTACATTCGATGTTTTAACCCATTACTGTTTGGAGTGGTCATGTGCTAACTAGTAGCTGTTACTTTTTTTTAATCTCTTTTGCAAAGGGGTCCCTTTTAGTTTTTGTTGCCAAGCCTTTAGTTGTCTCATTTGAATGATTTGAAATATCTCACAAGTAAGTATTAACATTTTTATAAAGGGAGAGTTATTAATACAAGATTTAGATTTTGCAAAACACAGAAGCTCCTGATCTCCACCTGATTCCCTGTTTAGCTGGCCAGAATCTCTGAGGCAGTGATGTCCTTTTAAGGAATATACATCTTCCCTTCCCAAACCCTGTGCTGTCCCTGTCCTGGGAGTATTTGATAGAAGCGTTGTAGAGGGAGCTTTACTTTATATTTAGCTCTATGCTTTACCTGTCCTGAGAATATTTGGAGACACTGGGGAGCTTTACTCTTTATATAACTGATCTACCTTGTCTGGAACTTCTTAGCTGATATAGATGTCTGAATAGTTTGGTTCCTTACAGGGAAAACTGAAAGCCAAATTGAAGTTGAGCTCCTAGTTTGTAAGAACTCAGATGAAGTGTAAATTGGGAACATTCAACTATGTCCAAACAGACCAGGAAAGCTTAGAAATCAGGGAGAGGTGTTTATACCAAAAACAAAGAAAATGATTGCTCGCTCTTCCTATAACATATTTCCATTTTAATTACATTATTAAAGGTGTGGTTTCAAAAGTGGTCTAGCACAAACCTCCAGAGAGAAAGGGATATCTCCTGGAGGTCCCATGAGAGATGAAGAACTTTGGAGCAAATTGATTTTCTCCCCTGCCCCTTTTCCCATCCCACCCATTGTGTCTTGACCACAGCCTTTTCAAAAAGAATGTCTTCTGCCATACCTCAGCCTACTTTAAATAACACTCTCTAGTCCAGCTCATTCAATATTGTAGTAATTCTATTTTGTTAAAACCTTATGAAATTTATAATTTGTTTCCTATAACATTATCCTGCTACTCCAGGTCACCATGCACAATAGGGAATGGACCTCAGCTATAGGGGTTCATTGAGAACTCTGGGGTTTTGTCCATTTTAACCAAACATACAAGTATAAATCACTGTGTCCAGCGGCTGTAGCACACTAGATACCTGGTGTGGCTGTACACAGTATATGAGGGGAGAAAAAGGATGATGGAGTGAAGGTCTACTCAGTCACGTTTGCCATCCTTCACAGGCCAGATTCCAATATGCATTGAGACCTGATGTGGCCCTCGGAATTGCCTTTTCTTGCAAGTGACTTTCATTGAAAGATGTTGAACTGTAGTCTGTTATTTGAGTAAATCTGTTAATGAAAAATAAAATTATTTAAGTTTTAATGAAAGAAAAGGACTGTCATTTGTTTTGGAGTCCCAAGAATTGTGGAGGAAGTTGAAACCTTTGTGTTCCTAACCAATTCCACCTCCTTTCCTGGAGCCATTCGACCAATGTCAGTCAACTGTCCTCTCAGGAGTGTCATCCTACATAGGGAGCACCTGCCAGATGTGACCAGCTAGACCCCATCATCTTGCATCATCTGCTCATTAACCTTCCTGACGTTGAATTCTGTTTTCTAAAAATTCTGCAGTAATTATGTTTGACGGCAGGTGGTGCTGTATCACAGACGATAGTTTGAAGAGTTGACTGAAGTGGTTTTTGTGAAGATACTACAATCATGAGGGGAGAGTGTGAAAGAATTGGTATATGTGCAGGAAACGGCACAATAATTCATTACTGTCGCAACTTTCTTTTGTGGGTGAACTGCTTTAGTTGCAAACTTCAAAATATTTCAACATGAAGTGATGGCACTGCTCTCTGCTCCATTGTAGGCTTGTGCTTCCCACATTAACTTGTTTTCCTCTGAACTTGCTGCACTGTATTCCCTCAGCTCCTTGTTACTTTGACTTTGTTATCAAACTTTCCAATAAAGGTGGTTTTGGTGGCTGATGCCTACCTGACAGAGAATGAATGCCAACTCTCGGGCACTTTGTCCTATCTCCCCCTGGATTATGGATTATTATTGAACATGGAGCTGTATTTTCCAGGACTGTCACTAAATTTATCTCCTCTGGAGATGTCTCCTTCACAACATCCTATCTCCACAGTTCGCAGCCCTGCAAATTTCAGCAAGGTAAGGGTTGCCACAGAAGTCAACAAGAACTTCATCGATTTATTGGTTTAGAATTTTTTTTGTAATTTAAATGAGTAATTAATAGAAATGACCATTAAGAAATGCCAAGCAGCAAAACTTAATAAAGCCAATTTTCTTAAGAAGCAAAACAAGAGTGAGAAAAACAGCCCTAATTCATGATCACTTGGGAAAGGGCAGGTGACATGCGCTGAGGAAAGGAGTTAGGTTTAATGAACACTAATCTTAATGGAGCAAGCTGACAGCTAACCTCAGTAATATTCACATGAAAGTGAGTATCAGAAGTGAGCTGACTTTCAGCTTGTGGTTTATCCTTCTGGTCAATGCACCTCACTCTCTTCTCCAACCCAGTCTCTGTTTACTCCTACCATTTTCTCTCCCCTCCCTCCTTTCTATCTCAACTTTTCTCAACCACCACCTCCTTTCTCTGTCTCTCTTCTGAGCTGGAATTCCCAGTCTGCCATAAGTATGGGAGGAGAGTTTAAACTGAACATTGTTTAATTGGCGATTCCATGGCTGTTTGCGGGCCAAAAAGGAATACTGTCAGGTTGACCAATCAAGGCAGTGAAATAGTAATCAGTACCAGTAGTTGGGAAAGAGAGATTAGCAGGAGACCCCTGATGCCCTGACTATATGCCCTTTGCCTCTCTTAATCGCCATCATAGTCCGACTCTCATTTTCCATCCACCATCTGACTGTCATTGCTTTCTCCCTGTGATGCAACTCTCATTTCCTACCTGTTCCTCCAACCCACACCCAGCTCAGTACCCTCTTCCTGCTTTCTCCCCACTCCCTTTGATCCCTTTGGACCCCTAAGAACTTTATCCAACTCCTTGAGAACATACAATGTTTTGGCTTCAACTGCTTTGTGGTAGAGAATTCCACAGGTCATCCATTCTCTGGGTGAAGATATTTCTCCTCATCTCAGTCCTAAAAGCCTCCCCCCATATCCTTAGACTGTGACATCTAGATCTAGAATCCTTGGTCATTGGGAACAGTTGGGAATGTTTCCTAGTTATCAACTCTGTTTCCTGTTCCTGCTAACAGGCTGAAAATAAATCAGTCTGCGAGCATTCTTGATGAATGAAGCTTCTGACCAGCATTCATAGCATTATGAAGGCCCCACTCCTGGCACCCTCCCTTGCCACGCATCTCCCTACTTACCAGCATCCAGCGCCCATACCCCTCTACTTACCATCATCCAAGGCTCCAAACGATCCTTCCACATCCAACAGAGATTTACCTGTACTTCCACGCATCTACTCTGTTGCTGTTAGTGTGGTCTCCTCTACATTGGGGAGATGGAATGCCAACTTGCAGAATGTTTCAGAGAACATCACTAGGACACATGCACTAAACAACCCCACCACCCTGTGGCTGAAGACTTCAACTCCCCCTCCCATTCCACCAAGGACATGCAAGTCCTGGGCCGCCTCCACTGCCAACTCTCACCACCTGATGCCTGGAGGAGGAACTCCTCATCTTCCACCTTGGAATCTCCAACCACATGGGATCAATGTAGATTTCATCAGTTTCTTCATTTTCCCACTTCCCACCTTATCCCAGAGCCAACCTTCTAACTCAGCACCGCCCCCTTGAACTGTCCTCCCTGTCCATCTTCCTTCCCACTCATCCGCTCCACCCTCCTTTCTGACCTATCACCATCATGCCCCACCTTCATCTACCTAACACATTCCCAGCAACCCCCTCCACAATTTATCTCTCAACCCCCTTGGGCCACTCCCTCATCCTGATGAAGAGGTTATGAAGAAACTTCAATTCTCCTGTTCCTCGGCTGCTGCCAGACCTGCTGTGTTTTTCCAGCACCACACTCTTTGACTCTGATCTCCAGCATCTGCAGTGCTCACTTTCTCCTAGCATTATGAAGGCTGCCTAGGTTGCCTATTTCCAGTTCTGCAACATTTCTCATCTTCACCCTTCTCTCAGCTCATCTACCTCATTCTTGGCTTTATTAATTCTTCTTTACTACTCCAGTGCACTGACTGGCTGGTCTTCCTCATTCTCCCCTCTCTAAACTATGTGCCATCTAAAACCTTCTCCAACAAGTCCTTCTCACCTATCAGCCTTGTTAGATTATTACATTCTCTCCAGTGTGGTAACAGGCCTTTCGGCCCAACAAGTCCACACAGACCCTCCAAAGATTAACCCACCCAGACCCATTTCCCCCTCATTAATGCACCTAACACTGGGCAATTTGTGTGTACAATCTATTTAATATGCACATCTTTTGGATTGTGGGAGGAAACCCACGCAGACATGGGGAGAATGCGCAAATTCCACACAGACTGAGGCCAGAATCAAACCTGGGTCCCTGGCGCTGTGAGGCAGCAGTGCTAATCACTGAGCCATCATGCCACCTGTGTGCTGATGATTGATTTTAAAATTATTAACCTTGTATTAAAATCTCTTCATAGCCCTATCTCTGGCTGGCTCTATAATTCTGGTCATTGAGCAGCCTTAGTTTTAAGTGCTTCACCACTGGTGGTTTTGCATTTACCTTCCTAGCTTCTAAACTAATTAATTCCCACCCTGGAACTCCCTATCTCTCGCCCTTGAAGAGACTCCTTAAAGGTGCTACATAAATCTAAGTTGTCATTGAGTTATGATCTCAGTGCATTGTTGCTGACCAAGTGAAGAACTGTTGCTCACTAATTTTCGACTGCTGTGATTCTGAGTGATTGAGACCAGAAATCCCACTCGCCAGTAGCCATTTCTGCTGCTCATTGATTCCTGTGAGGTAGATGTCTGCAACAAGAAATGAAAATTGACATAATCTATGCTAATAGTAAAACTGACTCTTTTTAAAACAAAACAAAATAAACTGTGTTCATGGTTCTAAACTGAGGAGAATCTATTCTCTTGAAATAGTTGCAAGTTAATAGAGGTGTATAGAAGAGGCACATGAATGATGAATTAGTAGTAGTAAAATATTGAATATCTCAATATATTAAACATTTTATGTCTCTGCACTTCCTGCTCTCAATTTTTTTATAGTCTTTCATTTCCATTATAAATTACCACATTATCTATGTTACAATGGACATCTTCCATGTAAACATGCCAAGCTGTCATTACTCCCTCCCACCAGTGGTGGTTCTACATGACTTCAGTGCTGCTTCTCCTTCCTGCATTATGTAAGGGACTGCTCCTGTTTCACTGACCTAATGCATACACTGCTACAAAGAGAATGCCTGCTACACCTGCAAAGTGTACACAGTCCCTTAAACCTACTCTCTCAAGTAATGCGATCATGGTTGATCTGTAGTCTAACTCCATATTCCTCTCTTTGTCACATATCCCTTCATAACTTTACTTACCAAAAATTTATTTTGGATTTAAAACTAACAACTGATCTGGCATCCACTGCCATTTGTGGAAGAGAGTTCCAAACATCTGCTACCCTTTGTGTGCAGAAGTCCATCCCGACATTTCTCCTGAATGATCTGTCCTTAATTCTCAGATTATGTCCCCAGTTCCAGAATCACCAACCAATGATGGGAATGTTTTAACTCCCCCTCTGCCACTACTGCCAGTGATGTAATTCCATCCTGTTCACATATTTACTGTGCTTATTTGGGGACTACTATGCTCTTTCCTAGCAGAGCATTTCACAAATGCAGAACTTCCTGCAATATGAACCTGTGTCAGGAGGTGCAGCACACTACACAATAAAAGTATTTGTATGATTAAAAACTGAGTTGTGCCTTTATGCATTGACTGAGCTACCTCCCTCCCACAACACGACTTTCTTCACTTGTGGTCTTGCAACATGTCGAAAGCTTGACTAGTTATGATTAGATTAGATTACTTACAGTGTGGAAACAGTCCCTTCAGCCCAACAAGTCCACACTGACCTGCCAAAGCGCAACCCACCCATACCGCTACACCTAACACTACGGGCAATTTAGCATAGGCAATTTAGCATAGCCAATTCACCTGACCTTCACATCTTTGGACTGTGGGAGGAAACCGGAGGAAACCCATGCAGACACAAGGAGAGTGTGCAAACTCCACCCAGTCAGTTGCCTGAGGCAGGAATTGAACCTGGGTCTCTGGTGCTGTGAGGCAGCAGTGCTAACTGTTGTGCCATTGTGCTGCCCACAGTTATATCGGAAATGTACTTTGGGGGAAAATATTGCTTTGGTCTCATGCTACAAGTGATTGAGAATTTCTAAATAAGTCCCAGTGATCTGTTGTTGTGGTTTTGTTCGCCAAGCTGGGAATTTGTGTTGCAGATGTTTCATCCCCTGTCTAGGTGATATCCTCGGTGCTTGGGAGCCTCCTGTGAAGCGCTTCTGTGATCTTTCCTCTGGCATTTGTAGTGGTTTGAATCTGCCGCCTCCGGTTGTCAGTTCCAGCTGTCCGTTGCAGTGGTCGGTATATTGGGTCCAGGTCGATGTGCTTATTGATTGAATCTGTGGATGAGTGCCATGCCTCTAGGCTGTTCTCTGTTTAGAGAACCCGAGGCGGCAGATTCAAACCACTACAAATGCCGAAGGAAAGATCACAGAAATACTTCACAGGAGGCTCCCAAGCACTGAGGATGTCACCTAGACAGGGGACGAAACATCTACAACACAAATTCCCAGCTTGGCGAACAGAATCACAACAACGAGCACCCGAGCCACAAATCTTCTCCAAACTTTGAATCCCAGTGATCTGCGTATCATCCTTGCTGTAAAGACTTTTTGTCAGTTCTTAGAAGAGCCACTGAATGGCATAATTCTCATTCAAATAGAGCACACAGTTTGGTAATAGACTGTTCAGCCCAGTTGACCTTTAAATGTTTGATCCATGCCAGCCTCTTTAAAACCCACTTTATTTCAGCCTATCAGCACAAAATTATTTATTTCTCCCTGGTATATATCCAACTTTCCTTAAACACTTCTGTGTTGTTTTCCTTGTGCACTCCCTGTGGTACTATGCAGTCACCAACCTCTGTCTCATGAAGGTTCTCCTGGGTTCCCTACTGTTTGAAGCAGCCTTCTGTCTTTGATGGTTTGTTCTGCAGGGGTCAGCTCTGTGATAAGTGTCACCTGAAGTGATTCAGGAGTCTCACTCTGGGATGACCATCTCTTTGGCATTGGCACAGAGGGAGGGAATGGGAAACAGAGGGAAAAGCTACACAACTCAATGACCTCAGTTTTCTCTGAGTCCTTTTCTCAGCTAGATGGGGTTTTCATTTCTGCTTGCCTCTTCTTAAATTCCTGTGGGCAGTCAGCCTTCAGAAGTTATGGCTGTCAGTGACTGTCTCTTGGTTGTCAGTTTTGATGTCTGCCATATTCAGATCTCTCAAGTATCCTTGTAGTGGAGACTTGGGGGGGGGGGCTATTGTGATGCTATGGGAGTGTCCCTAGCTGTGGGCCAGGGGGCATGGGGTTAAGTCCCACCAGTTCCAGAAATCTGTAATAATATCTCTGAACAGGTTGGTTGGGAAAACATCTATCTAGCAGAGGCATAGGTATCCAGGAGGTTATGTCCTAATGGTAAGTACTTTATCTAGAAGATTCTACGATAAATGTCTGTCAGCTGTCTGATGATCACGGCTGATCCAGCACAACAGTTGAGTGCTGATGGAATTAGCACGATCCAGGACTGATCTAAATAGAGACTATTTTACATTTGTAGGTTATAGTTCTAGTCTCCACTCAAGTTTAAAAAAAAACTCTCACTATTGTTTAAAGCACATTTCATAATTTTTTAGATCTCCATGAGACTTCTGACATTCTCTTGTCTGGAGAAAAGAAACCCAGTTAGTTCAGTCCGTCCTGACAGTTTTGCCATCTCAGACATGGTATTATCCTAGTCCATCTCAGAGGGCCAACTGTTGAGAAGGAGTATTGGAAGGCAGGAGCTCATGGTGGGCCAAAGGGCCTGTTCCTGTGCTATACTGTTCTTTATTTGTGTCAACATATAACCCCAGTTATGCTCTTTTTCACCCTCTTCCATCGGGCAGAAGATATCAAAGTTTGAAAAAACGCACAAATGCATTCAAGAGCAGCTTCTTTTCTGCTTTATCAGACTTTTGGACAGACCTCTCAAATGTTAATTCTGATCTCTCTCTCTGCACCTTCTCTGCAGCTGTAACATTGTACTCTGCATTCTGTTCTGCTACCCTGAAGTACTTTGTATGGTTCAATTTGCCTATACAGTATGCAAAGCAACACTTTTCACTGTGTCTGTGTACATTTATTGATAAATTGATTTATTGTTGTCATGTGTGCAACGCTTGGATAAAGGGAAAATACTTCGGACGCTGGAAATCTAAAATGTACAGAATACTTGAGGAACTCAGTGGATCTGGCAGCATCTGCGGAGAGAGAAACAGTTAACGTTTCAAGTTGGAGCTGAATGCACTGTATTCCGTACCGTCAAGTTAACGGCCAGCAAATGAGGTCAAGCCACCAGACTGATGCAAGAATGAGTCATATTGATTTAATATGTCCAAAAATATGCCGCATGTGGATTTTTGTGTTTTTACTTTGTGAATACAGTCTAGTCAGTGACTTTATGTAATTTAACTAGTTAATGGGGATCTAACAACTGGGGTTGTCCTTCTTTGCAATTGCTATTTAAATATTGTCGCATATAATCAGATTCACTGGGTTATGACAGTCTCTGGTGCGATATCCGTGTGATGAGGTCCCATTCACTAATTGTGAGAAGCACGAATTGCCGTGGAAAATGGCACTCTCTGATCAAGAATTTTTCTACAATGGAGATGAAGCGTTTTGAGTTCATGCATTGAGTTGTAATTATGCTTCGATGAGAATATCTGGAATTGTAATGTAACCCTTCTTTTAGTTTTTCCAGACAGTGTATAATTCATTGTGTTATACCCCAAGGGATACTGTCTGGGATGTCTGTTAAAAATGTCTGCTGCCACTACCCTCGGCCTACACCCTAGCAACCGTTGCTATGATGAAGGCCTAACTAGGCCCAAAAACAGATGCACCGTTTAACCTTGGTGTAGTAACAGACCTGGTATCCTAGCATTTCATTAACTTAAACACTGAGTTTTTTTAATGTGGGAGGCTAGACAGAGGAAGTATGTTCTTTTTAACCCTTTGAGTGTTGAACAGAGGTGGTCTACGGTTGCTGACTGGGACTGTCCTGTAGTCAACCTCCGTTAAAAATGAATCTGCTGAACAGAGCTGTGAACAAAGTCAGGAGAGAAAAAAAATCACAGGCAGCAAAAAATTTTCAGTAATATTCTTTGAATATTTAAGGTGACTAGTCTTGCAATTTTGGAGCTTAAATTCCTAGTTGTTTGCAAAGCAGAAATTGAAATTTAAGAAAGTGAATTTTCAACTCTAACCAAGTTGATTGTCACTGTTCACTTAATGAAGGAGCAAGTGCATGATCTAAACCAAGAAGATGGTGCAAATATCCAAATCTGTTTATCTGCCTATATCTGGCCATGTAAATCATTTTTAAGCTATCATTTTAATAACACTACCAGCAGCTTGCCTTTAAATAGCATCTTTAAAATAGTAAAACGTCTCAAGGTTCTTCTCAGTAGCATCATCAATCTTATTTGACACTGAGTACTCTGATTGCACCTTATCTGAGATGTCAAATTATCAGGACAGACCGAACTAGCTGGGTCTCTTTTTTCTCACTGAGCAAATGCTTGGGATCACCAAATAAAGCAGGATGTTTGATAGGGTGATGAGAATTTTTACTTATGTGTGGAGACCAGAACTAGGGGGTTTGATTATAAAACAATCACTAATAGATCAGTGCTGTGCTGGGTCATCCATCTTCATTGGGTGGATGAGATCCATGTACAGGTATATGCATTTACTATTAGTACTAATGTACTAATATGTACTAATGGCGTAATGAAGTCATCTTTGTATATTGATCTTTTTTCTAAAGGGTATGTTGTGGCAATACTATGGCTTTAAGAACTCTATTTTGTCCTTTTGTTTGAAGAAAGGTTGAGATGGGCGCCAAGCAATCTCCTTGAATCCAGAAAACACTTGTGAGGCCTTGAGGTTTTTAAAACATTTGATCAATACAAGAGGCCTGAATGGATGGGGTTAACCTCCCACAGAACCAGGATTTTTAGTTTTAAGATTAATTAGATTCCCTACAGTGTAGAAACAGGCCCTTCGGCTCAACCAGTCCACACTGACCCTCTGAAGAGTAACCCACCCAGACCCATTTCCCTCCCACTAATACAACTGACACTGTGGGCAATTTCACACCACCAATTCACCTGATTGCACTGTGGGAGGAAACCCATAGAGAGAATGTAGAAACTCCACACAGACAGTCACCTGAGGCTGGAATCGAACCTGGGACCCTGGCACTGTGAGACAGCAATGCTAACCACTCAGCCACTATGCCACCCCAATTTTGGGCAGTTGCTATTGTCTTGAAAGCTGGGTGCAGAAATGTTTTTTTGTCTCTGTTACAGCTAAAAGCTGGCGTTCTTTTCCTGCTGCTAGCATTACATGTGAATTTAAATTCGAGTTAGGGTTTTCGATTTAGGTTTTCTTGTCAAGTACTCAAGTATATGGAAATAGAAGTACAGTAAAAAGTGTACAATGTCGCCATTCACTGCACCATCATAGGTACAAGGTAACCAGCTATAAAAACTTAGGTTAAAAAGTAGAAAAATAAAGAAATAAATTAGAAGTTCCAAATCACAGTCATCCTTTAGCCATGAGCCTGGAGTTGCTCATGCTGGACTTTTGCATGCTGGGCCCGATCTTTCTGTCCCTGATGCTGGGCCCGATCTCTCTCCCATGCTGGGCTCGATTGAGACAATCTATTTTATTGAATTTGCCTTTGCTAAGGGTGTATTTATGGGATATTACTTTATTGGAATAGTTAATTAGTAGTAGTTAATATATGTATTATTTTATTAAACATTTCAGCATGGTGGCTCAGTGGTTAGCAATGCTGTCTCACAGTGCCAGGAACCTGGATTCAATTCCAGCCTTCGGTAACTGTTGGTGTGGAGTTTGCACATTCTCCCTGTGTCTGCATGGGTTTCCTCCCACAGTCCAAAGATGTGCAAGATAGATGGAGTAGGCACGCTAAACTGCCCATATTATTAAGGGATGTGCCGGTTAGGTGGGTTAGCCATGGATCGGGTAGGGGTTGGGTCTGGGTGGGATACTGTTCAGAGGTTCAGTGTGGACTTGATGGGCCAAATAACCTGCTTCCATTCTGTAGGGATTCTATTTCATTAGAGTTATGATTAAGTTGATTCTGTTCTTTTTATTTTGTCTATATTTTAAATGTGGTGTAGAAATAAAGTTTGTTTGACCAAACAAATTGCGTCTGGAACGCATTGCCTTACACTTAGCTTTAAAATAAGGAAAAGTTAGTAACAAGGCTATCATAATATATTTTGAAAGAGTTTGATCTGCTCCATCACAAATTGGGGGCTCTTGTCAGAATCAAAATCTTCAATTCCAGATTGGGTTTAGGATTATTGGATTCACAGTGGTGTTGGTGTTCTCTTTTTAGGCGTTGTATTGGTTGGTTAAATAGTGTGTAACTTGTGTAGTAATAGTTGTTTCAGTCACTAAGAGATTTCTGGGATAGAAGAAGTCACTTTGGAAGTTTTACAGAAAGTGAGCCAGGCAAAGCTTTTGGAGTTGGCAGACCAGAGCTGGAGTTGGGCTTGCCTTTGCGCAAAAAGGGGAGGTAATTGTAGCAACAGCTCAACATTTACAATTACCAGAAATACCATCGGAATCTTTGGAAGTGGCTAAAATTCAGTTGCAAATGAAGCAGCTTGAACATGAAAAGGAAATGAAAGAGTTTGAATTACAGTTGAAAGCAGAAAGAAAGAAGAGCTCTAGCAGAGGGAAATGGAAAGAATAGCCCTAAAAAAAACACAGAAAAGGAATGGAAGACCCTAACAGAAGAAAAGGAGGAAGCAAGCGTTTTTGAATTTGAGGTTGGATTTGAAAACTCAAAAGTTGATTTAAAATGGTGGAGGTAGTGGTGAATTTCACCGAAGATCCTTAGACAGCACCTTCCAAACCCACGACCACTTCCAGCGAGAAGGACAAGGGCAGCAGGTACTTGGAAACACCACCTCCTGCAAGTTCCCCTCCAAGCCACTCACCACCCAGACTTGGAAATAGGTCACCTGGAATTTCTTCCTTACAGGCATTGTGGGTCAAACCACAGCGAGTGGACTGCAGCGATTCAAGAAGGCAGCTCACCACCACCTTCTCAAGGGCATAAAGGATGGTCTATCAATGCTGGCCAGTCAGCAATGCCCAAGTCTCTCAAATGAATAAAAAAAGTAGGAGTAGTGATGAGGATAGTGCTGGAGACCAATATCATCATAACCAAAGACCTGTTTAAATACGTTCAAGCTTTGCCAAAGTTTGACGACAAGGGGATAGAAGCCTTTTTCATTTCATTTGAGAAAGTGGCGAAACAGTTGAGCTGGCTGGCGACCATGTGGGTATTGTTGATTCAAACAGAGTTGGAAGGTAGAGCTAGTGAGGTATTTTCTTCACTATCACAGGAGGTATCTGGGGAGTATGATGTGGTGAAAAAAGCCATTTAAAATGCATAAGATCTATTACTAAGAAGCTATAGACATCATGTTAGGAATCTAAGGAAGAAACCTTGTCAACTGTACATAGTTTGAAAGAATCAAACAATAATTTTATGGGGTGGATAAGGGCATTGAAAATAGATCAAACATTAGAGGGGGAAAATTCACTTTCTGAAGTAGTGAGAATTTATGGAAGAGCAGAGAGTTAAAACTGCCAGATTAGCAGCAGAAATGACTGATGATTGAGTTGGTTCATAAATCAAAGTTTGGCTTCTGACATCAATTTCAATCTGTGAGGGATGGAAATTGGGGAAAAGGAAAATCCTCAGATGGTAAGGGATAAAGAGATTTCATTGAAGATAGTAAAGATTGTCTATCAAAAAAAGGAAACCCATGATGGGGAAAGAGAAGTTAAAAAAAAGCTCAGGAGTTTTCATTATAATAAAGTAGGCCACATGAAGTCACAGTGTCGGTGGTTTAGAAAAAGCACTGGGAAGATAGATTTTTCCTGACTGTGGTAATAAGGAATCATTGGAAATAGCTAAAATTCAAGTGCATAGCCACGGGTGGAAACAGGAGGAGAAATCGAAGAATAGAGATAGTTTCTGATAATTAAAACTTCACTATGTTGGAACAAATGATTGAGAAAAAAACAAGAACAGGTGGAGGGCAATTCAGAGAACTTAGCTGAATTACAACAGAAAGATGAAAAGCTAAATCACTCATGTCAAAAAGCATACACAGAAGAAGAATTTGCGCGTATCCCAGAATGTTACTATCTTAAAAATGACATCTTAATAAGGATATAGAGACCATCTCACATTCAGACAGACAAAAAAATGGGCAGACGTTCATCAAGTTGTATTACAAATGGGTTTTAGAAAGATGGTGTTGCGGGTAGCACATGAATTACCAGAAGGAGGTTGGGAACACTCAAGCCAGAATAGAAGAAAAACATATTTATTTGTCTGGATTGCATACGGATGTGGTTGACTTTGGCTGGACATGTCATACATGTCGGGTAATTGGAAAACCTCAAGCAGTGCTAAAACCAGCACCCTTAATCCCCATTCCCGCATTTGAGGGAGCTTTTATGCAGGACCCCAACATAAAGCAAAATATGGGAATGCTATTTGTTGACCAGAATGGATGTGTCCACTAGATTTCCAGAGGTCATTCCATTACATAGTATCGGCTAAAAGGATTGTAGAAGAGTTACTCAAATTTTTACAGGATATGGGCCACGCACAGAAAAACAATCAATCAAGGGTCAAATTTTACATCAAAATTATTTGAGAATTTATGGATACTTTAGAAGTAAAACAGTTCAAATCCACTGCGTACCATCCATAATCTCAGGGACCATTAGAATGGTGGGATCAAACTTTAAAGACCATGTTGAGGACTTAACAGTCAACAATATCCAGAGGTGTGAGATAATGGAATTCCATTTGCACTGTTTACAATTAGGGATGCACCTAAAGAATCTACTAAACTCACCATTTGAATTAGTTTTTAGGCACAAGTTAAGAGGACCACTGAAATTAAAGAGAAATTGGTGAGTCAGAGTTCAGAGACCACATATTTGGACTGTGTCAAATTTTAGGGAAAGATAAACTACAGCGCTCGGATAGCATTTGAAAGTAACACGGCATGTGATGAAACAGGAAGCAGACAAATCAAAATTTTGTAATTTTGCTAGTTGAGGTAAGGGGTTAATGTTATTCTCTGATAGGTCAACCTTTAAAAGCAGAGAAGTTTAGTGAGGTGACTTATTTCATAAAAATACTAGATATAAAGAAATTAGTGAGTCATGTGAATATGCTCAAAAGGCATTTTGATTGGGAGGGGAAGCAAAATGCAATCTAGATTGAACATTATTCAAATTAAATTAGGCAATAAAGAAGTTATCAAATTGAGCTTTCTTCTGGAGGGAATGTTTGCATGCTTAGAGTCAATGTAATGTGTATGTGTTGCACTGTGCTAACAGTGGAAGGCGAAAGGTTTTTAAAAATTAAAAACATCTTTGTATATTTTCTTTGGGGGGAGGGGGGCCAGTGTGACAATACTATGGCTTGAAGAGGTCTATTTTGTCCTATTTCTTAAGGTTTAGACAGAGCTGCCAAGTGGTCTGCTCAAAGCCAATAAACAGTTTGTGAAGTGTCAGGTTGTTTCTTTTTAGAAAAGTTGGAACAATAGAAGCAGCTTGAATGGGTGGGGTCAAGCTCCCACAGAACCAGGTTTTCACCTTTTGGCTTTCTGCAGTTGTTGGGGTCTTGAAGCTGGATGTGGAGACTCTCATTCTTGTCTCTGTTCTAGCCAAAAGTTGGGGTTCTCTTCCTGCTGCTAGAATTGTATGTGAGACAATCTATTTTATTGAATTTGCCATTGCCAAGGGTGTGTTTCTGAGATGTTAAAATATTGGAACAGTTCATTAATAGCAGTTTATATATTATTTTGTTAAGCATTCTAATAGAGTTACAGTTAAGCCAGTTTTTCTATTTTGTTTTTATTTTGTCTGTACTTTAACATAAAAATAAAATAAAGTATGTTTTGCTTAAAGTTGAGTAGTTTGACCAATCAAATTGTATCTGCAACACACAATGCCTTTAAAATAAGAAAAAGTTAGGATCTAGATGATCGTGTTAATATATTTTGATGGAGTTGGTCTGGTCCATCACAATAAAATCATGAGGGGCATGCATAGGATGAATCGGCCAACATTGTCTTCCTAGGGTTGTTGGGGGTCCAAAACCAGAGGGCATAGGCGAGAGGGCAAAGATTTAATAGGGACCTAAGGAGTAATTTTTTTATCCAGAGGTTGTATGGAATGAGCTGCCAGAGAAAGTGGTGGAGGCTGGTACAGTTACAACATTTAAAAGGCATCTGGATGGGTATATGGATGGGAAGGCCAAATGCTGACAAATGGAACTAGGTCAGAATATGACATCTGTGTGGATGAGTTGGACCAAAGGGTTTGTTTCTATGATATGTAACTCTGAGTTACAGGATAGGGGCCAATGCATGGCAATGCACACGGATGAATGAGACTTGTCTGAGTTACAATTAACAGTCCTGTGAACACCTTATGATAATTTGCTAAATTAAGAAACAGAGGTCAGTTAGCTCAGTTGGCTGGATGGCTGGCTAGCAACGCAGGCTAACACTATCAGCGTAGGTTCAGTTCCATTCTTGGCTGAAACTGCCTTGAAGGACTCTCCTCCAGAACCTCTCCCCTTGTTTGAGGTGACCCTCAGGTTAAATTGCCACGAGTCATCTCTCTGAGAGTACAGGCCCAGAAAAGCAACTCCATGTCAAGATATGCAATGTTGTCCTATTGAACAGTCCCAACAGTAACCTCTAGAGGTCATGTGTGATCTGATTCTTGCTGTCCTTGAGAAGATGGGTGAAAGTGCTCTTACACCGGGAGAGAGCACTAGCACCAATGAAAGAATGATTGTATATCAAAGTTTGAAAGGTGAGTGATTTGGAAAGGAGCTCAAATATTCCCGTGCACGCTTTACCCTCAATGGTGGAGGTTGTATGTTTGGGATGTGCTGCTACAGAACAAGGTCACATGCAGAAAGGAACCTGATATGGTAAGCATAGCCAGTAATACTGTAAAGGAATAAGTGAATGCTGGAGAAACTCAGCAGATCTGGCAACATCTGTGGAAAGAGAAGCAGGGCTAATGTTGGCGAGTTTTGAGATTTGTAGCTCAGATTGAGATTCGAAAACAAACCTTCCAGTTCAGCAAGCAAACCTACATCCACGGGGTTAATCTTCCAGACCAATGATCTTTTCATCAGAATAGATCATCAACCTTGAATGCTAACTCAGTTTCTTGCCCAAAAGATGCTGCCTGACTTGTTGAGTGTTTTGAACATTTTCTGTTTTTATTTCTCATTTGGAGCAGCCACTGAATTGTTGTATGGTTTGCCAATGGGATGGTCAAAACTGGCCTACCATACTTTGTCGTTTGCCGATCTTGCCATCCATGCTGAGCCTACATTAATTTCCAAGCTCTTTCAACACATCTGCTTATCTATACTTCAAATGTCACAATGTTCAGGGATATGGGACAAGTGCAGGAACTTGGGACTCGTGCACCTTTAGTGGTAGTGTTTGTTGGTACAGACTTGATGAACTTAACGGCCTTTTCTGCACTCTGTGGACTCCGTGAATTTGTAAAATGTGGAAGTTAGGGGAAACAAAATCTGCTCTCACAACATGAAAACATGGCATAATGTTAAAGCCATGCCTGATCTTACATACCCCTCATTAGATTCACCTTACCACCCACCTTTCATTTTCACCCTTGATACTGCCTGAAAATTTTTAGTTTCTCAGTGTTTTAGTTCAAAAATAAAAAAGTGATATTAAAACTATGTCGACAACCATTCATTTGCACCTTAGGTGAGTTTGCTTTTGAGTGAAAGAGTTAAAATTGTCTGAAAATGTTGCCAGTAATCTAATTAATTTGCAAGAACAGTCGTCCTTCCATGTGTGTGTATGCGACTAGACTATTGTGTTGCTTTAAATCAACATCTTGCATTGAACAACACCCCTTTATAAATCATCAGAGCACCCCAGACACTCTCACGGTCTTAGAGTCTCTAGACTGCCCATCACTGCTCAATATTCTACATGACTTCCTTACGTCACAACCTGTTCATCATCCTGTCAGTATAGCACCCCCCCCCAGCTGCTCACAAAAGGCACTGGGTGAGTTGGCAATCAAATTATAATAGGGGGGATTTTTTAGTTGTTGGTTTTTATTCTCCAATGTATAAGAGTTTAACATCTTCAACCCTGTGATTCTCCTTCCCTACTCTCCCACACTGCCAACTCACCCAAAAATTATTTTACTGTTGTAAATAATGCCAGTAAAAACTTTGTCAGTGTTACCACTAACCTGCCACATCGCCGATCTTCTCTCTTTATCTCCTGAAGAACTAATTGCAAAAGGTGCACTGAGAATCCTGTCCTTTAACCAGCTTATCATGTAACTCAAGCATTTTCTGTAGCTTATTTGACTGCAGTTGGCACCATAGTCAGTCCATTACCCTCCTGAGTTCAAACCAAGCTTTATGCAATTGTGTGAGGATGCGATGGAGTGTGGGGTCACTGGACAGTGACCAGGCATAGCTACCTATTAGTTATTTAATCAAATTGTTCAGATGTGTTATTATACACCTGTGGAGCAGGTGAACTGTGGGATGGGCTTTAGCTCAGAGGTAGGGACACTACCACTGCACCACAAGGATCCTCCACTAACAGTTTTCACCTTCGTTCAGGGAGCTCAGTTGAAGACAAATTATAATAAAAAACTTGTAACAAATTTTATCGAAAGCCCATTGATGCAGAGTCCGTTTTCTTTCTTTTGGTTGAGTAGTGGTACAGTTGCATTTGTTGACCGTCCCTTGTTGGTCTAGGGGCAAGTGTGGGACTGGAGTTACATATGGACAAGGGGAAAGAGGCAGATTTCGAGACTTTGGGAAGAATTCCTGTGGTCAGTTCAGAAGTTCGCTGTGATTGGATATAAATCCTGTTCTGGGGAAAGGTCACCTGGACCCGAAACTTTAACTCTGATTTCACTTCACGGATGCTGCCAGACTTGCTGTTTCCAGCAACGTTTGTTTTTGTTTATGAATTCAAGATCTATTCCAGCCCAGTATTTACACAAAGGTTGGTAGAGGTTTGGAACACTCTTCTACAAATGGTGGGGCATTCTGGGGGTCAGTTGTTGATTTTAAATCTGAAATGGAATTTTTTTGTTAATCAGATGTATTAAGGGATATGGACCAAAGGCAGGGATACAGAGTTAGGCCACAGATCAGCCATGATCTCACTGAATGGTGGAACAAACTCAAGGGGCTGAATGGTCTACTCCTGTATGTTAAGGAATATGCCTGAGATGGATGTAGAAACATCATTTCAAAAAGTACATTTTATTGTAGCTCAGTGGCCTACCACACTAGTAAAAAGCATATAGCGTTTTTAACATTGTAAAGCTTTCTGAGAAGCTTCATGGGAGTATTACCAAATTGAATTGGAAACCAAGCTCTACAAAGTGGCACCAAACCAAGTGATCAAACACTTGGTCAAAGTAAGAGGATCCGAAATAAGAAATGAGAGAGAGGGACCGAGGAGGAATTAGTGAACATACTCCAGGGTTTTAGTGCCCAGACAGCTGAAGGCACAGAGTTGATGAAATTCTGAAATGTACAAGAGATCAGAACTGAAGGAGCACAGGGACAGTGTTGGGAAATAGCGAGTGGCCAAGATTGCAAAGAAACAAGACTTATGTTAGTAGCATGATCACAGAGAATTAATCATGGAAGTATTCCAAGGCTAAGAGTCAGTGCAACTTGGTTGATGAAATATTTATAGTAATGCCTAAATTAATTTAAAGTTGGTTAAATTAAAAATCAGGAAACAAATAATGTTCCTAGTCTGCTCTCCCACTCACTTTTTAATTCTTTAGGTGAGATCACAAGCCACTGTTGCTAGGACATTTATTTATTCTGTGCGAAGTTGTCTCAATCCCTCTTGGACAAGTGTTAAGAGACAAATGCAAAGCCAGTGCTGATGAAGTGCTGCACTGTCAGAGGTATCACCTTTTCATCCAGACCTTTAAAGGGAGCATCTGTCGGATAGATATAAGAGATTTAAGAGTAGCCACAAGTTGAAGAATAAAGTTGAAGAATATTCCTGGTGTCTCCTCCCCTCAACCAAGATCACTAAAATCAGAATATCTGGTTGTTATTACTTTGCAGCTTGCAAGCGGCTGCTGTGCACAACTGGCTACCACATTTCCTACAACAGTGAGTACACTGTTGATGCTGTTCTGATGCTGTGAAGACGCTGTAAAAGTTCTTTTATTACCTGTTATATCTTTTCATACAAAAATACAAACCCGTGATTGAATTTTACCAATTTTTAATTTGTCTCCATAAAGTCTCACAAACCACACAATTCCACTTTAGCACAGAAAAATAGTAACTGTTCTACATAATTTTAAAAATAATTATATCTTTCCACTGTCACCCCTGATCACCTAAAGGCACTGACTTATTTTCCCCAAGCACCATTTTTGGTCTCTGGTAAGAGCTTGAGCACGTTGCTATTCTGTACATAGAATCCAGTCAGTGAGTTTCAGCAGGCTATTTGACAGTAAAGTCATCATGGCTCAAACAAAATCTAATCTTGACCTGATGTATGCACAATCTTTCCAACACCAGGTGGCGATCAGAAGCAGGAATCCTGTTTGCTGCCCACTCCTTTCTCTTGATGCTCTCAACCACAGTATTAAATATGACACTCGTAAATACTTTTGTGGCTTAGTGATAGTGTTCCTACCTCTTGGCCAGAAGGTCTGGGTTCAAGTCCCACCTAACCCCAGAAATGTATCAATGTACAGCTTAACAAGTAGGTAAAAATATCAAACATTCTCGCTGACCATTTCAGTGCGCAACAGTATTATGCTTAATGATATTTAAGATTGAAATTTGGCTTCAGGAAATGGATAGCAGGCCAGCTTCATGTGTTTAATTCATATCTGGTTGCGGTGGACTAGCCCTTTAACGCATACAGCTTTATAATTAAGTCATTTGAGTAGAATCAGACAGATCAGTGAATTAGGAGTCTCCTGGGAGTCTGCAGGGGCCTGTATCCCTAAAGCAGCATGTGCCCCAGACACAAATTAAAGGCTGGAGTCAGAGTCTTTTGCACACAGGCTGGGAGAAACAAAAAAAAGTGTCGCCAAGGGACCTAGATCAGATGGTTTTCTGGGTCCTAACTGAAAGCAATTTACAGTTAGCCGCAATAAAAGGGGGTGTGAGAGGTGTGTGGTTTTACAATTACGGCAATTGCCTCGACCATGTCTTTTAATTAGGGAAATGGAGTTGTGAAAGGGAGTTGGGATGATAGTAGAGAGGGTCTGAGAGGAGAAAAGGGTGCAGGCGTAAATTGTATGAGAGAGGCAGATGTAAAACAGGGAGAGGATGCCATATTTAAAGGTCACAATTTCAGTTACATTTTTAACAAAAAAAACTTAAGATGCTGATAGGATAGAGCTCCTGTCAGGAAAGGTCCAACATAAAATGAGTTTGGATCGCCTCAACACACAATTCTCATTCAGGTACATTGAGACAGTATAGGGGAAGCTTTGCTCTGTATTTAACCCTATGCTGTACCAATCCTGGGACTGTCTGATGGGGGACAGTGTCTGTTGAGGGAGTTTCACTCAGTATCTAACCCCATGCTGTCCCTGTCCTGGGAGCGTTTGAAGGGGACACCAGATCCCTGAAAAAAGTAATTAATGGTTGCAACTTCATGCCACAAAATGCTTTTCCATGAAGAATATGGAAAGTGATATTTAATATATGTGCCTTAAAGTTATCTTTTCAGCAGAGACCAATGTTTTGTAATAGTTACTTAAACACATTCATAGCGTGATTTCATCTTGTGCTGTAAGACAGATAATTCATTACTTTGTTTTAGACTAACTATATGCATAAGTTCATATATACCATTAAGTCCATTCTTAAAACATTTTTTAAATATGTCACAGGATTAATATCTTACAACTGAAACAGAAATGATTGGAGAAACTCAGCAGGTCTGGCAGCACTTGTAGAGAGAAACTCAATTTGACTTAGAACATTAACTCTATTTTTCTCTCCACAGATGCTGCAAGACCTGCTGAGTTTCTCCAGCACTTTCTATTTCAGATTTCCAGTGTCCACAGCATTTTGCTTTGAATATAATGTTGAGTGGGCTTTCTGTGCAATGGCTGTTATTTAATCTGTTGATGACAACACAAAAATGGCAGCATGAGGAACTTTCGGCTCACTTTGTTAACAACTCTTCTGCTCTCATGCCAAATGTCATTAGGGGGCTGCTCTCCATCTCGGCCATCAACCTTTCTAACACTCTGTTGGTGAACCTTTCAGTCCAAATATTGTGGGTTCATGTCCAACTGCAGAAACCTAAACAACAAAATCTCAGCTGACCCTCCTGCTGTATTACTGAGGGAGCGTTGCACTGTTGGAGGTGCCAATTTTCAGAAGAGGGGATGTAAAGGATCCCACGGCAGGGAGCAGGAAAGTTCTCCCCAGGCAACATTCATCTCTCACCCAACACCAACAGATGGTCATCACGTTGTTGTTTCTGGAAATATTCTGTGTGCAAATTGGCAGCAGCAGCATTTCTTACTTTTGTTCACAATTCAGAAGTTCTTAAGATTCTAAAACCCCGTCAAGTGCCCGAGAATTGTGAATGATGCTCGATAAGGTGTTTTATAGGCTACCCAAACCTTCTGCTCACACTTCACTTGTATTTCCATGTGTTCAGAACACAATCTGCTTACACTGGCTTACCATCAATTGATCAAAATAAACTGCAATCTCCCCTCTCTACCATTTCCCCATTTCTCCAGTGCCCTACTGATGACTTCTATATTTCCTCATGGGCAGAAAAATATCTTCCTTAAATGTCTTCAGTCATTTTTAATAGCAAGAACCTCACAATGGCATTCCAATGACAGCAGCATAGAGGCTCAGTGGTTAGCACTGCTGCCTCACAGCACTAAGAACCCGGGTTCAATTCCACTCTTGGAGTTTGTACATTGTGCCCATGTCTGTGTTGGTTTCCTCGCACTGTCCAAAGATTAGATTAGATTCCCTACAGTGTGGAAACAGGCCTTTCTGCCCAACAAGTCCACAACAACCCTCTGACCCATTTCCCTCTAACTAACGCACCTAACACTATGGGCAATTTAGCATGGCCAATTCACCTGACCAGCACATCTTTAGATTGTGGGAGGAAACTGGAGCACCCAGAGGAAACCCGCGCAGACATAGGGAGTACGTGCAAACACCACACAGACAGTTGCCCTCGCCTGGAATCGAACCCAGGTCCCTGGTGCTGTGAGGCAACAGTGCTAACCACTGAACCACTGTGCCACCCCAGATGTGCAGGGTAGGAGAATTAGCCATGTGAAATGTGGGGTTACAAGGTTTGGGTCTGGGTGAGATGATCTTCAGCAGATCGGTATGGACTTGATGAACCAACTGGCCTGCTTCAACAGAGCAGAGATTCTATGATTAACACGGGACACCTAGGCACTGACACTGATCCAGGACCCCACTTCTCCCTGGAACTGAGAAATAGGGGAGGGGACCCATGAGGGTAATAAGCCCCATACCACTTACCACCCCCTCCTCTGCCCCTTCCGAAATTTCAGAATGGTTTTTAAGGTTAGGGATTTTTGGGTGATCTGCCTGGGGTGGGGGCGTAGCTCTGATGATTAAAAATAGGCAACTTATTGGTGGACAAAGCAGTGCTTAACCTGTTTGTGAGCGTGATCGGAATTCCTTGGGTCACCTCAGAGAGGTGCCTTTCCAAGGATGTAGGGAGAGGAGGGTTGCAAAGATTTTAAACACGAACAGTTTATGGTGGTTCAGTGGTTAGCACTGCTGCCTCACAGCGCCAGGGACCCAGATTCGATTTCAGCCTCTGGTGACTGTCTGTGTGGAGTTTGCACATTCTCCCCATGTCTGTGTGAGTTTCCTTCCACAGCCCAAAGATGTGCAGGTCAGTTGAACTGGCCATGCCAAATTGCCCATAGTGTGAGGTGCATTAGTCAAAAGGAAATGGGTCTGGGTGGGTTACTCTTCAGAGGGTCAGTGTTGACTTGTTGGGCCAAATGGCCTGTTTCCACACTGTAGGGAATCTAATCTGCCTCAATTTGCTTAATTGTGTTGGTAACATGAAAAATTTGGATCCTTCTTTGCAAACTCCAGTTTGAACCCCACCCACTGTCAGGATTTTCATCCCCATCTTAATTTCTATTTCTTAGGGAGATTTATCCTTAAATATCATCTTTTGACCTTCCATTCTGAGATAGAATAATTTAGGCATTTTCCCTCAGCGAGTGAAGGGATAGGGAAGATGAAAAAGGGCACTGGGAAAGGTTCCCAAATTAGGACACTAAACAATTGATGAAAAATTGAAAATTATTCGATTGGCCTTCAAATAGTTACCATTGTCTCAGAGGACCACAGGGTTGCTCTCTCATTAGACAGAGATGACTAGTGGGTGTTTAACCTGAGAATCACCATGTCTCAACCAAGGGGACAGGTTGAGAAAAAGATCAAGAGCTGCAAAGCCTGGTTTGTACCTGCCCTCCGGGTAAACAAAAGAGCAGCCAAATAGGTGTGAGGTGTAGAACTGCCTGCAGGCAGCTAGTTGATGGTAGATGTCAGCACCTTTGGGCAAAAAAAAGTGGGAAAAATTTGGATGTGGGGAGCTGGAGTGGATTTTAAAAAAAAGGTGAATATATTAAAGGAAATATTTTGGACTCATCATCATTCACTCATTCTCCAACACGACAGGAGAATCAATACTTTCCAGTGTGTTTCATTCTCAGGTTCCAGTCTCAGTTTTCCTACGAGGTCACCATGTACTGATGGAAGTAAAGGCCAAACAGGTTTGTCACCACTTGACAGGCCGCCAGCCACCATGTCAGGAAGGAGAAGAGGCCACGGTAAAACAGGGGTGTGAAAATGTGAAAGATGGTGCTCAGGAATGCTTTGATCCGAGAGACTGTCACTTCATATCTCTCCTCCTCATTGGGAGCTGTTCCAGAGAATTCCGAGGTAACATCCAGAGATGGAGACACTTGAGGGGACTCTGGGTAAAAGCCCCATGAGTAATCACCTAAGAACAACAAGCATGCAATGAGCCACACTGAATTGACAGAACTCAAGCAAGACGTTCGACCCAAGTGGTCCATGCTGACAGTATGCATTTAAAGAAAAGCTACTGAAGTATGAGGGAAAAAGGAAGGAACACAGAATGCTGGACCAACTGAACAGATCTGCTATCAACTGCGGATAGAGAGAGACAGATAGTTGAGTCTGGTATGACTTCTTTACATTTTTGAATCATAGTGGATTTGAAATGTTAATACTGTTTCTCTCTCCACAGACCTGCTGAGTTACTCCAGCATTCTATGATTGTTACAGATTTCTAGCTTCCTCAACATTTTGCTTTTATTCAAGTGAACAAGGAAAACTAAGGCATGAGGTTTGTGTCAGCATGAGATTGTTGTGCTGTGCTGCATATACTTCAAGCACCTAGACAGTAAGTCTGACAGAATGCAGTGCACTTAGTGTGTTATCATTTTGTATTATTCATTCATTTGTTGTTGACCGTCCCTAATTACCCAGAGGGCAGTTAAGAGTGAATGACATTGCTGTGGCTCTGGAGTCATAGACCAGGTAAGGATGACAGATTTCATTCCCTGAAGGGAATTAGTGAAATAGGTAGGTTTTTTTACAACAACAGTGGTTACATGATCACATTAGGATAGCTCTTTTTTTTTGTAATTGAATTTAAATTTCACTGTCTGCCCTGGTGGGATTTGAATCTAAGGCCCCACCCATGCGCTACCCTGGCCCTGTAGATTACTAACCCAGTGCTGTTACAACTGGCTCCCTCCAGCACAGGCAGATCTAAGGTGGGTCCAATCCACATAGCTCATACTCAGAGACAAATGCCCTCCTGAATGAGTGCACCTTCGGACAACAGTAGAACAGAGCAAAATGGTGATGGCCCAGGGACAAAATTACGGCAATGCTGTTCAGGAGTGTCAGGAAGCAACACATCCATGTTTAACAAAGAGCAGTGAGAATCTGAAATTCATCTGTCACCAACACTGCTATTGAGGATGTGGTCAATAGAAGTTTTCAAGACAGAGACTGACCGATATTTGTTGTGTATCAAGGAAATAGAGCAGAGGTGGGATGGGGTGTAATTGGAATTGAAGTTAAAATCAGCAATGAACTAATTAAGGGTAGGTCACTGTTTAGAAATCAGGGCTCGCCCATTTAAAACAGAGATGAGGTGTAATTTTTTCTCTGAGGGTTGTGAGACTTTAGAACTCGCTTCCTGAGAAGGGGGTGGAAACAGAATATTTTCAAGACAGAGGTGAATAGATTCTTGTTCAGCAAAGAACAAGAGGTTATCAGGGGCAGGCAGGAATGTGGATTTGAGACTATAATCACATCAGTCACAATATTATTGTATGGCACAGCAATCTCGAAGGGCTGAATGGCCTATTCTTATTCATATGTCCACAAGCGCTGGATCAGTTTGAAATTGTGCTCAATATAAGAGGCCATGGTATTACTAACCGAAAGAACTGAGGATGCTATAAATCAGAAACAAAAACAAAACTTGCTGGAAAAGCTCAGCAGGTCTGGCACCAACTATGAAGAGAAATCAAAGTCAAAGTTTCAGGTCCAAAACATTAACTCTGGTTTCTCCTCACAGATGCTGCCAGACCAAATGAGTTTTTCCAGCAATTTGCTGTTTTTGTTTCAGACCACAGAATTAGTTGTTTGTTGTTAAGTCAGTTACATACCCAACACTTTCAGCAGCAGAGTGGAGTGCAGAAGCAGGATTACGGGGCCCAGGTACTGCATGGTGACTACACACAGGTAGCAGAATACTCGAGAAACCTGCAGCAGGGGGCAACAACATCCCATCAGTCACAAACAACGGAGTTCCAACCTGACCAAGACATGTTTATAATCTACACGTTAGAGGATCAGGACATAATCCCAAAGTCACAGCTGCCTGAGAACAAAATCACAACCCCATGCTATTCCAACTCTGAGTATGTTACTCTCTACATATGCCATCCAGTTGCTCCATTTAGATTCCAGTCTGTGTATAAATTAGAAGCTAATTACTCTCAAGTCGTTGCTGAGACTTGTTCGAAAATGTACAGGAAATTCAAGCACCAAAAGTTAATTTAGAAAACTTAGACTGCATATTTGATACCAAAGTTTCAAATTTTAACTCCCCCATCTCCACCGTACATAATTATTCAATACACACACATATACTGGGTCATTCAGGACCAAATAAATCCTCTTCAATAAAACAGAAGAATGTTGGAGAAATTGAGGGTCAGGCAGCATCTGTGGAGAGAGAGAAACTGAATTAACCTTTCAAGTCTGATCTGATTCTGCTTCGGAAATGTGTTCTGAAGATGAGACTTTGGATTCAAAAAGTTAACTCTATATCTATATCCACAAGTGCTGCTAGACCTGCTGAATTTCTCTAGCAATTAACAGTTTTTGTTTCAGATTTCCATCATCTGCAGCTTTTTGCTCGATTCCCATATTTCCTGAGACGTACCTTCCTCTGGATTTCAATCATGGGGATGTTTCCAGCCTCCTTCTTCATTAGGTCTACCCCCTTTTCCGCCAGGTTTAGGTACGCCTGCAGATGGTAGCGGGTCACGGTAAGACGCAATGCACAGAGCATGATGATTATCCACAGACGCACTGTGTTGTATGTTGTGTCAGACATCCTTCAGAATCAAATGAACAAGAAAGCCCAAACTCAGAACAGTACAGCATTACGACATTATTATTCAGTATTTGCTTGAATACAGAAGATCTAATTGAGACGGGTGAAGTTGTGAGAGAATGAGAAACAATGAGAGAGAGAGAGAAAAAACTATATATTCTACTGGGAGCTGGGGATGGTGGGAGGAGGTAGGGACTGAATCTTAAAATTTGAATGAAGTCATTCAAAGGTAATATCAAGAAAAGACTACTTCATATTGTAGGTGGTGGAAGTCTGGATGTTTCTCTCCCCCAGATTGCTTGGCTTGACTGAAAATATCAAAGCCAAAGTGATAAGACTTTATTGGGTAACAATATCAAGGGTCATGTGACCAAGGTGTATGGATGGAGTTGAGAAAAAAATTAACCATCTGTCTGAAGGATAGAACAAGTTTAAAGGGCTGAATGGCCTCCCCTTGATCCTAAAGCAAAGACTGCAGCAGGAAGTACAACTGGCTTGGGGGAGGGGTTGGGCAGATGTTTGGGTAACAATGACTTACACAGTCTCAGTAAGGCATATACAGTTGTAGCAGGACATCCTTGCTCTCGTACACAAATCCTCTTGCAATAAAGGCCTACATACCATTTGCTTTCCTAATCACCTGTAGCCTCTGCACGTTAACTTACAGTGACCTATGAACAAGGATGACCAACTAGATCCTGCTGCACATCATTACAGTAATCGCTCACTGTTGAAGCAATACTGAGAGTTTTGGAACTAACGCTGTTTTGATGAGAAGAAGTGGTTATTTGTCAGAGGATGGGAAAGCAGGAAGGTGCTTTTGAAATATTGTGAGGCATTGCTGGACACTCACAGCTGCATTTGCTCTTTTCCAAGTGGAGTTTTCATCACAAAGTCCCTGGTGATCGGTTTAACCCACAGCAGCAACACTATGATGGGAGACAGGAAGTTGGCCTGCAATAGGATCCTGGGAGAAGGACAGAAATAAGAGATAATGAGAGGATAGCAACTAGAACAACATGAAACAAAACTCAACCAGTGTCACAACTCAACACAATGGCACCAATGAGCTAACAAAGGCCGAGACAAAGCGAGAAAGCTTTGGGGAGAGGTATTCTAAAACTTTGGATAGAGTGTGCAGTTTAAACAACATCGATCGCATCCTTAAACATCTCAAGGAGCTGCAAAGGAGTTATTATTGAGCAAAATCTTTTCCATCTCCCAAACTGGTTGTTGGTGGTCCCAGTTTAACGTTTCATCTCTTTCTGTGCTGCAGGGAGGGACCAGTGAAGTTCGGGAATCAGGATTTTTTTTTCCCTCATGCAATGGCTACACCTTCTGACTCTTTCAGAAGTTGGAATGCCATGCCTCAGCCAAACTGATTTAGTTTGAGCAAGATTAGAACTGTGCTGCAGAAGGAGTTGACACACTGGGCCCTTTTCAACATCGTGAGCATGCTGGATATAGTAAATAGGGAGAAACTGTACCCACTGTTAAATGGAACAACAATGAGAAGGTATTGACTTAAAGTGACTGTAACGCTGTCGAATATTAAGGGCCGGTGGTTAGATAGTTTCTTATTGGTGATGGTCATTGCCTGGCATTTGTGTGGCTCGAATATTACTTGCCACTTTTCAGCCCAAGCCTAGATATTGTCCAGGTCTTGTTGCATTTGGACATCGACTGATCAGTAGCTGAGGAGTCACGAATGGTGCTGAACATGGTGCAATCATCTGCTAAAGAAGCAAGGAGGAAATCAGGAATTGCTTTCTCACCGAGCAAGTAGTTGGGGGTATAGAACGCACTGCCTGTAAATATGGTGGAGGCAGGTGCAACTGAGGCATTCAGGAGGGTATTGGATGATTATTTGGATAAAAATGGTGTAGAGGGATATGGGGAATAGCAGGAGATTAGAACTAAGTAATGATACTCAATAATATGGTGCAGACATAATGGGCTGAATAGCCTCATTCTGTGCTATAAAAATCCTTTGATTCTGTGATTTCCTGCTCCATTCTCTTCTCCATTAGCACCTCACTACAACATTCATTCGGTAAGCACCACAATAATATTTAGGCTCTGCTGAATTACTCACTGTATCAGAGGTTTGTCCGCAGTCATCTTGAGGGCATCTAAATGGGTCTGTGATAATCGGAGGCCCGGGAAGGTTAAACATGCTCCAATAAATGACGAAAGCCCAACTATTACAAGCTTAAAGACAAGTCTGGAGATTGAGTAACTGAAACCGAAACACATACATATCAACCTGTATCCACCAAGTGAATATGTCACCACAAAAAAATTTGATGGCAGTGGAATGGAGGGTTAGAGGTGAGCACAGGATAAATGATAGGAGAAGGGTAACAGACTTGACTAGGCATTTTTAAAAAGGGGCTACGGTCAGAATAAACAGCAGACGGGCCAGTGCAGGTACAATGGGCTGAATGGCATCTGTCAGATCCATACTATTTTGTGATTAAGTATTTCTTCAGTTATGAGCAATTAATATGCTGATGAGCAGAAGGATATAGTTGGTCGTCCTTGTTCCTAAGTCACTGAAAGTTAATGTGCAGAGGCAGCAAGTGATTAGGAAGGTAACTGGTGAGTCAGTTTTCAGTGCAAGAGGATTTGTGTACAAGGACAAGGATGTCCTGTAGCAACTGTATAGGCCTTACTGAGACTGCAATAAGTCAAACTCAAGACATTGTTAGCCACATTGCTACCTAACACCCTCTTTCAAGCCACTTCCTGTTGCAGTCTTTGTTGTAGGATCAGGGAGAAGCCATTCAGCCCCTAAAAATCTGTTTTATTCTTCAGACAAATGATGCATTAATCATCTTTATTTTCTAGGTGTTTGTTAAGAGATCAATGGTACCTGTTCTCCTTTGAGCGGTACCATGAGATTACATCTATCGGCAAGTGGAATCTGGTTCAATATCACACTGATCAATGTAGTGACTCCATTGGTACTTCCTCAGGCTGGGTGGTGTTTTAATTCCTTCATCTCAGCGGCCTCCTGGCTAACCACCTGGCTGCTAAACTACCTCAGGATGTCCCAAAATACTTTAAAGCCAACAAAGGACTTTTGAAGTTGTTGTTTTGTAGGAAATGAGGCAAATACTGCACACTGCAACCTCTAACAATTCTCACTCTCTCCAGATAGAATCCCCATTGTCTGATGCTGGCTGGTTGTGGTTCAATAATGCAAATTTATCACAATTCTTTTTTTTAATTCTTTCACAGGCAAGGCCAGCATTTGTTGCCCATCCCTAATTGCTTCTGAAGTCAATGTCTCACTTGGCCATTCCAGAGGGCAGTTAAAAATTGGACACATGTCTGTGGGTCTGGAGTCACATGTAGGCCAAGCAGGGTAAGGAGGGCAGATTTTCTTCCCTAAAGGACATTAGTGTTTGCAAAAAAGACCAGTCAATCACATTCCATGGTCATTTTTAGATTTTATTAATTTAATTTAGATTCGAATAGTTGCTGTGGTAGGATTTGAACCTGTCTCCCCAGAGCATGAGCCTGGTCTTGGAATTACTAGGCCAGTGACACTACTGCTGCACCACCATTAGGAAAGAAGCAAGTACAGGTGTCAGGTTGCAAGACTAACTTAGCCAGTCTCAGGATTGAACCTACACCATCACTGTCATCAAGCCTCAAACTCACTATCATCATCTGAGTTAACTGACCCTCCCTCCTACAATTAACAATGTAGTAATAATCAGATAATCTGCTTCCGTAATGTTGATAGAGGGGTAAATATTGGTCAGAATTTCAGGGATAGTATCCCTGCTTTTCACAGATGAGAAACATGACATTTTTCAAGTCCACATGAGGCAGCAGATGAGGCCTCAGATTAAACTCTTGTCCAAAGAATCACACCTCTGACAATGCAGCACTCCTTCATAGAACGGTATAGCACAGAACAGGCCCTTCAGCCCACGATATTGTGCCGACCATTGATCATCATGTAAGGTAAACCTAATATACGAACCCTCAAATTTCTGTGACCATATGCATGTCCAGCAGTCTCTTAAATATCCCCAATGACCTCGCTTCTACGACTGCTGCTGGCAACGCATTCCATGCTCTCACAACTCTCTGCGGAAAGAACCCGCCTCTCCCCTTTATACTTTCCACCAAACAGCTTAAAACTATGACCCCTCGTGTTAACAATTTCTGCCCTGGATCTACAGATCTACAATATTGCACTGGGACGGTTAGCCTGGATTTATGGGTTAAAGTCACTCAGGTGGTATCTGAACTTCTGACTGAAGGAATACCCACTAAACCAAGGAAAATTTAAGGAGAAACATTTATAATGACACGATATAATATTAAATAAAAGAAATAATACTCACGGCCAGATGTCCACCCCCTGTTGCTTTAGAAAGACCTCCACATTTTCATACAAGTTGGCAAAACCTAGAGAAGAGATATGAGACACTTAGAGATTGGCAATGTTTACAGAGATAAAAATAAATTGCTGGAGAAACTGCAAGAGAAATTATACCACACTTGAAATGTTAACTGTTGCTCTCTTCATAGATGCTGCCAGACCTGCTGTGTTTCTCCAACACATTGTTTTTATTACAGATCTCCAGCATTTGTGTTTTTTTGTCATTTTATTTCAGCTTCTACTTTTGTTTTAGCTTCCACAGATACCCCTTCTTGTCAACCCACTTCTACTATCACAGTGTCAACTCATCAAGGACTTTATTTGGTAAATGGGCTGCCCAGGGTTGCTGCTGACTTAGTGATCTCAGTCAAGAGGGCTATACAATGACCTCGGTGCCACTGACATTGAAAGGGGGATTGGAGGGAGGCTCAGGAGGGAGAGGAGACAGAAAGCCAGAGTCTCAGCTCCTTATCCTACCCCAATGTGCTCCAAGGATATGTGCATACAATTAGCATGGAAGAGCTAGTGTTAGTTTGGATATGATATTCCTAGGAGTAGGCTGGTTGATGGGAGACAGGTACTGGAAATTAACTGAAATCAATAGATTATTGATACAAGGGTCGCCACAAGGTTTTCTGTGCAACACATTGGAGAGATAGACATAGAGAGACGCTCAGACTGCTGGTTCTGTACACAGGGGCTACCTGAAGCAAGCCAGTGAAGTTTCACTCTCCAATTTGCTTAATTGTGGTTTCACTCTGTGGATGTGAACCATGCTGGAGAAGCATCAATTGTCCATCCATCATCTTTTCAGTAATGGCTTTCTAGTTCCTCGACACTGCTTGTGTAACACATTAGCTTCACCAAACCACTTCAGAGTGAAATGAAAGTCAACCACAAAGTCAGAGACTGGGTCAACTACATGCCAGGCTGAATTCTGTTCCCCAAAGGACAAGTGTTCCTGTGTTAATAGGAATGTTTTCTTCACTAAGTGTTCCTTAATGGCCTGGCCTTATGTGCTAGTGAATCCACAGACTGACCATCCTCGGTGTAGTCCTAGATGGCTATTCTGTTTCCTGAGACTGTATCCTCCGGTTCTAGATTCCCCACCCAGGGGAAACATCCTCTGTCCATCCAGTCCTGTTAGAATTTATACATTTCCCTTCTCATTCTTCTAAACTTTAATGAAATCAGGCTCAGTCAAACCAATCTCTCCAGATAAGACAGGACTGCCATCCCCAGTATCAGCCTGGTGAACGTCTGCTGCACTCCCTCTATGGCAGATGTATCCTCTGTTAAATCAGGAGACTAAACATGCTCACAATATTCCAGATGGTCTTACCAAGGCCCTCTATAATTACAGTAAGACACCCTTACTTCTGAACTCAAATTCTCTTGTAATGAAGACTAAGACACCTTCTTCCTTCATAACTGCCTGTCTACTTCCATTAACCACTCCAAAAGGACATCCATATCTCTTTGCACATCCACAACTACCAATATATCAGCCTTTAAATAATGCTCTTCCTTTTCATTTTTCACACCAAATTATATAACTACATTATACTGCATCTGTTTGCCCACACACTCAACTTGTCTAGATCACCCCTGCATCCTCCTCACAACTCACAATCCCACCTTGTGTTGTCAGCAAATTTGGAAATATTGCATTTGCTTCCTTCATTTATCTATGTATCGAATAGCTGGGACTTAAGCACAGATCTTTTTGGTACACCACTAGCAGTGGGTGGAATTTAAACTGCAATCTTTAGAACAGTACCATAACTACCAAACTACTACACATAAATAGTAGTTTTCAGCAAATGGGCATCTCTGTAAAGATGGTGGTGAGCTGTCTTCTCAAGGGACCAGAGACCATTTGGTGAGGAGATATCCAGTTGTTGGGATCTGGATCCCAGAATGTTTACTTTGTGACAATGAAAGCACAGCCAGTATACATACAAGTTAGGATTGTGTGTGACTTGGAAGGGAAGCATGTGCCTGCTGTCCCTGTCTTCTCTGGTGGTGGAGGTGCTGGGTTTGGGTTGGGCTGTTCCTGTATTTGCCTTTGGAACTCAATGAAATGCCAGGTACAAGCCCATTTGACCATGTGGTTATCATACCCTTCAGCGTGTTGCATACAAGTGAAAAACTTCCAACAGACTTACCGGGCTCAAGGCCAAACTCCAGATAATCCTCCCGCACGACCAGGACCAGCATTGCAATTAGGACAAAGAGGAACGCAAAAGTCAGGCAGACAGAGCGCTCACCTCCTTCCTCTGTCCTGAAGTAATGTGTCATCAGAGAGAAGAGAACCTTACTGTGCAGATAGTGTCAAGGCAAACAAAGGGGTTTCACATTAGAACTGAATCAAAACACAGCCCGTTTTATGGGATATACTGTCAGTTAAAGATAGTGTTACTTATCCACTCTCATTTTATCAAAGGAGACAGTCCCAAGTTGGGATTTTTGACTTTGTCCACCCCTCCATTCCTGATGAAGGGCTTTTGTCCGAAACGTCGATTTTCCTGCTCCTCAGATGTTGCTGTGCTTTTCCAGCACCACTCTAATCTAGGCTCTGGTTTCCAGCATCTGCAGTCCTCACTTTTGCTTTTGTCCACCCCAGTCCAACACCAGCACCTCTACATCATGGCTACCATTTAATCAGATCATGTCTGATCTGCACCTTACCCCTATTTACTCCCACTTGACTCCACATCCCTTAATTATTTTACATAACAAAAATCTTGGAAATTTAAATCGACCACTCCCACCCCCAGCCAATCTTTTAGGGAACATAAGCTTCAGATATCCACGACCCTTTGTGTAAAACAAAACTTGCTAGTTTCACCCGAAACAGCCTGCCTTGTAAAATCACACACTTCCCTTTTTCCTGCCCAATTCCAGTTGTATCTGACCAGCTGCGGAGACTTGTTGGAACCTCTGGTTGTTACAACTCCAACAGCTGTTCCAACGTGTCTGTGGAAGTGGCTGGATTGCTGGCTGGAGGAGGAGAGGGCTCTGACCCAGAAAGCTGTCCTTGTTGACTGCTCTTTTTTATGTAGCAGCAGGTCAGTTTGTTTATCCCCACTGATTACTTGAGGAGGAAGATTAGCAGGGCTGTAAACACTCAATTCATCCCTCAGACAGCTCTCAGCAGGGGACAATGCCATTAACCACTTTTACTGCTTTTCAGAGAGTCAATGGTTATCCAATAAATTAAAACATTTCAACTGACTGAAAGGGAGGATGGTGACAGTCTCTCTCCTTGATGTGAACTGCAAATAAGTTTTATGGACTTATCAGAAACACACTGGAGAGATCTTCTCTATAAAAAAAACTGTGAATCTTTTCACCTGAACATCAATAATTTGTAACAATAACAAGCCTACAGTTCTCCTAAAACAAAAAGCTGGCCTCAAATCTGAGAACTAGTCCTTCCTTTAAATAAATATTCTTTAATTTAGCTGGCAGCATTCAGTTCTTCAGAGTCAGAAGATCCCGGGAGATCAGAACCACTCCAGAGTACATGATCCAGGCTGACACTGTGCTGCAGAACTGATAGAGTTACGGACTGTTATAGACTTTTGCTTGCTTACCAATGAAGCATTAAACCAAGGTATGGTCAGCTCTTTTAGCTGGGGCAAGATAGTCTCCATTTCACAGAGGCTCCTTGTTACCAATAGCGTTGTGGACAATATTCCCTGCAAAGCCAATGTCACCAAGAAGGTCACAAAATAGTCATTCATTCCCCTTCAAGTTAGTGGGATCTTGTTGTGCGCTGACTGCAGGCCACACTTGCTATATATGACCCTCCCACAGTGCAGCACTCCCTTAGCACTGACCTTTCGACTGTGCGGCACTCCCTCCATACTGACTCTCCGACAGTGCACCATTCCCTCAGTATTGACCCTCCAACAGTGCAGCACTCCCTCAGTACTGACCTTCCAACAGTGCGGCACTCCCTCAGCACTAACCCTCCAACTTTGCAGCCCTCCCTCAGTACTGACCCTCCAACAGTGCTGAGCTCCCTCAGCACTGACCCTCCGAAGCTATGGCACTCCCTCAGTACTAACCCTCTGACAGTGCAGCCCTCCCTCAGTATTGCATGGGAAATATCACCCTAGATTTTGTCCGGAGGGTCTGGAATTGGACTTTAACCAAAGAAGTTTTGACTTTTAAGTGAGTGAGCTACCAAATGAACTTTAGTTGACATTGAACCTAAATGATAAGTCTGCATCTCCTTTGCTCACGTTAGTTTGTTTAATGCATGTTGTATCTGGGGGATGCAGGGGTATGACAAGAAGGATACATGCTAAAGGCTAATGTGAGCAGGCACCAGAGCACACCGACATTCACCTCTCCCTGTACAGGGAGCAGGCTGTAGTAGGCCTCAGTAAATATGTAAACCAGAGTCGCATACAAGACAAAATCCATGAGCCACAGGTAGTCTAGGAAGTAACGCAGAACTAAATAGAAGGGAAAAAAGGAAATAAAGATTAACACTTTCCACTCACAGTGCAATTTTTTTTCCCTTTATTTTGATGTATCTTGCAAATGATCCTGATTAAAGTGATACGTGAAGGATCATAGACTCACTCCAGTGTGGAAGCACGCCATTTGGCCGATCAGGTTCAAACAGCATCCCACCCAGACTCACACCCATATCCCTGTAATTCTGCATTTCCTATGGCTATTCCACCCAGCCTGCACATCCCTGCGCACTAAGTGCAATTTAGTATGGCCAAACCATCTAACCTGCACATCTTTGGACTGTGGGAGGAAACATGAGCACCCAGAGGAAACCCACGCAGACATGGTGAGAACATGCAAACTCCACAAAGACAGAGGCTGGAATTGAACCCAGGTCCATGGTGCTGTGAGGCAGCAGTGCTAACCACTGAGCCATCACTCTGCCCTAAATGTTATAAAAAAAGCTTTCTCAGCAGCAAGTAGTTAGGTTGTGGAATGCAGTGCCTGGAAAGGTGGTGGAGATAGGTTCATCTGAGGCATTCAAGAGGGTGTTGGATAATTACTTGGATAGAAAAGGTTCTGGAGAAAAAGCAGGAGATTAGCACAAGGAATGATGCTCATTTAACAAGCTGGTGCAGCTACAATGATTGAATAGCTTCCTTCTGCATCCTAATACATCTGTGATTTTGTGAGTGCAAGAGAAACGCTTCGACAAAACGTCTTTTGTAGTTACACGCAATATCTGTACAACCAACTGACTTAACAAATTCATCTTGGTTCTGTTTCACAAAATCACCAAAATTACACCACATCTGGCCCACTGTGATAGTGTTCATTCTCCATAGCAGCTGTAACCTAATTCCATATGTTCACCACATTCCCGCAATTCTTCATCTGCTTTTCCTTCAACCTAGTTCTCTAATGTGTTCTTCAAAGTTACCATGGTGCCTGCTTCAGTTGTATGACCAAGTGAGTGTCAGGTGGCTTGTGAGACTAAGCCACGGAAGGCATAGAGTGATGAAGACGTTTTGGGAAAGAATTCCAGAGTTTGGGGCCAAAGGCAGCTGAAGGCACAACTATCAATTGCAGAGCGAAGACGACAAGGGATCATCAAGAGGCTGGAATTGGAGGAGTGCAGAAATTTTGTAAGGATGGAGGAAATTTCACAGATTGCAGGGGGGGGGCAAAGATATGGAGAGGTTTGAAAACAAAGGGTAAGAATTTTACAATAGAGGCATTCCTTGACAGAGAGCTAATCTCGGTCCACAAACAAAAAAGGGTGAAATGAGCTAATGGTGTAAGTTAGGATATGGCCAGTATCAGTGGAACTGTCAGTACCTCGGTTCAGGAGAAGGGAAATGAATTATCACCCAATTTATTCAGTCTAACTCTCACCGCTAACCCTTATCATTGTGATAATTTCAGGTTGACACATGCTCCTTACCCAGGGCATCAAGAGGAGTGATTGGTTTCGCTTCCAGACACAGGTTGATGTCCTTGGGCACTCTCTCTGGTTTGGTTTCTGTCATGCCATTTTGCCTCCTGTCAGCAAAAGACAATGAAGTAAGAGTGTACAAAAAATCAGAATAAACCAATAACCTTGTTAATACACAACATCATGAAAATTAAGGTAATTAAAACATAACAGAATAACATAAGACTCTGAGGGGGCTTGACAGGGTGGATACTGAGAGGAGGTTTCCCCTCGTGCGGTGGGGTAGTATGTATAGAACGAGAAGGTCCAATTTCTAAATAAGTGGTCTCCCATTTAGATAGGATCGAGCAGGGATTTCTTCACATTAGTACTTGGAATTCTCTCCCACGCAGAGCAGCGAAGGCTGGGTCACTGAATATAGTTCAGGATTCAGTTAGTCAGAACTTTGATTGACCAGGGCTACGGTCAACCATCTTATTGAATGGTGCAGTAGGCTTGGGGGACTGAATGGCCTACTCCTGCTCAGATGATCTTTCTCTCTGTATTTTGTTTCAAATCCAACCAGCATCTAAACCTTTGTGACTCTGCTGGTTTAACATTTTATCCTTCCTTTCTTGATCTTGCTCTCAAATCAAATTCCCCTACATGATTTGTGGTCCTGAAGCTGCCTTCAAGATGCTGGGTCACATGATTCTTATGCAGAAAGATTCTCTCATCAATGCTCTCTTGATAATGTCCAAGCTCGTCTAAGTCATATTTGAGGTGGTCCAGCTAGCACCCACCCTACATCTTTGTTTACATATGGGAATAGTGTTTTTCTGAGAGCTTTTTTTTGAATTTCCCTGGTGATGTTGGCATCACTGGCTAGGCATGCATTTATTCCCGTCTCTCAGAAGTATTACGGTGCAGAATGAGGCCATTCAGTCTGTTGTGCCCGCACCAGCGCTATTCTCTATTGCCAATTTTTGCCTTTTTCCCCACATCCCTGTTCATCATTACTATCCAAATAGTCATCCAATGCACCTCTTGAATGCCTCACTTAAACCTGCCTCCATCACATTTCCAGCTATTGCATTCCAGACCCTAACTACTTGATGTCTTAAAAAAGTTCTTTCTCACCTCATGCTTCCTCCATTTGCGCATCACTTTCAATCTTGTTTCTTTAATGAGCAGGAACACCTTCACCTATCTACTCTGTCCAGCCTGCTCCATGATTTTGAAAACCTCCTTGCAGATCTCCTTACAGCCTTCTCTCCAGGAAGAAAAATTCCCAACTTCTTCAAATGATCCTCAAAGCTGAAGCTTCTCACACATAAGAACATTAAAAACTATGAACAGCAATACACAATTCAGTCCAAGCCTGCTCAGCCATTTAATGCAAACCTGGCTGATTACATCTCAATGTGGACTTCAACAGCTTCCTCATTTCCCCTTCCCCCACCTCATCCTAGTTTCAAACTTCCAGCTCAGTTACTGTCTCCTTGACTTGTCCGACCTGCCTATCTTCTTTTCCACCTATCCACTCCACCCTCTCCTCCTTGACCTATCACCTTCATCTCCTCCCCCACTCACCCATTGTACTCTATGCTATGCTCTCCCCACCCCCACCCTCCTCTAGCTTATCTCTCCATGCTTCAGGTTCACTGCTTTTATTCCTGATGAAGGGCTTTTGCCCGAAACGTCGATTTCGCTGCTCGTTGGATGCTGCCTGAACTGCTGTGCTCTTCCAGCACCACTAATCCAGTATTTGGTTTTCAGCATCTGCAGTCATTGTTTTTACCTTGATTACATCTTGGCCTTAGCTTCACCTCCTCTGAACTGCCTCCAACGTAACTACATCCCTCCTCAAGTACGGGGACCAAAACTGTTTGCAATACTCCAACTGCAGTCTCACTTACACATGGTACAGTTGCTGCAACACTTCCCTATTTTAAACTTGGCAAGGTTTCAATTTCCTTCCTTAATACCTGCTGTACCTGCATACTAATTTTCTATGACTCATTCATGATGACACTCCAATCCCTCTGCACCGAAGCACTCTGAAGTTTCTCTCCATTTAGATAAATTGTCTTTCTATTTCTCTGACCAAAATGGATATCCCCACACTTATCCATGTTCGACTACATCCGCCAAATCTTTGCTCTTTCACCTAACCCATCCATATCCATTTATAAATTTCTGGTTTCCTCATTGCAACTTACTTTTCTACTTATTTTAACATCATTCTAATAAGTCAGTTTGCGCTCTCTCTAATGCGTTCACAAATCTTTTGTGGTGTGGGCCCCACAACTGTGCACAGTACTCAAGGTGATGTCTTACAAGTGTTTCAACATCACCTCCTTGCTGATCTTTTCTATGCCTCTGTTTGTAAGGCTGAAAACAGTGTGTGGTTTATTTACTGCGCTCTCCACCTGTCCTGCTGCTCTTAATTGTTGTCAAGGGGGTGGTAGTGAGTTGACAAAATCTCCACTCCTTCCTCTGTCTCCCTGCAGTGAAGACTATCCTGTCTCATTCCTCTCTATTTTATTATCGTCAACAACTTGCCGAAAATTTGCCGCTCATCCCATTTCCCTTCCACACACACAAGTTAGTTGCTGTGCTGGTTTGGCCCTGTTCAGATTCTTCAGTGTGAAATTCTTCACTTTTGTATCCCATGGTTTCCATTTTGGGATTAAATGTACACTGAAACTCAGAATCTAGATTACAGCTCTGTGTTTTATGTTCCTGTCCTTTTAAAATACCACTAATCTTAAAATGTTCTCTCTGCCATACATGAATAGCCACTAATGGGGATTTTCTTGCCTCACATTTAAGTGCTGGATGTGAGAAGAGATGGATTGCTGTGATTAATCAAAATTCCCATTGTTATTCACAGAATCACAGAATTACTACAGTGTGGAAACAGGCCATTTGGCCCATCTGGTTAACACCGACCCTCCGAACAGCATCCCACCCAGATCCATCTCTCTACCCTATCCCTGTAACCCTGCATTTCCCATGCCAGTGACCAGGGAAAATAGTAGACAGCTCAAAAATACTGAGATTCAGGCAGAATAATCTCACATAGGAACTATTTCCACTGAAAGGCAGGCATTAATACTTTCGACCTACCTGTCTCTCTTCACTTTGTGTTTCTGTTTTCCAGCCAAGGCTCGGAGTTCTTCATCCGATGGGTGTTTATATCGGAAAAGGCTGCCAAGAAAACAGACCAGGCAGTCACCAGAACTCTCACATCCCGACTGGTTCAATTCATTTATAAACCAAAACAGTCAACATTTTCCAGGAAGGGTTTTATTGTCTGTGTCAGTGTTTATATGGACAGAGGCACCAACGCAGTGTGATATCCTGCTACAGAAAAAGGCTGAGACTAGTCAGACCCACTGTTTAACACACTTACCCAGAAGGACCATCACTGACAGGGTCAGCATTTATTGCCTTCCACATGGTCTCCCTTGAGAAGGTAATGAGTGGCCTTTATTTGACCTGGTGACTGTAGCTTGACACAACTACGTGGCCACTTCAAAGAGCAGCCAAAAGTCATAAAATCCCGAGAACAGTACAGCACAGAAGGCCATTCAGCCCACTGTGTCTATACAGATCTTTCAAAAAGCAATCCAGTTAATTGTTTCTCAAATGTGATGCCCCTAAGAGGCTGAGTTTTGTAAATGTTGGGTGTGGAGCTGCAGTCACATATTGAGAAGCCTGGGTGAGGATGCAACAATAAGGGGACAATAGTGAAATGTTTAGGATTTAATGGACAATTATAGTGGTCATTGTGTCCCACTCCCACACTATGTTTACACATTTAGATTTTTCAAATGTATTTTTTCACAGGACGTGGTGCTAGTTGGGACAGCTTTTCTTGTCCACCCATGACTACCCTGGAGAAGGTGCTGATGAGTGCCGACTTGAACTTCTGTCATCCTTGCGTTGTGGGGGCTGTTGTAGGAAACGAGTTCCAGGATTTTCACCCAGCAATACTGAAGAAACAGCCATATTCCACATTCAGAAGGCATGTGACTTGGAGGGGAACTTCAGTGATAGTGTTTCCTTGTATCTACTGTCCTTGTCCTTCTGGATGATGCAGATTATGGGTTTGGAAGGTGCTGCCCAAGGAACTTTGGTGAGCTACTGTAGTGTATCATGTAGATGGTACACACTGCTGCTGCTGAACGATGGGGAGCGAATGGGGATGCCAATCAAGGATGTAAGAGTGGAGCAGACTGTAGCACAGTAACTGATTGGCACTCAGTTCCCACAACTCACAAAGAATGGCAGTTTCATGTAGGTTTCAAAGAGTTGTCGATATCTGTGTGACCTGTCTCCTCGAGACAGCCGGCAGCTTCCGGAGAGGAGATTTTAAAATGGGCAAAAAGTAATTTAACCAGGTTAGATATCTTACCTCCCATTGCAGAGCAGCCAGCGACCTATGGAGTAATGAGGTGCTAATCTCTGCATTAGGGTCGCCATCAGCAAACTCACAACCAGCTGAACCCCAATAACACCCTGAGAGAAAAAAAAATCAATAATAACAGCAGAGTTCCCATTCAGTCAGCACCTGTTAACCTTACCACAATTTTCTCATTTGTACTTTATTAATTGTTCCTGTAAACCTCACTCTTCATATCTCATTCTTTATGTTCTTCCTCCCCATGTTAACACTCACTGCACCATACCTGTCTCCTACAGAAACTTATCCTTTCTCAGAAACTCAAAACTGAGGAACCTTTTACTTCTTGGTTTCTCTTTCTCTTACAATCGACCACATTTTAAAACAGGTTTTAGTCATGGCTCAATGCAACATCCTACATTGAGTCCGAGGGCTTTGGATTTGAGACCAGTGTAAAGATTCAAGCAAAAAACCTGGGATGACATTCTAGTGTAGCACCAAAGGAATACCGCAAATGTCAAAGGTGCTACCTTTTCCTAAGGTTCTGGCTACCCCCAATGGTGGATGCAAAAGGGCAATTCTCCTCAATTTGTGCCAACATTTATCCTTCACCCTGGAGTATGGGTATATCAGCTCCTTGCATTGTGTGAGCTGCTGCTCATGGTAAAGATTATTGTCACCATTCTCTTATAATATGCAGCGAACTGCACAGCCTGACTGATCTAATAGGGTAAAGGGAAAACTACAAGGCAAAAGTGAGGACTGCAGATGCTGGAGATCAGATTCTAGTTTAGAGTGGTGCTGGAAAAGCACAGCAGGTCAGGCAGCATCTGAGGAGCAGGAAAATCGATGTTTCAGGCAAAGGCCCTGGTCTAACTAGATGAGTCTCTTGTAGTTAACAAGATATAGGTTATTGCATATTACAAGTTACACCAATAATGATAGACATAGCTCAAGACTTTGGGAAGGACTGGATGTTAAGTCTCCTTCCTTCAAGATCCTAAGCTGTCCCCTTCACCAGTAGTTAGGCCAGCATTTCCTTCCCATCCCAAATTGCCCTCGAGAAGCTGGTGGTGAGCTGTCTTCTTGAACTGCTGCACTTTACGTGCTGTAGGTAGACCCACAATGCTATTAGGAAGAGAACTCCAGGATTTTGACCCAGTGACAATGAAAGACATTTTTGCAAATCACAATTGTGCAAGGCTTGGACAGGAACTTGTAGGTGATGGTGCTCCCATTACCTGCTGCCCTTGTCCTATGGGATGCGGGTTTGGAAGGTGCTGAAAGAGTTGAAAGAGTCTTGGCGTATTGCTACAGTGCATCTTGTAGATGGTACACATTGCTGCTACTAAGTATCAGTGGTGGAGGGAGTGAATGTTTAACGTACAGTTAAGGTCCTGCTGGTTCTAGTGGTTACACTCCTAAAAAAAACTTTGTAAACTGTGATTTTCACAACATGGCATACTGGCAACAGATGCATAGTGCACACTTTCTGCTCCAGGAAGTAAGATTGCTTTTCATTTATTTTATTTATAGCTGCAAAAGAGCAAAGAATGGATTTGAATGGAACAGAAACGTGCAGTATATTATGTGCACATAAGCAAAAATTACAAAACAGACATGCAAATGGCAAGACTTTACTGAAATGGATGTGATGCTTCGTCCACAATGGTTTTGAGTTTGAGGGTTCATCATTAAAACCCTACAGTGCGGAGACAGGCCATTTGGCCCAAGAAGTCCAGACTGACCCTCCAAAGAGTAGCCCACCCAGACTCATTCCCCCACCCTATCACTTTACACTTCCCCTGACTTATGCACCTAATGTACACATGTACTAATGCACCTGAAACACTGTGGGCAATTTAGCATAGTCAATGCACATAACCTGCACATCTATGGACTGTGGGAGGAAACCAGAGCACCTGGAGAAAACCCACGCAGACACGGGGAGAACGTGCAAACTCCACACAGACAGTCGCCCGAGGCTGGAATCAAACCCAGGTCCCTGGTGCTGTGAGGCAGCAGTGCTAGCCACTGAGCCGAGTATTGTTGGAGCTGCACTTGTCAAAGCAAATGGAAAAATTACATTTCTAGCTTGAATGTTGTAAGCTTTGGAGAGATGGGGGTGACTTATTCACCAGCATTGATATGGTTAGTCCAGTTTGGTTTCTGGTCAGTTGTAACCCCTGGAATGCTGATCATGAAGGATTCAGCGGTGGTAATACTATTGAATGTCAAGGGATGGTTGATAAGATTTTCTTGTTTTAGATCGCCATTGCCTGGCACTTCTATGGTGTGAATATTACTTGCCACTTATCATCCAGGTTTTTCTGCATTTGCAAACAGGCTGCTTCTGTTCATGAGTACTGTGCATCAATTAACTGTCATGATAGATTTCCTTACAACAATGACTACATTTCAAAACACTTTTTGGAACATCCTGAAAAATGTTGGATAAATTTCCTAACCAACCTGTTCACACCGGCGCTATTACACCTCTGGAGCTGGTGGGACTTGAAACTAGGCTCAGAGGTAGGGGCACTACCCACAACAGCCCTTGTGAAAGGTACTATATAAATGCAAATATGTCATATCAAGACATGCATCATTTCCATTTGGTAATTTAAGAAGCTAGGAGGGTGATGACCACCTGGATGGAAGGTTATGGACACTGGGCAATGCAAGGATGTGGACTTCACCCCCCAACCCCCCAACCCCCCACTGTCGAATAGCGTATCAATACTCAACCACATAGAATAGTGAAAACTGTTATAATGATGACAAACCAGAGACATTGTGGCATATTGTGACCTGTCAATGGTGAACACCCCCACCACCCAAAACCCCCTTTAAGAGTATTGCTGCAAATGAACACTGGAAGCTTGCAATAACAATTTGTGCGATGCTCCCAGGTCTAGATGGAGGCCTAAGTCTCAGATTTGCCGTTACCCCACAGTGGGGGGGTGGGGGTGGGGGTGGGGGTGGGGGGTGAACAGGGTCAGAACACCTCCCCTTCCCCCACCCAAAGACTATTTTTAGTTGCAGCAACGATAATTGAAGCGTGCCACTGTTATACAGTGCTGAAGGTGGCAAGGGTGAAAGCAGCACGACGTGCCACAAGAACTCCCTCCTTACCATCTCTGTGCCAGTTCAATCACACTTCAAAACTGAATTCATCCTTCTCCTCTCAGCAGCCTTAACGCCATCGCTCGCTTTTAAACTCAACCTAGCTTGAGCAATGATTGACAGATCGAATAACCAATCGCACGGTGGACTCAGAGTGATTGACGTGACTCTGGCCTGTAGGAATGTTCGTCTGTTTGATTGGCTGTTATCGGGGCAGATAGACCAATCGAGACTCATGAAGAAGGTGGGATCTTACGTATTGACCGATCGGCATGCGGCTGGGCGCGCGGCGCTATCAAGAGCGCTTGAGCTGCGCGGACGCGTGCCGCATGGATTCTGGGAATTGTAGTTCTTCACGTGATCCGTCCGGTGACGCTCTGCGTGAGGCGTCACATGGAGAACTACAACATCCAGAATCCCTTGCGCTAACGCTACCGTTGTACACCCTTGCTTCAAACTCCAGCCAGTTGATTAAGATTTGGATGAAACTTAAATAAAACTTTTGCGAACTTTTGACAAACTTATTCTCAATGTTGCACCAATACAATTAATTTGCACGGAACAGCATTGCCTCAATAACTGCAACTGTTTAGTATAGTATCTTTGAAATTTCCATAAAAGGAAAGCTTTGAGGAGCATTTAAAGTCGCACTGCCTGATTTATTTTTGGCTAAAGTTTAAGTGGATGGTGCCATTTATAAATAGCTATTATTTTAAAAAATCAGTGTTTACATTAAAACTTGTGGAAATATGAAATGCACTTCATCTTAAATCTCATCGAAAGAAATTCATTTGTAAACATTTTGGCCACTCAACTATTCTTTATGATCTTCTGCTAGTTTTTTGCCCCTATGTAGGATTGCATTAGGGATGCTTTACAAAATTCTCACGATTATTGCTTTTGAAACACGGTAGAAGTAATGTAGTTTATCAACAACAGCATTTACTCCAACCATTCTTCTAGTTTCAGTTTGGATTGTGCCTTTATCTGACCTCACTGAAATGTTCCCATTGCAAGATTCTCTTGAGAAAAAGATTAAACCAATGGTCAATACGATTCTGAATCTCACGGGTGATATATTGATCTCAGGTTGTGCAGAAGGATGTGGATGGATCTGTCAGATGGGCAAATGGAACTTAGTCTTGAAAGATGTGGGGTGATGCACTTTGAAAGATGTAACAAGACAAGGGAGTACTCAATGAATGGCAGGACACAAGGAAGCTCAGGGGAATAGAGGAATCTTGGGGAACTTGTTCACAAAATCTCTGAAGGTGGCAGGACAGGTTAGTAAGGTGGTTAAGAAGGCACGCGGGGCACTTGCCTTTATCAATTGTGACATAGATTATAGGAGCATGCATGTTATGTTGGAACGGTACAAAACTTTGGTTAGGCCACGACCAGAGTACTGTGTGCAGGTCTGGTCACCGCACTATAGGAAAGACGTAATTGTCATGCAGGGGCTGCAGAGGAGATTCATCGGGATGTTGCATGGAATGGAGCATTTCAGCGATGAAAGGAGACTGGATAAGCTTAAGTTGTTTCTTAGAAAGCTGAGAGGGAACACGATAGAGATGTATAAGGTTATGAGAAGTGTGGACAGGTGGTTAGAAAGCAGCTACTCCTCTTAGTTGACGTATCAATAACAATGAAGCATAATTTTAAATTACAAGGCAGGAGGTTTAGAGGGGATTTGAGGAAAAGTGTTTTCAACCAGAGGGTGGTGGGAATCTGGAATGCACTGCCTGGGAGAGTAGTTGAGGCAGGAAACCTCACAAACTTTAAAAAGTACTTGAATGTGACATAACATTCAAAGCCATGTGGGGGTTCGATGGCCTAGTGGTATTATCGCTGCACTGTTAATCCAGAGAATCAAAAGGTGTGGCACTGGAAAAGCACAGTAGGTCAGGCAGCACCCAAGGAGCAGGAGAGTCGACGTTTCGGCCATAGCCCTTCATCAGGAATGTGTGGGAGTCAAGTGCTCCATTCCATGCAACATCCTGAGGAATCTCCTCTGTACTCCCTAAAGGACATTCCTGATGAAGGGCTTATGCCCGAAACTTTGACTCTCCTGCTCTTGGATGCTGCCTGACCTGCTGTGCTTTTCCAGCACCACACTTTTTGACTTTGATCTCCAGCATCTGTAGGACTCACTTTCTCCTGTTAAAACCAGATAACGTTCTGGGGACCTGGACGTGAATCCTGAAAACAAACTATATAAAGATATTTTAGGACATAGGAGATGGATTATAAGGAGCATCTTAAAGGAGGAAACAGATGTGGAGAGATTTAGGGAGGAAGCTCAAGAGCTAACAGCCTAAGCAGATAAAGCCAATAGTGGATCAAATAATATTGGAAAATGTATAAAATCAGACTTGAGGAATGCAGGCTTGTGAGTCTGGAGGAATTGACAGAAATAGGGAGGGTTGTGGGGCTGGAGGAAGTTATAAAGGAATGGAGGGTTAAGGAGATGGAGGAGGTTATAGAGAGGTAGGGCTAAGGTCACGAAGGGATTTGAAAACAAATACGGTGATGAAGAGAGAATGAAAGCTGAAAATCATATTTGAAGAAACCCAGATGAATAAAACAAAGGTGGGTAAAAACACAAAAGCCGCAGAGTTCCTCATAATATAATATGACACTTTCAACAGAAAGGGCTGTGAAGCAAGATCTCATCAGGATTTTTGCCTGATCCTGCAGTTTTGTACAAATGTATGTAGATTAGTTTCACTCAGCCCATTCCTCAGATGTTTTAGGCCATTTACAGAGAAAAAACAAAAATGTGCGCACACAAACACAAGTGGGGAGAAAGCACAGTTCATCTGAAATTTTAGTGACAGGTACAGCCCTATAGGAAAGTGTTAGAATGTAGTCCTTGCATCCCGTCAACATGAAAAGGAATCAGTGCCCTCGCCACTGGGAAGCCTATCTGTAATTGCTTGCTTCTTCAAACACATTCATGCTCTCTCTCTCTCTCTCTCTTTCTGCCTATGCAAAGGAGTATCAAATCCCTGGGCTGTCTCTTAGATGTTTCCAGAACACTGTAGGTGACTGAACATCCAGTAAATGAAATAATATTTGACAGGCCCGTTCCTTTCTCTTCACTGTCTCTTTTAACATCTCTCTGTGCCTCACTCCCTCTCTGTTACATTCTCTCTTTCCTCTTCCTCAAAGTCTAGTTTGCTCGACTCCTCTCCATCTCTCCCCCTACACGCCAGCATTTCTTTCATACTCTCTCCTCAATGTCTTTCATCCGAGTGCCTTCTGTATTTTCTTTCTACCAGATGTCCTCCGTCTTCATCTCTGTCTTTTCGGGGTGAGAACAAGGCTGGCATTTATTGTCCATACTGGCTTTCCCTGACTGAGAGGCTTATTTAGCCACATCAGAGGGCTTTAAGTAAGTGTGGGACTGAAGTCACATGGAGTCCCAGGCAGGGCAAGGGCAGAAGATTTACTATCCTTAGAAATATTAGTTTTTAAAACCGATTTTGCAGGTTGTGGGGGTCACTGGTTAGGTCAGCATTTATTGTCCATCTTTAATTGCCCAGAGGGCCAGACCAGGTGAGGACAGCAGACTTCCTTCCCTTAAGGAAATTAGTTAACCAGGTGGGTTTTCAATGCAAATGTTTTGTGGTCTCTACTAGAACAATTGTCTATTCCAGATAGCCCCTATGGACCTCTCAGACTGTCAATTTAATGACATCACCATCACCTTTCTGAATGAGTCACCTGGGCTTTTCATAAGAATCATGTCCACATTTTACTGACACGGGTTTTTAATTTCCAGATTGATCTCAGATTGATAAATACCTATCCTCAAGCATCAGTATGGTAGTGTCCCTACCACTGGGTTAGGAGGAGAAAGTGAGGACTGCAGATGCTGGAGATCAGAGCTGAAAATGTGTTGCTGGAAAAGCGCAGCAGGTCAGGCAGCATCCAAGGAACAGGAGAATCGACGTTTCGGGCATGAGCCCTTCTTCAGGAATGGGTTAGGAGGCCTGGGTTCAAGTACTAACCATTCCAGAGCTGTGTAATAACATTACTGAATGGTAGATTAGGTAATATTTAATATGGTGTCTCCTTTTTGAGTGCTAGTTTGGATGAAAGGCCTCAGCCCATTGCTTTCTTTTTACAATGTTGAATTCAATGTTTTAAATTAACTCAAAACTGATTTCAAAGTTTTAGATTAACATATGGCCAGACTTGAATTTTGAGTGCAAACAGCTTGAATGATTGACAGAACATGTTGCAACTTTGAGGTAAAGTTTGCAAACCATCACAGATCCTTTTCCTTAGGTCATACCTGAACCTGCTGTAAACTCATTGATAGAGATTTGTTGCTATATTTAGATAATTGTGCTAAAAACCAAAAGAACTGTAGACATTGTAAATCAGAAACAATAACAGAAATTGCTGGGAAAACTCAGCAGGTCTGGCAACATGTATGGAGAGAAATCAGAGTTAACGTTTCATGTCGAGTGACCCTTCCTTAGACAAATGTAGTGTTGTGTTCCTACAAAAGTGGGAGAAGGCAAAATAAATGAATTTCAGTCTTTTACTTTTGTCTGGAAATTTCTGTCTTCCTATTTTCTGGAAGACTGAGGGAGCCAAAGAATTCTTTTTAACAGACCTCAAGAAAGCTTGAGTTAGGCTAGGAAGTAGTGTAATACTGACTTTCAAGTCAGTATCTTGAGTCAGAAGGATTGGCAGGGTGTAAAGGAACAAGAAAGGAGTGGTGACCACAGCAATATTGATTTGACTTTAGAAAATACACACATATTTTGCAATTAAAGAGATAGCACGGCGACTGGAGGGTAACAGGCAATTCTCAACAGACGGTTTTTTGTCGCATTTTTTCAAGGATTACAGGATTTCTAGAAGAGATTCTCCAACATGAAACTCTTGGGGTTTGGTGGGAGTTAAAAGCCTAAGGCCTACTTTGAAACCTTGGAAACGTTGCATTGCTTTCTGCGTTTGAAAGCTCTTTTCTATTTTTAGAAGCAGATTACAGTGCCAACTAGAGGGAGCTTGCTACAGTTTCCAGAATGGTTCTCTCACACATCCATCAGTGGCTTCTGTTGCTACACATCATGGAGCTTTTAGCTGACGAGGGTATGGTGGTGTAGCCTGTTATATACTGGATAAACCAGAGCACGTCAGCTCAAATCCCATCATGAAAATTCAAATTCAGTATTAAATACCCGACTACTAACAAGTCAGTCCATAAAGTTGTTGGTTTATATTTAAATATCCAAGTGGTTCACTAAAGTGCATTAGGGGAAGAAATCTGCCATCCACACTCGGTTTGGCCTTGTATACACAAAGTTATAAACTGAAGTTGGCCATTTGGCCCCTTAAGTCTGCTTTGTCATTTGATAAAATCATGGCTAACCAGATCATGGACTCCTGTTCACTCCATTGGCAAGGCGTTAGTGTAGTTGTAATGCCCCAAACTGGTAATCCAGACTTGAGGTGAATATCTGGGATGTCTGGGCCATATCTCATCATGACCAGCGAAATTTGCATTCAATAGAATTTGGATTTTTTAAAAAGACTAGTCTCATGGAGATCATGTAACCAATATTATAAATGCCTACTTGGTTTACTAATACCCTTTAAGAAAGGAAATCTGTCGTCCTTACCTGGTTAACCTACATATAACTCCCTCACAGAAATGCGGTTCTTTCTTAACTGTCCTCTGAAGTAGCAAGTCATTCAGTTGTATGAAAATGTTAACAATTCAAAATGGTTCACCATTACTTTCTCAGTTGGGGCCTGCTGAGTTTTCCCAGCAATTTCTGTTATTGTTTCTGATTTACAACGTCTACAGTTCTTTTGGTTTTTAGCACAATTATCTAAATATAGCAACAAATCTCTATCAATGAGTTTACAGCAGATTCAGGTATGACCTAAGGAAAAGGATCTGTGATGGTTTGCAAACTTTACCTCAAAGTTGCAACGTGTTCTGTCAATCATTCAAGCTGTTTGCACTCAAAATTCAAGTCTGGCCATATGTTAATCTAAAGGCTTTGTCAGCAGCACTAACATCTCAAGAATTAATTTGAAAAAACATTATAATTTTCTTTATTTGTTCATAGGATGTGGGTGTTGCTGGCTAAGCCAGCATTTATTGCCCAGACTTAATTGCCCTTGAGAAGGTCATGGTGATATGCCTCTTGAACTGCTGCAGTGTTTGAGGTTGGTGGTCGGTACATCAACAACATTGTAAAGGAAGTTCCAGGATTTTGACCCAGTGATGGTGAAAGAAATGGCGATATAGCTCAAATCAGGATGATTTGTGGCTTGGAGGGCATCTTGCAATGGGGTGGATCTCCCATACATCTGCAACTCTTGTCCTTCCATGCGATTGTGGTCATGGGTTGAGAAGATGCTGCTACAGGATGCTTGGTGAGTTTCTGTAGTGCATGCTGTAGATAGAGTTAAAAATCACACAACACCAGGTTACAGTCCAACAGGTTTATTTGGAAGTATGTACTAGCTTTCAGAGCAGCATTCTGAAAGCTAGTACTTCCAAATAAACCTGCTGGACTATAACCTGGTGTTGTGTGAGTTTTAACTTTGTCCATCCCTGTCCAACACCAACACATCCACATCTTGTAGATAGTACACACTGCTGCTACTGAGTGTTGGTATTAGAGGGAGTGGATCTTGAAGATAGTGGATAGGGTGCCAATCAAGCAGGCTAACTGAACTGCAACACGGAATTCTCCCTTTTACATTTATTTATATCTTGTATTTTACAGTTTAAAAAAACAAAATATCCGCTTCCAACTTCAGGTTCTTATTCCCTTTTTATCAGATTTGTACGAAACTATTTTGTATTGACAAAACTTATAGTCTTCTGCATTCCATGACCATCTGGTACAGTTCTTTGTTAAAATATTGTAGAGTTTAACACGAGGTAATAAGTTAGACATCGTGCATAGCAGAACTTCATAACACAACAAACCCTTCCCTTCAAAAGAAAAATTGGGAGCTGAAACAAAACTGACTCAGTAGGGGGTGCGACTGTAGTGGAAGATCTAGTTCATGCAGCTCATGGATGCTAATTTATGAATTGTACTTGATGTAAAATAGATTCTGGAGGCTCTTTGTTTGCACATGCCCATGGTCCATCCATCTTCTCTTTGTTCTTGGTGCAAAATTAAATGCTATACTGTCTGGAGATCCTTAAATTCTCAAGGCCCAGCATTAGTTCCAGTGATTATAATAGCATCCTTTGTGTAAGTTGTATACACAGTGCAGCATGTCTTTAATATGCACCTCCAAACACTGCCTCGCCAAAAGCACTGAAAGCATATTCTTTCCCTCATCAAGTTTAAGTTATTTTTCTCAACGCAAAACTTGAGCCAGTGTTCCTGTTTTCAATTCAGTTTCTTTTTCTCTGCTCCCTCTTGCTGCATATTTTTAACTTTTTCATGGACATTCCCTAAGAAATCATTTGTATTTCATGGTCTATTGAATGAAGTCTGTGTGTTTTTTTTATATTCTGGAATATTAACATGACAAAGAAGAGGCCCCTGTGAACTCCATGCACCTTTAGACCCCTGCATCAACCTCTTGAATAGCAAGTTCCCCATTCCCCACTCTGTCAGCATAACAAGCTGAAACTTAGTCCGGTCTTGTTTAAACTCTTTATTGAAGTAATTTAATATCCCAGTGCAATATTTCTCATATACTGTTTGGAAAACACACACACACACACACATGCACACACACACTTTGAGCTGTGCCATCTGTGAATGTTTGTGAGCACTTGGTATTATAGGTTGGGCGCAACCTGAGAACAGTTATCACCAGAATTTTCTTTTTCTGTACAATTTCCTGAGAAATAACATTTCCCAACCATTCCCTACAACCCTTCAGCACACACAGCACTCCCCCATCATATCTTTCTTCCTCATCCTCTCCTCAGGTCTCTGTTAAGACCCACACTAACTCCTGAACCACCTGTATCAGCCCAGACTTTGAGTGTCATCACATACCATTGGACCTTAAGAGTCATCACAGCAGAAAGTTCCACTTTGTCCTTCCCCGCCACACACAATTTCTGTTGGTTATTCATTTCTAGTGAGTATGCATTGCTGGGAAAGCTGACACTTAAGTGTCCATCTCTACTCACCCTGACTAAGACCACTTCCCAGGTGCTTCTGAGTCAACTACAATGGTGTGAGTCTGGAGTCACATGTACAGCAGGCCAGCTCAGGGCCCGGGCTTCCTTTCCTAAAGGACTTTATGAACCTGTTGGGTTTTAAAGCAAGAGCGACTTGCATTGGCATAGCACCTCACACAACCTCAGGACCTCCCAGAACGGTATTACTGCCAATTAATGTACATCTGAAGTTCAGTCACAGTTGTAATACGGAACTGTTTGTCACCTCAATCAAATGACAACATGTCTAACGATGTTGCATTCCTTTAGTACTGTCCCTGAAGGCTCAGCCTTCATTAAGTGCTCAAGTGACAGAAATGGGATTTGAGCCCAGTCTGCAGATGAGCTCTCCTTGAGAAGTTAGTTGAGCATCATTTGGAACAAGTGGAAGCATCCGCAGCAGGCAGTTCACACAGTCCTTTTGAGGAGGGAATTCCAGGATTTTTAACTGAACAACAATGAAATCAATAGCTTGTCATTTGGTAGCACAGAAATTGAGCATTGCTGAAAAAAGGCACATTGTGTCATCTTTTACTTGTCAAGACAACTTGCAAGAATATTAATGCAAGAAGAAGCCAACATTTATACTTGATGTGCTAATTGGAAAGGAACAAGAGAAAGCCACTTTGAGTCTACTCCCCCATTCAATAAGGTCATGGCTGATCTGATTTAACCTCAACTCTACATTTCCATACATCCTCAACAATCTTGCATCTCCTTGGTAATCAAGAACCTACCTGCTTCTGCATTAAAAATATTTAAACAGACTGTGATCACTGCCTTCTGATAAAGGGAATTCCAAAGACTCACAACCGTCTGGGAGAGAAAACATTTCCTCATCTTTGACTTAAATGGGAAAACCCTTAGTTTTAAACTATGACCCCTAGTTCTAGATTCTCCCGCAATAGGGGATACAGTCCCAACCTGTCTAGTTTTTCCTTATGAAGCAACTGGAAGTGTTTGGCAAGTAGATTCTGATTTGTCGAGATGTTGTCATGGAGAATGCATCCATTAATGCTGATTGACAGTTAACAGTCTGGCTTTGTTTAAATTTTGAACAGGCAATTTGACTCTGATTCTGAAGAAGAGTGATTGGACTCGAAATATTGTCTCTGTTTCTCTCTCCACAGATACTGCCAGACCTGCTGAGTTTCTCCAGCACTTTCTGTTTATATTTCAAATCTCCTGCAACTGCAGTGTTTTATCTTTATTACATTGACTCTGATTGGTTGGTTTTTCCCTTGAGCTTGTATTCTTGTGAAATATCCATATGAGTACAAGATGAAAGGCCTCAACAAAATGTCAACAATACTGAAGTCAATCGAAAAGAAAATTGGACAAAGAGTAGAATGAGTCAAGTCAATTCTATCTAGTCCCACCAAAACCCAATTTCCCATAAATAAATACTGTATTTAAAACCAGCTTCTGGGTTCCAGAGAAATTTTTTTTCATTTGTTGCAAATACAAAAATGGAGCAAGTGTCGATGAATTGGCTCCTTTGATATGATCATGGCCAATCTTCTATCTCAACAGAAGAGGATGCAGAGGAGATTTACCAGGATGTTGCCTGGGCTGGAAGATCTCTTAAGAAGACTCTTTGGACAGACTGGAGTTGTTTTCCTTGGAGTAGATGAGATTATTAGGGGATGTGTTTAAGATGTACAATGCTACGAGAGGCATAGACAGGAAGAACCTTTTCTCCTTAGAAAGGAGTCAATGTCAAGGGGACATAGATTTAAGGTAAAGGGCAGAGGTTTAGAGAAGATGTGAGGAAATATGTTATTACCCAGAGGGTGGTAGGAATCTGGAATTCACTGCCTGCAAGGGTGGGAGAATTATTGAGATATGCACTTGCAATACCAAGGCACACAAATCGTGGACCAAATGCTGGGAAATGGGATTAGAAGAGTGAGATGTTTGTTTTTGACCAGTCGATTGGATTGATTCTCTGAGAGATCAATATAAATTTCAGTATTGCACATACTCAACAATGGAGTATCCATTACTGAGTGGAGTAAAGAATTTCATAGACTCAGAAACACTTTGAATGAAGAAACATCTCTTTATCATAGTTCAAAATAATCAAATTCTCCTGTTGTAGATTCCCTAATGGGGGTAACAGCCTCTCAGTGTCTATCCTGTCAAACCCCAACAAACAAGACGTTTGTATATTTCAATGATGAGTGTAAGCCTGATGTATCCATTCTCTCACTGTGGGACAACCGTCTCATCAAGTGAATCTCTGGGACAACTATAATCTTCCTCATAAATGAACACGTTGTTACAGGGTCATAGAGTCATACAGCATGGAAACAGACCCTTCAGTCCAACTCATCCATGCTGACCAAGTTTCCCAAACTAAACAAATCCATTTCGCCTGTGTTTCACCCATTTCCCTCTAAATCTTTCCTATTCATGTACCTGGCCAAATGTCTTTTAAATGTTACAACTGTACCTGCATCGACCACTTCCTCTGGCAGTTCATTCCACATATGAACCGCCCTCTATTTGAAAACGTTACTCCTCGGATCCCTTTTAAATAAATTCCCTAGCATCCCACAATGTCCTCGGATAAACTTGATCAGGTCCCGGAGATTTATCTATCTTTATGCTTTTTTAAAGATCTCCAGAACTTCCTCTTCTGTAACATGGACTGTGTTCAAGACATAAATATTTATTTCCCTGTCTCCATGAGCTTCCATGTCTTTCTCCACAATAAAAATATGAAGCAAATATTCGTTTAGTATCTCTCCCATGTCCTGTGGTCCCACGCATAGACCATCTCTCATCATACAATTGTAGCAAGAGTTCTTTATTCTTGTTGGACTGCAATTCCCTTACCATAAAGGCCAACGTGCTACTAGCCTTCCTTATCATTTGCCGTACCTGTTGTCCTTATATCAGTAAGGTACACTTTTCGCAATGGATGGTTTACTGCCTGCTGAGGATGACAGCTTCATTTTTTGCTCTGGTCTTCAAGCAGAAAGGACACCACTTCTTGGAGACATCAACTTCTTCCGTCATCCTTATCACTCCACGCTGCCACTTTGGACAGGCAGCTTCAGAGATTTTCTACTTTGTTTAATCTTATAACTCCGTTCAGTTACTTATTGTCAGGTAAAGCCAAGTTTGTTGCTTCTAAGTCAGAAAGTTGTGGGTTCTCAGAGTTGAACACTAAAATCCAGTTTGGAGACTTCCAGTACTGAGGGAGCATTACACTGCTGACTACGTTGGCATGAAAGTAAAATGAATGGATGGAACTACTCAAAGAAGCACGGAGGTGGTCTCCCTAGTGTCCTGGTCAATAGTTATCCCTTAATCAACTTTGATTTAATTGTTGGGGGGGGAGTGGTGCTGTGGCTTAGAGGTAATGCCATTAGACTAGGACTCTGTGTTCATGATCTGCTGTGGCAGATAGTGAAGTTTGAATTTAATAGATCTCCTGGACTTTAATCATTAGCCTAAATGCGTGTAAGTGTTTTCAATTGTTATATAAAAAACTGGTCTACTAATGTCCTTTAGAGAAGGAAACCTGCCATCCTCATTTGGTTCTGCCCTGCTGATGACTTCAGATCCTTGGAAGTGTGGTTTACTCTTAACGCTCTCAGTGTGAAAAAAGGTAAATCCCCAGGCTGGATGGGATTTATCCTAGGATTCTCCGGGAAGCCAGGGAGGAGATTGCCAAGCCTTTGGCTTTGATCTTTATGTCATCATTGTCAACAGGGGTAGGGCCAGAAGACTGGAGAATAGCAAATGTTGTTCCCTTGTTTAAGAAGGGGAGAAGAGACAACCCGGAAATTATAGACCAGTAAGCCTTTACTTCTGTTGTGGTAAAATGTTGGAAATGGTTATGAGAGATAGGATTTATAATCATCTGGAAAGGAATAAGTTCATTAGGCATAGTAAATATGGTTTTGAGAAGGGTAGGTCATGCCTCACAAACCTTACTGCATTCTTTGAGCATGTGACCAAACAGGCGGATGAAGATAAAGTGGTTGATGTGGTGTATATGGATTTCAGTAAGACATTTGATAAGGTTCCCCACGGTAGGCTATTGCACAAAATACAGAGGCCTGGCATTGAGGGTGATTTAGTGGGTTGGATCAGAAATTGGCGAGTTGAAAGAAGGCAGTAGGTGGTGTTTAATGGGAAATATTCAGCCTGGAGTTCAGTTACTAGTGGTGTGCCACAAGGATCTGTTTTGGGTCCACTGTTTGTCATTTTCATAAATGACCTGGATGAAGGCATAGAAGGATGGGTTACTAAATTTGCAGATGACACTAAGGTCAGTGGAGCTGTAGATGGTGACGAAGGATGTTGCAGGTTACAGAGGGACATAGATAAGCTGCAAAGCTGGGCTGAGAGGTAGCAAATGGATTTTAATGCGGAAAAGTGTGAGGTGATTCACTTTGGAAGGAGTATTAGGAATACAGATTATTGGACTAATGGTAAGATTCTTGGTAATGTAGATGAGCAGAGAGATCCCGGTGTCCATGTACATAGATCCTTGAAAGTTGCCACCCAGATTGATAGGGTTGTTAAGAAAGCATACAGTGTGTTAGCGTTTATTGTAGAAGGATTGAGTTTCAGAACCACGAGGTCATGCTGCAGCTGTACAAAACTGGTGCGGCCGCACTTGAAGTATTGCATACAATTCCGGTCACTGCATTATAGGAAGGATGCGGAAGCTTTGGAAAGGATTGAGAGGAGATTTACTAGGATGTTGCCAGTAATGGGTGAAGGTCTTATGAGGAAAGGCTGGGGAACTTGAGATTGTTTTTGTTAGAGAGAAGAAGGTTGAGAGATGACTTAATTGAGACATATAAGATAATCAGAGGGTTGGATAGAGTGGACAGTGAGAGCCTTTTTCCTCGGATGGTGATGACTAACATGAGGGGACGTAGCTTTAAATCGAGGGGTGGTAGATATAGGACAGATGTCAGAGGTAGTTTCTTTACACAGAGGGTAGTTTGGATGTGGAACACCCTGCCTGGAACAGTAATAGACTCGCCAATTTTAAGGGCATTTAAAAGGTCATTGGATAGGCATATGGTTGAGAATGGAATAGTGCAGGTTAGATGGGCTTCAGATTGGTTCCACAGGTCAGTGCAACATTGAGAGCCAAAGGGCCTGTACTGCGCTGTAATGTTCTATGTTCTACATGTGGGTAAGTGCTGGCGTAGCTAGTGATGCCCGTCTTCTGTAAATGAATTTTTAAAAATTCTAATGACCCAGCTGCAGTGATTGTAACAAAGTCAGCCAGATGGACCTCATAGAATATGGATCATAGAATCCCTACAGAGTGGAAACAGGCCCTTCAGCCCAACAAGTCTGCACTGACCCTCTGAACAATATCCCATCCAGACCCATTCCCCTACCCTATTACTCTATATTTCCCCTAACTAATGCACCTAACCTACACATCCCTGAACATTATGGGCAATATGGAACAGCAATGGGGAACACAGTGGCTCAGCGGTTAGCACTGCTGCCTCACAGCACCAGGGACACGGGTTTGATTCCAGCCTCGGGCAACTGTTTGTGTGGAGTTTGCACATTCTCCCCGTATCTGCGTGGGTTTCCTCCGGGTGCTCAGGTTTCCTCCCACAATCCAAAGATGTGCAGGTCAGGTGACCCTCAATGTTGCGGCGACCTGTGAAACCAATCTGAAGTCCATCTAACCTACACAATTCCATTCTCGTCCATATGCCTATCCAATGACCATGCGTTCCCTGAGTGGGGCTGTTAATCTGGTCCAATCAGGGACCCTTGGCTGACAGATATAAAAGGAGTGTCAGAGGTTCTGTTCACTCTGAGAGCTGGCTCTGAGGGAGCTTGATTAATATCAAGGACGCTCCATGTGGAAATAAAAGGGGACTTGATGATGTACCACCAGCCTCCATGGAGTTATTTCACCAGTCATTATTACTTTACTGTTTTTTTTAGAATGTTACTGTGGGGAAAGCTAGTTTTATGAAAGCTGAACACCTTTCATGCAGATGTTGTCTCATCACATCAATATGTAACAAGATTTCTTAATTCTTGCTGTACTGCAATCCCTTTTTAAATATTTTAATCAATGACCACACTTCAAGTACTGTATTTTGTTAAAGCATGTTGTATTTTGGGATGTTCTCATGTGATGCTGTACTTACAATACATAAAAAAGGAGTCAGCATTAACTATTGCACATTGTGCAAATCCTCAGAGGACAGAAAGGTGCAAACCTGCAAGATTAGTTCTGATGGTCAACTCACATTTATATAAAGCATTTAACATAATAACACATCCTGAGATGCTTCACAGAAGCATGATAGAAATCAAAAGTAGTGCTGGACTACAAAAATATATATTCAGGCAGATACATAGACTTTAATAAGTGTCTGAAGACAAGAGAGAGTTTGAGAGAGATTTAGGGACAGAATTCTAGAGCTTAGAGGCTTAGCAAGAAAAAACATGGCCAACAGTGGGTGAAAGTCACTATAATCCTACTCTCCCATTTAAAGAGACAACTAGAGGAACACCACACCTCCGGTAAGGGGAAATAAAATGGAGGAGAGCTATGGTAACAACAGGTGATGCAGGAACTGAACCCACACCATCAGCATCAGCCTACATTACAAACAAATGATCCATCTAACCGGGCTAAGTGACCCAATGGCCAATGTTAGTCAGTGATGAACAAGAGACTCGAGTTGGAGGAACATGGAGAGCTCAAAGCAATTTCAGATTGGAGGAGGTTACAGAGATAACAAGGACCAAGTGTGTGGAAGGATTTGAAATCAAGGATGAAAATGTTAATGTTGAGGTGAATGAGGGAAAATGTAGGTTAGTGAATATTTGGCATGGGTTAGGTGATGGGCAGAAGCACACATCCATGGACAGTGAAAGCCACAGGCTGGCAAGGAGCGCATTGAAATCCAGGTGGCAGGTCTATTTGGGGGAAGCTGGGGAGGGCATTACAGAGGGAGCAGCTCATTGAAAATCCCCAACAGAGAATTGACAAAGATACCTGCACTTGCCTCAATCACTGACCTGAAGGCCTCCAGGTATAAAACTGAGGATTACCTGGGAACTGAGTCAATCATCCAACATCTTGCCATTCCACATACTGTGAATAGATGCTGCAACTGTAATAGCAATGTATATCTTTAAAGCTGGTATCAGAGGAGAGCATGCAACCTGCTGTATTCTCTTATTCTAAGTAGGAGCATCTGCTATTTTTGAGCAATGATGTGACTAAACAAAATGGGTTGGGAATAAGTGACAGAATCTAATTGTTGATTTCAGACGTTCTTTTCCATTCTCTCTCACTGTTTATTTGCCCTTTAGGAATTCACGAAGCTACAGTAAGTTCCTTAAAACACAAATTTGTATTTTGATTATTATTTGCATATGTCAAGGTGAACAAAGATAGAACCTTTCCAATTGGCACCTGCATTAGGTACAGTATGGAGTTTAGATACAGAGTAATGCTGCCTCTATAATATCCCTATCAAACACTCCCAGGACAGGGACAGCACGGGGTTAGATACAAAGTAAAGGTCCCTCCACACATTGTCCCCATTGAACACTCCCAGGACAGGGACAGCACGGGGTTAGACACAGAGTAAAGCTCTCTCTACACTGTCCCCATCGAACACTCCCAGGACAGGGACAGCACGGGGTTACATATGGAGTAAAACTCCCTCTACACTGTCCCATCAAACAAATCCAGGGTAGGGACAGCATGCAGTTAGATACAGAGTAAAGCTTCCTCTACATTGTCCCCATTGAATACTCCCTGGACAGGGACTGTATGGGGTTTGATAGAGCATAAAGCTCTCTCTACACTGTCCCATCAAACAGTTCCATTACTGGTATAGCACAGATTAGATACAGAGTAAAGTCCCCTCTACACTGTCCCATCAAACAGTCCATGGACACAATAGCAGGGGAACTGGATACAGAATAAAGCTCCGTCTATACTGTTCTTCTCAAAATAACAGCTCAAATCTCCATTATGGATTAGTATACAATGTAATCCTCACCCAAAACTGTTGAGAAATGTCTGAGCAAGTGTGAACACGTTTTGTTAATTCACAGATTGTTTATAGAGTTTACCTTACATCAATGATTTGGATGCAAGCATAAGAGGTACAGTTAGTAAGTTTGCAGATGACACCAAAATTAGAGGTGTAGTGCACAGCGAAGAGGGTGATCTCAGAGTACAACAGGATCTGGACCAGATGGGCCAATGGGCTGAGAAGTGGCAGATGGAGTTTAATTCAGATAAATGCCAGGTGCTGCACTTTGGGAAAGCAAATCTTAGCAGGACTTATACACTTAATGGTAAGGTCCTAGGGAGTGTTGCTGAACAAAGAGACCTTGGAGTGCAGGTTCATTGCTCCTTGAAAGTGGAGTCGCAGGTAGATAGGATAGTGAAGAGGCATTTGATATGCTTTCCTTTATTGGTCAGAGTATTGAGTACGGGAATTGGGAGGTCATGTTGCGGCTGTACAGGACATTGGTTAGGCCACTGTTGGCATATTGCATGCAATTCTGGTCTCCTTCCTATCAGAAAGATGTTGTGAAACTTGAAAGGGTTCAGAAAAGATTTACAAGGATGTTGCCGGGGTTGGAGGATTTGAGCTACAGGGAGAGGCTGAACAGGTTGGGGCTGTTTTCCCTGGAGCGTCGGAGGCTGAGGGGTGACCTTATAGAGGTTTACAAAATTATGAGGGGCATGGATAGGATAAACAGACAAAGTCTTTTCCCTGGGATCAGGGAGTCCAGAACTAGAGAGTATTGGTTTAGGGTGAGAGGGGAAAGATATAAAAGAGACCTAGGGAGCAACATTTTCATGCAGAGGGTGGTATTTGTATGGAATGAGCTGCCAGAGGAAGTGGTGGAGGCTGGTCAATTGCAACATTTAAAAGGCATTTGGATGGGTATATAATAGGCAGGGTTTGGAGGGATATGGGCCGGGCGCTGGTGGGTGGAACTAGATTGGGTTGGGGTATCTGGTCGATGTGGACAGGTTGGACTGAAGGGTCTCTAGATCTCTATGACTCTATGATGAGCTTTTACAACTGAATGTATTATGAATCGATCCTAGTTGGGCAGTTGCTCAAATAAAATGTCCAGCCAATAAGAAGCACACTGACAAATGCTGTCGTTTTCACGTAGTTTATTTAAAAAACGAAGTTCAAGGCATACAAGTAATAAATTGGCAGCTGCTATTTACTAGTTATTTTTTCTCGGATTGAATTCCTACATAGAGAGCTCAATCCTGTCCTTGATTTGTTTCCTATACATCTTGTAACGTCTGTAACACTTAAATTCCTGCTGTGATTTTGGGAGATCATCAAAAAAGTGTCAGTTCATTTCAGTTGGTAGCTTTCTTGTTTCACAGTCAGAGTCATGGAGGGTTAGCAGCACAGGCCATTTGGCCGAATGAGTCAAAGTTTGTCCTATGCTCCACAACAGAATTCCACTTGGGTAAAGACATTTCTCCTGTGTTCATTTCAAATTTACCAGCAACTATTGTAAACTTTGACTTCTAGCTTTGGATTCTCCCAACCACATTGAATTTTAAGTCCCTTGCTGGAATCTTGATCAGTAATCAAGGCTGGTTCCCCAGCTGAGCACTGAGGGGTACTGCGATGTCAACAGTGTTCTTTGGTTAATATGCAAGTTCCCCTCCAAGCCACTCACCATCCTGACTTGGTGAAAAAAAATCACCTTTCCTTCAGTGGGTGAAAATCCTGGAACTCCCTCCCGAACAGGGTTGTGGGTTTACCTAAGCAATGGTTCAAAAACGCTGCTCACCATCACTTTCTCAATGGCAACTTGGGATGGTCAATAAAAATACTGGACAGTCAGCGACTCACCACATCCTGTGAATGATTAACAATACAATGTTAAACTGAAAGTCTCATCTGCCTGTTTAGGCGGTAGAAAAACTTTACAAGCCACTACTGGATTTTCATTCCTTAGGAATGTTACAGCACAGCGAGATGCAAAGTAAAATTCCCTCCAATCAGTCCCAATAAACAGGACCTGTGCCAAATTGGAAAACGCCGTTGACATTCAATGCACCATCAGTCATTGAGAATGAGGATTTTAACTGGGGAGCATTTTTCTTCCAGCCAAAGCTCAAACCCAAATGCCTCACTTCAGCCAGATTTCTACAGCCAGCAGACATTAGAGAGACCCTTGTCTGATAAATGTGATCTGACTTCGAATCTCGACCTTTGAAGAGAAAGGATTACTTTTTCACTCTTTGTGTCACCCTATATCCTTCATGCAGAATGAAGATGGGGATGAAATGTACAATAGAACCCGTAAAGACTGGCTGACATCAGCTATTTGATGAGAGTAAAAATGCAATGGACTGTTTGATATCTCGTGCAATATATCCATTTTCACGTTGAATCTGACAATATGGATATTGTCCATTGTTGGTTCTAGTCTCTAGGTAAATACTTAAGTTTAAACTTTTAATTCCTCCCTTATAAGTTAGAGGTCCTGATCCTTTTTTGTTGATTATGTAATTAAGCCAAATGCACTAATGTTGAAATTGTCAAATTCCACTGGATTTTCTATAGTTAACACAAACTTTAATTGCCCCAATGGAATCCAAGCCTCAACTGTTGTTAATAGATCCCAGTATTAACTCTCATCAATTTAAGTCAAATGTCAACTGTGCTCAACTGTTGATGTGACTGGTATCCTCTGGCATTTCATTTTGAATAGAAACATAGAAAATAAGGAGCAGGAGTAGGCCATTTGGCCCTCCAAGCCTGTTCCACCATTCAATATGATCATGGCTCACCATCTAACTCATTCCCTGTTCCCACTTCATCCTTACATCCTTTGATTCCTTCAGCCCTAAGAATAAGATCTAATTCCTTCTTGAAAATATTCAATGTTTTGGCCTCAACTGCTTTCTGTGATAGAGATTTCCACAGACTCAACTGTGAAGAAATCTCTCCTCATCTCAGTCCTAAATGGCTTATCCCATATCCCTAGACTGTGACGCCTGGTTCTGGATTCTCTGCTCGTTGGGAACATCCTTCCTGCATTCACCCTGCCTAGTCCTGTCAGAATTTTATATGTTGATACACAGTCAGAGTGCTAATTTGAAACACTTCTGTAGAAAGCAGGGAATCTCAATGCTTGCACAGTTGTTAACTTGGAAAAGTCACTGGTTGAAAATAACTGATCTGTTGGTAGTTAGTTTTTGGCATGTTTCAATTGGCTGATGGGTGGGTGGGCTGACATACAGCTTGAACAGATGTGTTGATGTTGAGAAAGCCATAATGACATACAGAGAATAACGAGAGGTCAGTGAGAGAGGGATGGCAGGCGAGTTGGATTCTGAGTTGATGATTTGCAGGCAATATGACTCTGGATGAATTGGAGTTAAAAAAGAGTGGAGTTTCTGAGGTCAGTTATTGAAAAGCTTTGAGTCCTGCCTCGGCAAAAGCAGAACTAAGGGCCTCAATGATAACCAACATGAGATCGAGGTGTGAGATTTCAGAAGTGGAAATATGCAGCCCCGATGATAAGCTTCAGGGATGACTCCAAACCTAGTTCAGGATTAAGCGGGTCACAGAGGCAGGGTGGCACTGCAGCAGGTTAAAATAGATATTCGTTGGATGGTAGTAGGAGTAAAAAGTGAAAGTATTGCACTTGTCTTTATAAAATAGAACACCCTCTGACTTTGCTGTAAGCGTTGGTATGGGAAATGCTAGATTTATATAACTTTGGAACTAATTAATCTCTGATGATGGTTCTCATGGTAAGCTAGAGGTTAGGCTGCTCTATTCAATGTAACTCATGTATTATTTTGCTGCTAAGACAACATTGTTAGGTCCCCTTAAGTTTTTGCAATTTAACTCAAGTGCTTTCTGAGGATAATTACTCATCCTTCGGCAGATCCTGAGTTCAATTTCAGCTCAGAAGAAAATGGCAAGAAATGGATGATTGCCCTTTTTCTCACAAATGTGAAGAATTGCAAGAACTGTGCGATGCATCAAAACATTTACACAGTTATTTATGGGATTTACGACTCAAGGTTGCAGGCTTCAGATATTGAGGCAAATATTCCATGTATTGAGCTAGATATTAACTCTGGTTTCGTAACATTCGCTAATCATCAGTCCTCACTTAAGAATTGTGCCATAGTTAGGTCACAACTGATGATCCCTCAGATATGCTGCTGTCAGGTTGATGTTCGTGGAACTCTGTCAGGAAGAAGATCCAGAGCTGCGGAGAAAAAAAAGACAAAAATAAGTTACATGATCAATTACAGGATTGCAACTGGCCAAAAGAAAATGGATATTTTCTTAGGAATTTTTAAAATTAAATTTTAAAAAATAATTAGCTCTTAGTCTGCAGGTAGTACTGGCAAGTTCAGCATTTCTTGCACAGATCACTTCAGAGGGCATTTAAGATCACAAGATGCAGGAGAAATAGACCGTTCAGCCCATCGCATCTGTTCTGCCATTCAAATAGGTCATGGCTGATTTGATAACCCTGACCACCATTCTCTTACCTTTTCCCCATGACCCTTGATTCCCCTTACTGATTAAAAATCTATCTCAGTCTTGAATATACTTGATAACCTTGACAGTCTTCTGCGATTAGAATTTCACAGATTCACAACCCTTTGAGAGAAGAAATTCCTCCTCATCTCTGTCTTAAATGTGTGAACTGTTACTCTGAGATTATGCCCTCAGATCCTAGAATCTCCCACCAGTGAAAACAACATCTACATATCTATCCTGTCAAGCCCACCAACCCTCCCCCCAACACCACCTCCCCCAAGAATCTTGTGTGCTTCAGTAAGGTCTCCTCTCCTTCTTGTAAGCTCCAATGAGTACAAGCTCAACCTACTCAATCTCTCCTAAGAAGAAAATCTCTCCAGACCTTAGATCAACCTAGTGAATCTTCTCTGCTACCTCCAACATTACTATATCTGCCCCCAGAAAAGGAAACCAAAAGTGTTCACAGTATTCCAGGTGTTGGCTGATTTCTGCCTTGTGTAGTTTTAGCAAACCCTCCCTAATTGTAAACTCCACTCCCTTTGAAATAAAGGCCAAGATTCTATTTGCCTTCCCTATTACCCACTGAACTTGGCTCCAGGCTTTTTGTGATTCATGCACATAGAGTCTCAAATCACTCTGATGTGCAGCCTTCTGCAATCTTTCTACATTTAAATAATATCCAGCTCCTGGACCTAAAATACATCACATCCAGACTGAGTAAAGGCAGTCGGCATTGGAACCAGTGCTTTTTCACACTTATTTTTTTCCAGGGATATGGGCATCTTTGGAAAGGCCAGAATTTATTTCATCACTAATCATTCTTGAACGGATTTGTGTGCAAGACCATTTTTGGGGGCGCATTGCTCTGGATCTGGAATCATAGATAAGCCAGAGTGGGTCAGGCTCAAACCCAGATGGATTTTATTTTAATGACAATCACAATTTTTTCATACCCATTGTTACAGGGATTAGTTCCAATTCCAGATTTTTTTTTAACTAAACTATCACCAGTTAAACAGCAATTTACAATTTACCCTCGTGGGTAGTGCAACAATAGCAATCCAATTTCAGCTTTTTAAGCTGCTGCAGTGAGACTTGAACCCACTCCGCCAAGGTACCTGCAAGATTTATTAGCACAGTGACATTATCACTGCACCACCACGTCCAATAGGGAGAAAATGAGGACTGCAGATGCTGGAGATCAGATTTGGAAAATGTGGCACTGGAAAAGCACAGCAGATCAGGCCGCATGCGAGGAGCAGGGGAGTATGCCTTATGATGAAGGCATAAGCCCTTCATCGCTAAATAGTTATACCTACCCATGTCAAATATATTTTTAATTTTTAAGGTATATGAATTAAAATTCAGGTTATGATTTGACTGTAGTGAGATTGGAATTCATGTCCATGATACACTATGTGCCTAAGACTTGGAATGTTATGCCAGAAAAGATATCATATGACTCAAGGTTATAGTCCAACAGGTTTATATGATATCACAAGCTTTAGGAGAGAGCTGCTCCCTTGTCAGGTGAAGTGAAGGAGCAGCGCCCCAAAAGCCTGTGATTTCAAATAAACCTGTTGGACTATAACCTGGTGTTGCATGACTTGTGACTTTGTCCACCCCAGTCCAACAGCAGCACCTCCACATCATGAAAAAATATCATGCAACAAACTGTAAGGACCCAGCCCTGATATATAATACAGAAAAAATTTGCAAACTATCTATCTGAGAAAATACAAATCGCTTAAGAGTTTTGCACAAGAGGTGGTTAGTATTGCTGCCTAACAGCACCAGGGTCCTAGGTTCAATTCCAGAGTGTCAGGTGCATTAGTCAGAGGGGGATGGGTTGCTCTTCAGAGGGTCGGTGTGGACTTGTTGGGCCGAATGGTCTGTTTCCACAGTTTGGGAATCTAATCTAATCTAATTGAGCTGCCTTATCCCACAGCAGAATCCCATCAATAGTTACACAGATACACAATATGGTTTGCCAGTACCATTGGATAAAGGAAGAACATTAGCCTGGAAAGGGATCTTTTTCATCCTCTGCAACATTCAGATGGGACTTTGAATTATCTAAATCCCAGCAAACAGAGGTGCCTCTGACACTGCAGCACTTCCACCACACTGCAGTGAAGTGCCAGCTTTAATTCTAGTGGGAGTTCAACTCCCAGCATTCTGAATGAAAAGCCAGAATATAACTTGCTGGCTGTGTGAATGTTATTGGCATACAATTCCTCAATGTGATCTCACCCTCATGTCCCTGGGAAACGTTAAGACGCAGGAGTCAGGCTTTTCTCCACACCAATATGGATCTAAATATTGCAGTAAATAGCTTAGTTTGAACAAAGGAAAGAAAGATTTGCACTGCAGCCAAATTGTGCACAGCAAGCTGCCAAAACAGCGAGATAATCTGCTTTAGTGATGTTGGCTGGGGGATGAATGTTGGCCAAGGAAATGGGAAGAACATCTCTCCTCTGAAAAAACGCTCCAGAAGTGAGGCCATTGCTCTTGATCTGTAGAAGCTGATTTGGTTCAACTATCATCTGTTTTAAGAAAAAAGCATTGAGTATCGGAGTTGGGAGGTCATGTTGTGGCTGTACTGGACATTGGTTAGGACACGTCTGGAATATAGTGTGCAATTCTGGTTTCCCTCCTACATGAAGGATGTTGTGAAACTTGAAAGGGTTCAGAAAAGATTTACAAGGATGGTACCAGGGTTGGTGTGTTTGAGATATCGGGAGAGGCTCATTAGGCTAAGGCTGTTTTCCCTGGAGCGTCGGAGGCTGAGGGGTGACCTTATAAAGGTTTATAAAATCATGAAGGGTGTGGATAGGGTAAATAGACAAGATATTTTCCCCGGGAGAGGGGAGACCAGAACTAGAGGGCATAGGTTTAGGGTGAGAGGGGAAAGATTTAAAAGGGACCTAAGGGGCAATTTTTTCATGCAAAGGGTGGTGCGTGTATGGATTGAGCTACCAGAGGAAGTGGTGGAGGCTGGTACAATGACAACATTTAAAAGGCATCTGGGTGGGTAAATGAACAGGAAAAGTTGAGAGGGATATGGGCCTGGCAAATCAGATTAGCTTAGGATATCTGGTTGGCATGGACGCGTTGGACCAAAGAATCTATTTCCATGCTGTACATCTCTATGACTCTATAACTAAAGAGGATAGCATCAGCTTCTCACTTCCCCAGCAGCTACAGACTGGATGTTAACAAAGAAACACATTGAATGTTAGTTCTGCTAAGGGTCACACTGTTTTGGAAATGGTCTGACTGATGTTATGAATATCGCTCCTATTCTATTATTATCTGTACAATTAATTGTCTTCCATTACAGCACCTCTAACAGTCCATTACTGCTTCACTAGTGCACTGGGAGTCTCAATTTACTCCCAGTACTCAAATTTCACAGACTGGGACTTCAGCTTACAAGACTCTGACTCAGGAACAAGAGGGAACCCACTAAGCCATAAGCCCAATGGGCTGAATAGCCTCTTCCTGCACTTAGGAAATCCATGATTCTATGAAGCATATCTGACGGCATTGTATCTAACAATGCCACCCAACCGATCCCAATTTGGAGGAGTGTACTGCCGGGACACACACACATGAAGGAGCTGTTTGGGTGATTGGGATCAGGCTCACCCATTAACTGCACCTTGCAGCAACATTCTCTGAGGAAACGTTCATTGGGTTGGTGCATTAGAGACTGCTGCTCACCTCTGTACCTCAACAAGGTGTAAGGTCAATGACTTTAGGAAAGAAAATGATTTTAAATATTATTTCTAGGGAAGAGAAAAGATTGGACTGATTAAGTTAAGCTTGCTTTATAAGTGGCACGGTGGCTCAGTGGTTAGTGCTGCTACCTCATAGTGAGGGACCGAGATTCAATTCTAGCCTCAGGCAATTGTCTGTGTGGGGTTTGCACATTCTCCCTGTGTCTGTGTGGGCTTCCTCCCACAGTCCAAAGATGGAAGGTTAGGTGAGATGGCCATGCTAAATTGCCCTGTAGTGTTCAAAGATGTGTAGACTAGGTGGATTAGCTGTGGAAAATGCATGGTTACAGGGTAGGTCTGGGTGAACTGAATCAGCTTTATTGTCACATGTGGGAAGCTCTTTTGTGGGTTGGTGCAGACTTGATGGGCTGAATGGCGTCTTTCTGCACTGTAGAGATTCTATGGACCTTGTCAAGGTGACTACAGGTCTGTGTTGCCAAACTGAAGTGGCAGCTGCTGAAAGAGAAGCACTGATTATTTTTCACTAAGATAATTAGCTAAATGGCTAAAAATTGTGCATGGAATTTTATGCTGTTGGCCTTCGAGAAACAATTAAGCAGCTCAAAACAAAAAAGAGAATAGGAGTTAACCTGGTTATGGTGTAATAGACAACTGCTTTACAAGAAGTGAGCTGTCTCAGCATGGATGGGGAAGGGGCTGTGACAGCAGGAAACTTGCAGATCTCTGAATAGTTCTTTGTGTCTAGATACTGGGACAGAGAGTCCGGGCTGCTTTTGATGAAAACGTGTTGAACAGATCGCGGCTAATATGAATCATTTTGCCTCGGGAGTGATTGCGAATGAGAAAATGAATAAACATCACAGTTAGATACACTGGTTGGGGCTGCCAGTCATTAACAGTTTATGGGAACTCAGAGATACACAATGGAGAGGGACTGGAGCATTGTCCACCTATAATCCAGCTCCAATTCCACTCTCCCACTGACCCCCCCCCCCCCACCCCCACTCACTCCCTTCCATCACCCAAGTTCACTCTCCCAATGCGTGTCCAAACTTTAAAGGGGAGAGAAAGAGAGAGAGAGAATGCTTCTGGTTGTTGGAGCTAGAGTCTGGCATCTCCTTAAGATAGTTTGTAAATTATTTACCAGCAGAAAAGAGTGAAAGAAATTTTGTCTGAAATTATTTAAAATCAACTGGACACCCTTCCTAGACATTCAAGAGTTGCAACTCTGCTTATAACCCACCATCTTCTGGGTCTTAGGAACTTTTGGGGACGTGTAATAAAAAGGAATATGACTGTAGAGCGTTCCAACCAAAGACTGGGAGATAATTTTTAAGGTGATAAGAAAATTTATTTTCCCAGTGTGAAGTTCAATCAAAGAAAGGAAACACATAGCACGAGTTGCACCCTCAGGATATGCCAAAGCCCTTTGTATCTAATGAAGCACTTTTGAAGAGAACGGCAAAGTGTCTATTAGCAGAGACTGAGCAATATTAACTCCTCTGTCACAGCCACACAAAGCCTATCCCACTCTCAGATTGAGATATACAGAGAGAGAGAGATAGCGAGATAGACACACATACACGTATTTTCTATCTCACCCATGCACACTCACTGTCACAAACATTCCCTCACATGTCACATTCTCTTTCACTTGCACACTCACTTTCTCACACACACTGTTACACACACATTCACTGACACAAACACACTGTCACACACACTGTCTCTCATACACACACTCATTATCACATTTTCATGTCACCTATACACTCACTGTTTAGACAGGCATAGTGTGAAATGTAATCACTATCATACGTGCTTAGTGACTACTCTCTCTCTCTATCTCTCACACACACATACACATACACACACACACATTTACTGTCACACACACTCACCATCACTCACACAATTTCACACACACTGTCACACACACTTATGGTCACACTCACACTCACTATCATACAGACCATCACTGTCACATACACTGATTCATTGGCACACACATGCTGTCACCCACACACTCCTGCTGTCACACGCACACAAATTCACTTTCACATGTGCGCATTCCCTCCCGCACACACACAATTCTACTCTGCCAGTATCAGCTGCTCCATTTCCAGGCCGATATGTTTGAATTTGGTCAGATGTTCTGCTGAAGCTGTCACTGAAACTCACTGCAGCAGAATGAGGTCAAAAAATAATCAGGCAATTCTACATCAAATCCCAACTTTAGTTACAAAACCTCGCTGCATCCGAGTCTGGAACTTGTCAGGGTTAAGATAGCAGTACAGCAAGAGGAGGGTGGGTGGAGGTGACTGTGGGATGGGCACTTAAAGTCAGGGAATGGACAGGAAGCCCTCCAGAAAAGGCATCTTTCCAGAAATGAATGTATCTTATACTCTGCAGAAGGCAGGATTTTTGGGAGGCTTTGGGTAATACCCTGATACAGTCTGGTGGGATTGTTGATGGATAAGATCACCCATGAAACTGTCAGAATTGCTACTCAGGACTAATCTGTCCTACTTTCAATTGCCACTTGCCCACTGTCCAACAGCTACCCCACAGCTGCCTATCAGGAGGAATTTAAATAGTCTATATTATTGGCGAGAAATGGACAATCACAGTTAACCCGGGGAAAACTGGCTCTAGGATCAGGGAATGTGAATGAGGCTGTATAAATCTAAGTCAGGTTAAATCTAACCAGACAACTTTGCTTAACTACAATCTTTGGATAAACCAGAGTTTCCTTTGCTGATGGGCATCAAAATACAGCAAGTGTTTGCTTTTCCCAAGCCACCTCTGAATCCATCCATGCAGTTCAAATCCCTGCTCCTATTAATTTCCCTATCAATCCACTTGAAGATAACAGCAGACTAACCTGCCTCAAACTCATAAGGCAATGGCATTACGATAAACAACTCTTGAATCACCAAGGCTCTAAAATGCACACCAATCCACTAACTGCCATTATGGGATTTGAACCCATGTCCCCAAACCTCTGGACTTCTAGTCTAGTAACATTACCATTGCACCATCATCTCCTTCAAGCAGCCAACCTTCTCTCCTATGAAGATATCAACTTTGATTCAGTCAGCAATACTCCCACTCTACTCCAGAGTCTTGAACACATAATTGAGACAGAGACTATAATGGAGTACTGAGGGAGTGCATCATTGTTGGAGGTACCCATCATTTGAATGAGATATTAAACTTGAGGCTCTGTCTGCTCTTTGAGGTGAATGAAAAATATCCATAACAGCATTGTTCAAGAGAAAAGCAGGGATTTCTCCTGGCACCGTGACCGACACTTACCTCCTAATCAATCTCAGCTGCAGATTGACATGGATGAAGTTTGAGGGTGGCACGGTGGTTCAGTGGTTGACACTGCTGCTTCACAGCACCACGAACTTAGGTTCAATTACAGCCTGAGTGGAGCTTGCATGTTCTCTCTGTGTCTGCCACAGTCCAATGATTCACATGTTAGGTGGATTGGACATGTTAAATTGCTCCGTGGCGTACAGGCTCGGCTCAGTGGGTTAGCCATGATAAATGTGAAGTTACGGTGGGGGGGGGGGGGGGCGGTAGGGATGTTGGAATGGTCTTCAGAGAGTCAGTGCAGACTTGATGGGCTGAATAGCCTCTTTCTGCACTGTAGGGATTCTATGATCAGTGGGTTGCAACCTCCAGCTTCAAGTCCACTCCACGATGTGTGCATAAATATCTCGGCTGACACTCCTGTGCAGTACTGAGGAAGTGCTGCACTGCGGAAGGTGATATCTTTCAGATGGGATGTAAAATCAAGGTCCAACTTGCTTTTTCAGGTGGACATAAAAGATCAGTGACATTAGTTGAAGAAGATTGGGGAGATAACCTGGGAAGTAGTAACCCCTTAATTAACAACACAAAAATAATATCACCTGGTCACAATCACATGTGTGTTTGCGGGATTTTGCTCTGTGCTAATTAGCTGCTATATGTCATACATTTTAACAGTGATTTCATATCTAAAGTACTTCATTGACTGTAAAGAGCTTCACCACATTCAGTGTTCATGAATGACATTGTATAAGTTATAATTTTTCTCTTTAATCCTATACCACCAGATCTGCTGAGTGTTTTCAATATTTTCATTTCTTTCCGTGAAAAAATGTGGTGATCTAGTCATTATCTCATTATTACTTGTGGGAGCTGGCGACACGTAAATTGACATCCCCATTCTCGTGTTACCCTGACTGAGCTTTGAACATCCCTCATTGGGAAGTACTCGGCATGCCCTCGTGTTGGTGCAAGTCAAATGTTCCTTTCATGCAGGTGTGTGGGACATCAGAACAGATCAGTCTGCAATTCCCTTGCAGGCTCAGTTAATCCATGAAGGCTAGCCACCTGAGATCTGAACACAAAACTCCCCTCAGCCCATCTGCTGCTGAAACCCTCATTCACAACTGCTTTGCCCCTTCACTTCCAAATACTCTCCTAGTCAACTTTCACCATAAACCTGAGCACCTCCATAACTCTGCTGCCTCTGCATCCTAACTTGCACTGCATCTCAATCACCCATCACCTCCTGTGCTCCCTATTCTTTATGGAGCTCTCTGTTCAGCAATACTCAATGTTAAAACTACCATCCTTGTTTTCAAACCTTTCCATAACCTTTTCCCCCACTATCTCTGTACCTCCTCTTGCCTTACAGTGGTTGAGAGGTATTTTTGATAGATTGTGCACTCCTGAGTTTAAGACGTTGCCTCTACATGGTAAGATCGACAGCTACCGAGGCCTTAACTTCTGAAATTCCCTCCCTGTGGTGGCACAGTGGCTAGCACTGCTGCCTCACAGTGCCTGGGTCCTGGGTTTGATTCCAGCCTCGGGAGACTATCTGTGTGGAGTTTGCACATTTGCCCCATGTCCATATGGGTTTGTTCCAGTTTCCTCCCACAGTCCAAAGGTCCGGGGGATTGGCCGTAGGAAATTGTGCAGGCTGGATGGACTAGCTGTGGGAAATGCAGGGCTACAGGGATAGGGTGGGTCTGGGTGGGATGCTGTTCAGAGGATGTGTGTGGATACAATGGGCCAAATGACCTGCTTCCACACTGTCAGGATTCTATGAAATCTCTCCACTTCTGCAACCTTTCTCATTTGTCCTAATGTCTCCTTGTGCATGGCTTGATATCTTCTAGGAAACTCTTTAGGAATCCTTATAATATTAAAGGTGACTTGTAAGTTTTGTTGCAATTGCCCCATGCAGCATTTAGTGCAGCTGGAGTTGGAATCTCCAGGAAGAGATGGGAGAAACTGGGATAACTAAACAAACTCTGGAGATACAAGTGGCAGTGCAAGAGTTAAAAAGGAAGGCGTTTAGGCGCGAGTTCACTGTGAAGGGCCCTTGTTGTCTTTTCAAGAGGTGGACCACAGCTAACTCATTATTCTGGCTCTCTCCATTTGAAAGGAGTCGATGGGAAAGTTTAGACAAGGGGAGCTTGTGATCCCGCAGTCGCAGAATTAATTTGCATAGATTTACATAAGGTTTCCTTTTCTTGTGTCTGAACTTGAATAACAACTGCCACTTGTGTCTCGAAAGAATTAACGGCTGTAAACTATTTTCACATAGCTATGGGAGCAGGCAGGAGCAAGGAGGGAGCATACTCATGGATAAGTATAATGTGAGTAGCTAGATTAATCGTCTGAGTCAGGGGAGAGGTATTTCCAATCTCTGAATTTAGCATTGGTCAAACTGCATTCCTCCTTACCTCAGCTCAAAGAGTTGGGTTGTCCGAGATAAGACATTTCCCATGCTCATTGCCAATTATCACTCGAACCAACATCCCCTTCTCTTTGAATAACACATGGAATTAAGTAAAAATGCATCATTGGAGTGTAAAATTTGACAGTCAGACATGCAAAGTGGTTTTATATTCTTACAAGTTTGTTCATGGGACTTGAATGTTGTTGATTTGACCAATATTTATTATACATCTCAGTTAAGAGTCAGCCACATTGCTGTGGGTCTGGAGTCACATGTAGGCCAGACCTGGTAAAGATGAAGAGCTTGTGCCCAAAACATTGACTCTCTTGCTCTTCCGATGCTGCCTGACCTGCTGTGCTTTTCCAGCGCCACACTTTTCAATGCTGATCTCCAGCATCTGCAGTCCTCAGTTTCTCATGGTAAAGATGGGAGATTTCCTTCCCTACACAGGACACCATTAACCAAGTGGGTTTTTACAAAAATTGAAAGTGGTTACACAGCCACTATGCAGCTAACTTTCTTTTTCAATCCAGAATTCTATTGAATTTAATTTCCACCATTGACCATGACAGGATTTGAATTCATGTCTCCAGAATGTTAGCCCAGAGTTCTGGATTACTAACCACTACCTTCCCAAAAAACACAGGTCAAACAGTTAGTTTTTAAAGTCTAGGTTCAGGAATAGGCCAACCAGTCCCTCAAACTTGCTCCACCATCTGGATCACAGCTGATGCTATTTTATACTGTAATGCTATTTTTTGCATTATCCTGAGGGAAAGAAAGGCAGGAAAGTTCAGGGAAGGTACATCGGTGCTTAGGGCTTAACTGCTGAAGATAGTGTCCAATGGTGAAGGACTTAAAATTTGAGATGTTCAGAAGATTACAATTGCAGGAACACAAAGATCTCAGACAGTCATAGGTCTGGAGGAATCCAGAGTTGGGAAGCGATGAGGGAGTGAATAGATCTAAAAACAAGGACAAAAATTTTAAAATCAATTTGGATCTTAAACAGAAGCCAATGATGATCATTTTATTGGGATGGTATTATAGACCCCCTAATAGTCAGTGGAAAATTGAGAAACCAATTTGTAAGGAGATTTCAGTTATCTGTAAAACCAATACGGCGGTTATGGTTGGGGAGTTTAACTTTCCAAAGATAGACTGAGACTGCCATAGTGTTAAGGGTTGAGATGGAGAGGAATTTGTTCACTGTGTACAAGAAAATTTTCTGAGTCAGTACTCTTGGGAAATAGGGCAGGGAAAGTGTCTGAGGTGTCAATAGGGGAGCACTTTGGGGCCAGTGACCATAATTCTATTAGTTTTAAAATAGTGATGGAAAAGGATAGACCAGATCTAACAGTTGAGGTTCTAAATTGGAAGAAGGCTACTTTTGACGGTATTAGACAAGAACTTTCAAAAGCTGATTGAGTGCAGATGTTCGCAGGCAAAGGGATGGCTGGAAATGGGAAGCCTTCAGAAATGAGATAATGAGAATTCAGAGAAAGTATATTCCTGTCAGGGTGAAAGGAAAGGCTGGTAGGTATAGGGAATGCTGGATGACTAAAGAAATTGACAGTTTGGTTAAGAAAAACAAGGAAGCATATGTCAGGTATAGAGTACATCCTTAGAAGAGAATAAAGGCTGTAGGAGTATACTTAAGAGAGAAATCAGGAGGGTGAAAAGGAGACACGAGATAGCTTTGGCAAATACAGTTAAGGAGAATCCAAAGGGTTTTTACAAATACATTAAGGACAAAAGGGTAACTAGGGACAGAATAGGGCCCCTCAAAGATCAGCAAGGCAGGCTTTGTGTGGGGCCGCGGGAGATGGGGAGATACTAAACAAGTGTTTTGCATCAGTATTTACTGTGGAAAAGGACATGGAAGATAATAGAATGTGGGGAAATAGATGGTGACATCTTGAAAAATGTCCATATTACAGAGGAGGAAGTGCTGGATGTCTTGAAACACATGAAGGTGGATAAATCCCCAGGACCTGATCAGGTGTACCCAGGAACTCTGTGGGAAGCTAGGGAAGTGATTGCTGGGCTAGAGTGGTGCTGGAAAAGCACAGCAGTTCAGGCAGCATCTGAGGAGCAGGAAAATCAATGTTTTGGGCAAAAGCCCTTCATCAGCACTGATGAAGGGCTTTTGCCCGAAACATCAATTTTCCTGCTCCTCGGATGCTGCCTGAACTGCTGTGCTTTTCCAGCACCACTCTAATCTAGAATCTGGTTTCCAGCATCTGCAGTCATTGTTTTTACCTAATTGATTGCTGGTCCCCTTGTTGAGATATTTGCAATATCAGTAGTCACAGGTGATGTGCCAGAAGACTGGAGGTCGGCTACGTGGTGTCACTGTTTAAGAAAGGTTGTAAGGACAAGCCAGGGAACTGCAGACCAGTGGTGGTGGACACGTTGTTGGAGGGAATCCTGAGGGACAGGATTTACACATATTTGGAAAGGCAAGACTGATTAGGGATAGTCAAAATGGCTTTGTGCGTGGGAAATCATGTCTCACAAACTTGATTTTTTTGAAAAAAGTAACAAAGTGGATTGATGAGGGCAGAGCAGTAGATGTGATCTATATGGATTTCAGTAAGGCGTTCGACAAGTTTCCCCATAGGAGACTGGTCAGCAAGGTTAGATCTCATGGAATATAGGGAGAACTAGATGCAGAACTGGCTCAAAGGTAGAAAGAGGGTGGAGGTGGAGAGTTGTTTTTCAGACTGCAGGTCTGTGACCAGTGGAGTGCCACAATGATTGATGCTGGGTCCGCTCCTTTTCATCATTTATATAAATGATTTGGATGCGAGCATAAGAGGTATAGTTAGTAAGTTTGCAGATTACACCAAAATTGGAGGTGTAGTGGACAGCGAAGAAGGTTACCTCGGATTACAACTGAATCTTGATCAGATGGGCCAATGGGCTGAGAAGTGACAGATGGAGTTTAATTTAGATAAATACAAGGTCCTGCATTTTGGGAAAGCAAATCTTAGCAGGACTTATACACTTAATGGTAAGGTCCTGGGGAGTGTTTTTGAACAGAGACCTTGGAGTGCAGGTTCATAGCTCCTTGAAAGTGGACTCGCAGGTAGATAGGATAGTGAAGAAGGCGTTTGGTATGCTTTCCATTATTGGTCAGAGCATTGAGTATAAGAGTTGGGAAGTCATATTGTAGTTGTCCAGGACATTAGTTAGGCCACTGTTGGAATATTGCGTGCAACTGGAAGGATGTTGTGAAACTTGAAAGTGTTCAGAAAAGATTTTCAAGGATATTGCCAGGATTGGAGGGTTTGCGCTATAGGGACAGGCTGAACAGGCTGTGGCTGTTTTCCCTGGAGCATCGAAGGCTGAAGGGTGACCTCATAGAGGTTTATGAAATTATGAGGGGCATGGATAGGGTAAACAGGCAAAGTTTTTTCCTGGGATGGGGGAGTCCAGAACTAGAGGGCATAGGTTTAGGGTGAGAGGGGAAAGATATAAAAGGAACCTAAAGGGAAACTTTTTCACCCAGAGGGTGGTGTGTGTATGGAATGAGCTGCCAGAGGAAGTGGTGGAGGCTGGTACAATTGCAACATTTAAAAGGCATTTGGATGGGTATACGACTAGAAAGTGTTTGGAGGAATATGGGCCAAGTGCTGGCAAATGGGACTGGATTAGGGAGGGATATCTGGTTGGCATGGACGAGTTGGACTGAAGCGTCTGTTTCTATGCTGTACGTTTCTATGACTCTATGAAATTCAAAATAGACGGGGTAATGAGTGACACAGACAGCAGAATGTTGGATGACCTAGTACCTTACAGAAGGTAGAATGGCTAATGAGAGGCATACATGACAAGTAAGTGCCAATGGTAATTTAATGGACAGTAAGCACTCTTGTGTGTTCAAGTCTCACTCCAATGATCCAATAACCAGCATGTGGATGAGGGTAGAGCAGTGGATGTAGTGTACATGGATTTTAGTAAGGCATTTGATAAGGTTCCCCATGGTAGACTTATGCAGAAAGTCAGGAGGCATGGGATAGTGGGAAATTTGGCCAGTTGGATAGAGAACTGGCTAACCGGTCGAAGTCAGAGAGTGGTGGTAGATGGTAAATATTCAGCCTGGAGCCCAGTTACAAGTGGAGTTCCGCAGGGATCAGTTCTGGGTCCTCTGCTGCTTATAATTTTTATTAATGACTTAGAAGAGGGAGTTGAAGGGTGGGTCAATAAATTTGCAGATGATACGAAGATTGGTGGAGTTGTGGATAGTGAGGAGGGCTGTTGTCGGCTGCAGAGGGACTTAGATATGATGCAGAGCTGGGCTGAGGAGTGGCAGATGGAGTTCAACCCTGTCAAGTGTGAGGTTGTCCATTTTGGAAGGACAAATAAGAATGCGGAATACAGGGTTAACGGTAGGGTTCTTAGTAAGGTGGAGGAGCAGAGGGATCTTGGGGTCTATGTTCATAGCTCTTTGAAAGTTGCCACTCAGGTGGATAAGCTTGTAAGAAGGCCTATGGTGTTTTAGCGTTCATTAGCAGAGGGATTGAATTCAAGAGTCGTGAGGTGATGTTGCAGCTGTACAGGACCTTGGTAAGGCCTCATTTGGAGTACTGTGTGCAGTTCTGGTCGCCTCACTTTAGGAAAGATGTGGAAACTTTGGAGAGGGTGCAGAGGAGATTTCCCAGGATGTTGCCTGGAATGGAGAATAGGTCGTACGAGGATAGGTTGAGAGTGCTAGGCCTTTTCTCATTGGAACGGCGAAGGATGAGGGGTGACTTGATAGAGGTTTATAAGATGATCAAGGGAATAAATAGAGTAGACAGTCAGAGACCTATTCCCCGGGTACAACAGAGTGTTACAAGGGGACATAAATTTAAGGTGAAGGGTGGAAGGTATAGGGGGGATGTCAGGGGTAGGTTCTTTACCCAGAGAGTAGTGGGAGTAGTGGAATGTGCTGCCTGTGGGAGTGGCAGAGTCAGCATCATTGGTGATCTTTAAGCGGCAATTGGATAGGTAAATGGATAGGTGCTTAAGCTAGGACAAATGTTCGGCACAACATTGTGGGCCGAAGGGCCTGTTCTGTGCTGTATTGTTCTATGTTCTATGTTCTGTCATTCCCAATGCAATACTGAGGACCTGTCAAACTGTCAGTGGTGACATTGTTCAAGTGGGACAAGACCACACTCTCAGGGGATGTAAAGACCTCATAACTACTATTTGAAGCAAAGCCCTTTGTCCTAGTCACAGATTTATCCTTCAATGAAAATACTAGACAGACCTGTTCTACAGAATACTTGTATTTGACTTGAAATGTTAACTCTGTTTCTCTGCACGCAGATGCTGCCAGACCTGTAGAGTTCCTCCAGCACTTTCTATTTTTCTTCCAGATTTCTAACATCCAGAGTATTTTGTTTTTACAAAGCACATTATCTGGTCATTATCTCACTGTTGTTTCTGGGATACAAGGTTGAGTCTTGGCCAGACAGCAAGCAGACTTCTTTCCCTAAAGGACATTAGTGCTTCAGATGTGTGTACTTGTATATGAGAATTACTGGTCATCATTACTGAAACTAGCTTGCAATTCCAGATTTATTAACAGAAAGTAAATTCCACCAACTCGTGTAGTGGGAATTTAATCCATTTCCATGAGCATTAACCTGAGTCCTTGGAGTGACAATCCAAGTGACATTACCACTATCTCTCATCATCTACCAGTAATCCTCTTCCATTCCCTTTTAGACTTTCAAATATGAGCAGAAGCAAATTGTCATCAATCTCAGGGGACTACTGCAAAGAAGAGACATCCTTCCTGAAGGGTAGGACCAGAACTGTCATTAACGCTCCAGCTGAGGCCAGAACACACACAGTAAGTGCTGGAGAAACTCAGCAGGTCTGGCATCATCTGTGGAGAGAGAAACAGAGTTAACATTTTGAGTCCAATATGACACTTTGGCCTTGAGGATGATCACTTCAGTTTTACATCGTAATCCTCCATGCATATAGTGAAATGACACAGATGCTGTATGCATTGCTCTGGACGATGTTCAGGTTCTTGTCTGTTGTTGGAGCTACACGCATTCTGTCAAATGGAGAGTACTCCATCACACTTCTGACTTGAGCCCTCTTCATTGATGGGCAGACTTTGCAGAGTCACAAGATGAGTTACTTCCAATAAAAGTTGCAGATTCAAACCTGCTGTCATAGCCTCACCATTTATCTGGTTTGTCTGGTTCAGTTTGTGGTCAATGGTAACCGTACAGTGTTATGATTGGTGATTCAGTGATGTCATTGAATATCAAGGGGAGGTAGTTAGATTTGCTCTTTTTGGAAATGGTCATTGCCTGGTACTTGTGTGGCATGAATGTTTTTTGCCACTTGTCAGCCCAAACCTTAATGTTGTCCAGATTTTGGGGTATGTTGGACCACATTGGCAAGCAACTCAAAGTCAAAGAAGTCTATGGGGACTGGAAGCACATAAATGGGGTTAGATCACAAATTAATTATGATCTTCTTGAATGGCAGCAGAGGATGGGGGCAATGCAGGGGGTTTTGACTGTGTATGTGTGTGTGTGTGCACTTAAAAGCCACCTCCTGTCCTTATAAGACCTGATATGGAAGGACAAAGTCAGAAGTCACATGACACCAGGTTATAGTCCAACAGGTTTATTTGAAATCACAAACTTTCGGAGCACTGACCCTTCACCAGGCACTTCACCTGATGAAGGAGCAGTGTTTCGAAAGCTTGTGATTTCAAATAAATCTGTTGGACTATACTCTGGTGTCATGTGACTTCGGACTTTGTCTATAAGACCTGGATTGGGTAAAATGGCGGGTGAATTCCCTGTAAAGGACATTCATTGGTCGATCAATGGAGTTTCTTCACAACCGAAAAGTTTGTGAGGGATCACTGTAGCAAGCCCAATGTTTAAGGCAGACAGCATCAGGAGGTACAGTAGTTGATGTTTCGGCTGTAACCCTTCTTGAGTCCTGGAGAAGGGTTACACCAGAGACATCGACTTCTGCACCTCCTGATACTGCTTGCCTTGCTGTGTTCTTCCAGCCTCCTGCCTGTCAACTTTGGATTCTAGCATCTGCAGTTTTTTTGTCTCTACTGCTGTGATCTCCAGCATTGGTTGTTTTCAGTTCAAGAGAAATTCCTCCTCTCCTTCTCTCTCCACTTCCAAAATGGTATTCCTTGATACTGAAAACCACAGAGCGAACAATTCCCAAAATGCTTGAAGGGAGGTGTCTTCTGTATCCATGAACTACAGAAGGATATAAAACCTGCAAGGTTTCCCATTCTCAATCAGTTACATGTCTGCATGAAAAGTGTGTGTGGGGAGGACACCCAGAGAGAACAGCAGCAGTGACAGTCCTAAGGCCAAATACAAACAGGATAAGACTATTAAATTAAAAATTGAGGATACTTGATCACTTAATTAGATTATGGTTGAGCCATACTTCAGTTCCATTCATTTTGCTTGTGTGCTTAATCCTTAAAACCCTTTGATTTATGAAAATGTCCCAAAATCTATTCGGATGGTTTTAACTACCCCCCTAACCCCAGCCTCAATGTCTTTTTGATAGACAGAAGGTTCCAGACTTACACTTCTCTTTGTGGGAGTAAGTGCTTCCTGACATCATCCAGAATTAAGGGGCATCAATTTAAGACTGGTTTGAGGAGGAATTTCATCTCTCAGAAGTTTGTGAGTGTTTGAAACTCCTTGCCACAGAGGGCTGTGCATGTTTAAGGCTGAGATAGATAGATTCTTGATCAGTCGGGGAACCAGGGTTATAGGGACAGGACCCCTCCACACCAATCCACCTCCACTTCCAGCACCTTCCCTTCCCATTGCAGGAGGTGTACACCTCCCACCTCACCTCCGTCCAAGGCCCCAGAGGATCTTTTCACATCCGGCAGAGATTTTCCTGCAGATCCACCCATCTACTGTGGCCATTGCTCTCGATGTGGTCTCCTCTGCATTGGGGAGACAGAACACCAACTCGCGGAGCGTTTCAGGAAACATCTCTGGGGTACACACACCCAACAACCCCAACATCATGTGGCCGACCACTTCAACTCCCCCTCCCACTCCACCAAGAACATGCAAGTCCTGGGCCTCCTCCGTCACCAAATCCAAGCCACACAACTGGAGGAAGAACGTCTCATCTTCTACCTTGGGCCCCTTCAACCACATGGCACCAACGTTAACTTCACCAGTTTCCTTATGTCCCCTCCCCCATCTCAACCCAAATGCAACCCTCCAACTTAGCAACGCCCCCTTGAACTGTCTAACCTGTCCATCCTCTTTCTCACCTATCCACTTCACCCTCCCCACCGACCTATCACAATCACCCCACCTTCATCTACCTATCACCTTCCCAGCTGCCTTCCCCCCCAGTCCCAGCCCAACCCTCCTATTTATCTCTCAGTTCCCTTCCCCCCACATTCCTGATGAAGGGTTTATGTCCAAAATGTTGACTCTCCTGCTCCTAGGATGTTGCCTGACCTGCTGTGCTTTGCCAGTGCCATACTTTTCAACTGGGATGTGAGGCATGTCAGATCAGCCATGATCCTATTAAATGGAAGAGCAAGTTCGAGGGGCTGAATGGCCTCCTTCTGTTGTTATTTATTGTGATCTTACGGACATCACTTCTGTGCAGCCTGGCTTGAACTTTAAGATTATGATTGCCAAGTTTCCAATTTTATAGGCAATAACATCTATCTGCCTATCAAATCCTTTGATTACCTCTTAATCTTTGCTTGCAATCATCCTCAAAGTTAACTACTTAGCTATATCCAGGGGACAACCTTGAGCCAGATGTAAAGAATGGGTGAAAATAAAGAGAACGCTGGAGAAACTCAGCAGGCCTGGCAGCATCTTGGGGGACAGAAGCAGAGTTTAATGTTTCAAGTCAGAATACTCTTCATCAGGACTCAGAAGGGCTCAGAAGAAGTCATACTGGATCTGAAACTTTAACTCTGTTTCTCTCACTAGATGCTGCCAGACCTGTTGAATTTCTCCAGAATTCTTTTTGTTTGCTTCAGATTTCCATTAACTGCATTATTTTGCTTTGTTTTTGCGAGGATTGGTCTGTTAGATGACATGTTAAAGGATGACAGTTGTCCATGACTCAAAGGAAATCAGCATTGTCAGGAGGGGAGCACATCGGAAAATAAATTGATACCAGTTACCTTTCCCTATTGATAATCCTCCAACTCTTTCTAAACTCTCATTAGACTTTGCACAGCGGTTAGTGTGGATGGTCGTCTAATCAGATAGTGCACTCACACTAATAAAGCTCAGTAGATTTAGTCAAGAGACTCATTGGGTATGTTTGGAGAAATGACACCAACAGGAACACAACCTGTAAGAAAAGAAAGAAACAATGAAAGGTAAAGTTTCCAAAGGAACAACTTATTCACCAATTTTTTTTGAAAAGCTTTTGTACTTTTTCATAGAAATTCATAGAATCCCTACAGTGTGGAAACAGGCCATTTAGCCCAACAAGTTCACACCAATCCTCCGAAGAGTAAACCACTCAGACCCATTCCCCTCTGACTAACTCACCTAACCTACACATCTCTGAACAGTATGGGTAATTTAGCTTGGCCAATTCACCTAACCTGCACATCTTTCGACTGGGGGAGGAAACCCACGCAGACATAGGAAGAATGTGCAAACTCCACACAGTCGCCCGAGGCTGGAATCGAAACTGGGTCCCTGCTACTGTGGCATCATTTCTGTGGTGCTTCCTCTCTATCTTAATTTCCATTTCTGAATATCTGCATCGCAATTTATAATGAAATCTGCTATGTAAACATGTCACATTGTAATTACCAGCAACAGTGCTGCCTCGACACTACTGGAGCAATGGCGTCTTTATAATATAATGCTGGCTATTAGAGTTATAAAGGAATTGATCATGGAAGTGTAAAGGTTTTAGACAGAGTATATTCCTGAAAAGTCTGTAGCCATAGAACTTTAAAATGCAAACTGGGCCAATTAAGGTAGCAGTCAGTTTTTTCAACTGGTTTTGACTGTGGTACGGTAGTAATGTTGCTGGTCTAGCAATCCAGAGGTCCAGCTTCATGCTCTAGGACATGCATTCAAGTCCTATCATGGCAGCTAATGGAGTATGAATTCAGTTAATTGACCTTAAAACATAAACCTAGAATCAGTAATAGTAACCACAAAAATTACAATCAATTGTAAAAACACACCAGGTTCACTAAAGTTCTTTAGGGCAAGAAACCTGTCATCCTTACTTGATCTGGCCTACATGTGACTCCAGGCTCACATCAATGTGGTTGACTCTGAACTGTCCTCTGGCCACTACAGACAGGCTTTGCTAGTGATGCTGACATCCCATGATAGCATCAAGGAAATAAAATGTTCTGTGGTCACTTTAATATTATTTGGACCTTGCAAGTTGAGTTAACACATTCTCCTATTTATTCAGGACTGATTAATGTTTAATGTCATTGAGTCATAGAGAGGTACAGCATGAAAACAGACTCTTCGGTCCAACTCATCCATGCCAACCAGATAGCCTAACCTAATCTAGTCCCATTTGCTAGCACTTGGCCCATATGTCTCTAAACCCTTCCTATTCATATACCTATCCAGATGCCTTTTAAATGTTGCAATTGTACCAGCCTCCACCACTTCCTCTAGCAGCTCATTCCATATACGCACCACCCTCTGCATGAAAACTTTGCCCCTTAGATCCCTTTTATATCTTTCCCCTCTCATCCTAAACCTATGTCCTCCAGTTCTGGACTCCCCACTCCAGGGAAAAGACTTTGTCTATTTACCCTATCCATGCCCTTCATGATTTTATAAACCTCTACAAGTCACCCCTTAGTTTTAGATTAGATTAGATTACTTACAGTGTGGAAACAGGCCCTTCGGCCCAACAAGTCCACACCGCCCCGCCGAAGCGCAACCCACCCATACCCCTACATTTACCCCTTACCTAACACTACGGGCAATTTAGCATGGCCAATTCACCTGACCTGCACATCTTTGGACTGTGGGAGGAAACCGGAGCACCCGGAGGAAACCCACGCAGACACGGGGAGAACGTGCAAACTCCACACAGTTAGTCGCCTGAGGCGGGAATTGAACCCGGATCTCTGGCGCTGTGAGGCAGCAGTGCTAACCACTGTGCCACCGTGCCGCCCACGAGGGTCATCTCCCCAACTTGCAGATAATATGTCTTTGACTTACTTTTGCTCTTCCGAGCCTTCTGGTCTGTTTTTGGTGAGTTATTGGATTTTGGAGCGAGTGTTACTGCATACTGAATAAGCTTATGAGGGGCATGGACAGGATGGATAGAAAGCAGCTGTTTCTCTTAGCTGGAGGATCAAGAACAAAGGGGCGCAATTTTAAAGTGAAAGGCGGGTGGTTTAAAGGGGATTTGAGGAAAAATACTCAACCACTGAGGGTGGTGAGTATCTGGAATGCACTGCCTGGGAGGATAGTTGAGGTGGGAAACTTCACAACATTTAAAAAGTACTTCGATGAGCCCTTGAGTTGTCATAACATTCAAGGTTATGGGCTCAATGCAGGAAAGTGGGACTAATGTAGGTAGTAGTGTATTTTTGGTGATACAGATTCAATGGGCTGAAAGGCTTTTTCTGTATTGTATGAGTGCAGAGAATAATATCTTGGGATGTGGAGCAGAGGCAGCAGAGAGAGGAAACAGTGCACGGGGAGAGAAGGAGGATGCTCAGCACAGGAGGTACAGATGGTGTTCAGCCAAGCACAGAACATTATTTAATAAAATGCCCACTATCCTGACAGCACTTACAACACCTTCATCTTCAGGGAAGGCAGTCCTTGGGCTATCTCCAATACTGCCCTGCTACCTCCTGTTACGGGCCACCTTGTGAGGAATGAATGTCAGTGATTGTGTTGCAAAGTATTTAGGTGAAGCGACTGGCATTGCTGAATAGTCAGAGTTATGTAAAAGCAGTGAGAGATGGATGTGAGGCTGGGAGCTAGTTGAGATATAGTTGCTGAACACGAGGTGTGAGTCCTGATTCCTGGTGGGCGAATGATAGGGGTGTGGGACCATGTGTGTTTGCTAACATGACTGAAGAACTCCATTTGTCTTCCTTTCAAATTATTTAAGAGGTCTCTTGATGTACTCAGCTTGTTCAGCACTTCTTTGCTCAGATGTTTCTTAAAGACTTAGTAAGGAAAGGAATGCCAGTTATCTTTGGGCGCCATTAAACATGAACTGTTTAGTTATAGCACATTTGCAAAGACTGAAGTAGCTGACTTAGAACCTAGAGGTCACAGTGTAATGGATAAATGATTCTCCCAGCCTTCTGACACACTGACTCGTGAATTGGAAGTACTAATCCCCTTTATCCCAGACGAGCTCCTGGACCATCGAATCCTGGACCCCTTAAAATTTTGCTCATTCCTCCCACTGCATTTGCTAACCCACAATGGTCCATGATTAGAGAGGTGATGGAAAAGCACAGCAGGTCAGGCAGCATCCGAGGAGCAGGATAATCAACGTTTCAGGCAAAAGCCCATAACAGGAAGATTCCTGATGAAGGGCTTTTGCCCGAAATGTCGATTTTCCTGCTCCTCGGATGCTGCCTGACCTGCTGTGCTTTTTCAGCACCACTCTAATCTTGACTAAAATCTCCAGCATCTGCAGTACCCACTTTCGCCTACAATAGTCCATGCGCCACCAATATCTTAAATTTAAAATGCTCATCCTTGGGTCCACATGTTTCTGGGGAGCCCCAACCCTATACCAGCTCTAAAAACCTGTCAGATCTTTGCTGTCTTGCACTTGCTTTGCTCTACAATTGGCAGCTGAGCATTGGGTTGCCTTAACATTATGCATAAAAACTCCCTCCCTAAACAGATCCAATCTATCCAGCTTTCTCTCTTTCCTTCTTTAAGCTGCTCTTCAAAGACTAACTCTTTGACTAAGCACAGAGTTTGTCCCAATTTCTCTTTTGGTTTGGTGTCAATTCCATGTTTGATCATCATTTGTGTGATGATCCTTGATATGTTTTGCTATTTTAAAGGTACCATATAAATGCAATTATTGATGTTTTTAGAAAAGAGATTTCTGTGTTGAAAATAAAAATCTATATTGTTTGATTTTCAGCAAAAGTACATTTTGAAAATTAAAAATCACACAACACAAGGTTATAATCCTATGGATTTATTTGGAAGTATGAGCTTTTGGAGCACTGCTCCTTCCTCAGGTGGCTAGTGGGGCACCTACTAGTTACCTAAGGGAGGAGCAGCGCTCTGAAAGCTTGTACTTCCAAATAAACCTGTTGGATTATAACCTTGCGTTGTGCGATTTTTAACTTCGCCCACCCGAGTCCAACACCGGCTCCCCCACATCATGGCTACATTTTGAAAGACAAAGCCCTAAACTAAATAGCAGCACAGATTTATATTGAATTCACCTTAATTTGGAGATCTTTGTTGAGATGTTTTGTGTGACTTCTTCTCTTTCTGTAGGTGGAGATTAGATTGACTGAGATAAAATGGAGCCCTGGACTCGGATTTTCAAAAGGCTGAAGAATTGGGATTTGGTGCAGGTGGGCATTAAAAATGACAGAGGTTGTTTCAGGATTCAAGAACTACAGGACAGTTCTCAAGCTTCATAGGTGGGGAGAGGGGGTGGTGGGGTGCTGGTTGCTTTCAATGCCATTGAATAGTCCTTTAAGAAGCTTGTTCAGGAGTCTGCCTGCTCCCAAATTCATTTTTCCTGGTGAACCCAGACTTTGTTGACATTGGTGCACAGCTGTCAAGTTCACCATGGAGACTGAATATATTCCACTACAATTGTCTTGGAAATAAATCTGTGTCCACACATTGGTAGCAAGAGTGTAGGTTTTCATCTTGTCGTGCTAGGCACACTGTCTGCCTCTTCCACCTCCATGGCCTTCCCAGGAACCTGCACTGACCAACAAGCCACTGGCAGTCCCAAATATGGCTGCCATCGGCCTTATGGTACAGTCTCCAAGTCAGGCAGCTCCCATTTTGTGGAAGCTCTTGCCATTTGTAATTGGACATTGAGTTGCCCCCGGCCAATGAGGCCACTAACATTTAGAAAGTCACATCGGCAGAGAGACACAGCTAATATCAGGTTTACAGTCCACAGTGGAAGTCCAGGGTATATGAGCATTATTTGTCCAGAATAGACCAGGTCCCTAGGTCAGCAAATCCCATGACAAATCCAAATGAAACTTGGCCCTTGTAGTAAGCGCCACTGGTTGGTCTCCCTCTCGGCTCATGAGTCAAAGTGACATGCCATTGATTTTCAAACTGACTTGAAGAACCAGCATTAGAGTTCCATTATTATTGTTGGGTCAGAATCATGGAAATCTGTCCCTCATACCAACTTCACCTTGCCGACTTCAGTGGCACTATCAAGTAGCACAACACCATCCTTCTTTGTCAATGATTTCCATTTCCCAAGACCAAGTACAATATCCCCCTCCCAGTTTGAGCATGTTAAGGTCCCAAAACCAGTAATGAGATGCAAGAGCAAAGCACCTGTTCCAATGATATTGGTTAAGGGATTAACGCTGATCATCATCACAAGGAGAAATGCGTTTCTCATAAATTGAGCTAAGTTGGCAGTTCGGGGTTTTCATTGAACACTTTCTTTCAAAGATGGCTCCTTCAGCCATGCAGCACCCCTCCAGTTCTACACTGGTGATATCAGCCTGGTTTTGTGTTCAAGTACTGGGAACTGGACTTGAACCTTTTACTTTCTGACCCGGAGACACACATGCAGAATGAGATGGGTTCGGCAATTAAGAGTTTGCTGTCTATGCTGGTAAGCACTGAGCTCAACAAAGCAAGGTGATAGCAGCTTTTAGCCCAAGTCTGTGTCATGCTCTTTGGTCCCAGTCAGGATGGCTGTCTGTCTGTTATGATTGTGTTTAGGGTCTCTGGCCTTGGGAGGATTAATTGACCAATTATCCCTGTCCAAGGACACTTATTCCATGATGATATTTGAGGACAAGCTTGGTCTCAGGGTGATAACTCCATCGTGGAAAGATGCCGTGTTTACCCTTCAAGAATAGCCACATGCCCAAAGTGTTGTACGTTCAGTAGATGTCATGGGACCACAATACAGAACATATCCACATCTTCAAATGAGAAAGGGAGCAGACAGGAAATGTTTCACGTGGAATTGGGATTCCTCATCATACCTCTGGCTATTCATTGGCCATGGGTAGGTATATGGAACATTTAAAGAAACTGAGCATTCTTGAAACATTCTATTTGTCACACGCCAGCATTCAGTTTTAAGTTTTCCAATGATTCTCTGGGATTTGCTGACCTAACCATTCCACTACTGTAAGAATCTAATCATCCCAATTCATGCCTTTAGTATGTCTTTCACTTTCCAAAGCAACGTAAGGTACATTCCATGATCGATGCTGAATGTGATCTTCTCCACTGGCATTTCCTTTCAACTGTTCACTGGGGAGCTCTCTCACCTTTCAGTCAGAATGCTGTGACTTCCTGAGATATGAGGTGAAAGTTACAAAATGAGACTCCCAGTGCAACACCATTACACAAAGGAACAGCCCATCAGGTCTTCCTAGCCTTCAATAAAACCATGGTTGATCTGATAATTCTCAACTCCACTTTCCTACTATTTCCCCATAAATCTTAATTCCCTGCCTGATTAAAAATCTGTCTGTCTCAACTTTGAATTTCCTAAATGATCCAGCCTTAACAGCCCTCTGTGGTAAAGAATTCCACAGACTCACGGCCCTCTGAGAGAAATTCCTCCTCATCTCTGTCATAAATGGGTGACCCCATACTCTGAGATTACACCCTTTGGTCCTAGACTCTCCCACAAGGGGAAACAAGCTCTTTATATCTTTCCTGTCAATTCCCCTATGAATCTTGAATGTTCCAGTAAGGCAACCTCTTATTCTTCTAAACTTCAATTAATATAAGAGGTTCTTTACTCAGAGAGCAGTAGGGGTGAGGAACACACTGCCTGCAACAGGAGTAGACTGACCAGCTTTAAGGGCACTTAAATGGTCATTGGATAGGCATATGGATGAGAATGGAATAATGTAGGTTAGATGGGCTTCAGATTGGTTTCACAGGTCAGCGCAACATCAAGGGCTGAAGGGCCTGTACTGCGCTGTAATGTTCTATGTTCTATGAACCTACACAACCTTTCTGGACATGTGGCTAAAGGGATAAAGGGGTATGGGGAGACAGCGAGAATGGGATACTGACATTGCATGATCGGCCATGATCATATTGAATGGCGGTGCAGGCCTACTTATGCTCCTATTTACTATGTTTCTATGTTTTCACCACCTTTATGTCCCTCCATACCTCGGATAAACCTAGTGAACCTTCTTTGGACTACCTCCACTACCAATTGTTGCAGAATTGATGGACCAAAAGGCCTCTATCTACACCGTAGGGATTTCATGATTCTATGAAAAGGATTTTTAACATAGTTTTCAATAGATGGAAGCCAGGTTTATTCTTCTTAGCTAGGGGGGAGCCAAAACTGTTCACAGTATTTCGGCTGTGGAATGACTAATGCCTAGTTTTAGCAAGACTTTCCTTTGAAATAAAGGCAAACCATTAACCCTCTGAAACTGTAAGATACCTTTTTGTGAATATAATATTTATGAAATGGCATCTTTCAACTGAGAAGGCCCTCTTTACTCTACCAAATGGACGTGAATGATCCCATGAAAGAGGGCATGGGAATTCCCCCTGGAATCCAGGCTAATGCAAGTCTATTTTAATTGATGTTAGTTCTCCTGAAGCATTTCCCCTCAAAAGACATTAAATGACAGAAATAACTGTAACTGCCCCTCCTTTACCCAGTCCCACTCTCCCTGTGCCCAGTGGTACTACACTCATTTAAGGCATGATGTGGAGGTGTTGCCGTTGGACTAGGGTGGACAAAGTCAGAAGTCATACAACACCAGTTTATAGTCCAACAGGTTTATTTGAAATCGCAAACGCTTAGGTGTCAGGTGACAATGGGGCAATGCTCCGAAAGCTTGTGATTTCAGATTAATCAGTTGGACTATAACCTGGTGTCGTGTGACTTCTGACACCTTTAAAGCCATATTAGGAGCATCAAATCAGATTATCGGCATGTGAGTCTGAAGTACTGCTTGACACAGATGACCTTCCTCGCTGTGTGGTGATAGCAGACAGCTAAATCTGGTTGCAGTCAACAAGTTCCCTAGCCCTGGCACAACTTAACACAGTGAAATTAAAAATCACACAATACCAGGTTAGAGTCCAACAGGTTTATTTGGAAGCACTAGCTTTCAGAGCGCTGCTCCTTCATCAGGTGGTTGTGGAGTATAAGATCGTAAGACACAGAATTTATAGCAAAATTCAAGTGGCTCTCACTGTAAACTTTTGCTATAAATTCTCTGTCTTACGATCTAATACTCCACAACCACCTGGTGAAGGAGCAGCACTCCAAAAGCTAGTGCTTCCAATTAAACCTGTTGGACTATAACCTGGTGTTGTGTGAGTTTTAACTTTGTTCACCCCAGTCCAACACCGGCTCCTCCAAGTCACAACACGGTGAGAGATTACTTTTTGGAAAGGCAAGTGGCCCTGATTGAAGGTGGTGGGGCAGGTTGGTTGGTGAAAAGGGAATAAAGTGTCCAGAGATGTGCAGGTTAGGTGGATTAGCCTTGGTTATGGTGGGGTCACGGGGACTGGGTGGGGCAAGTGGCTCTGGGTGCAAAGCTCTTCAAAGGGTCAGCGCAGACCCGATGGGACGAAAAGCCTCCGTCTGCACTGTAGGGATTCTATGAAAAAGACCTTTTTTTTAAAAAAAAACAGAGTTTTCAATAGACGGAAGCAAGATTCATCCTTCACAGTCTGTCGCTGAAAATGAGACATGACAGATGCGCCGCTTCCATTCTAGAAATTTCTGTGGTGCCCTGTCAGGGGGTTCCTGGAAACATTCCTGGAAGCACGGGGCTTCAATTCAATCTCCCCGGATCCAAAACTGAGTAAAACCCCGTGCCCAAGTTTAATTTCCTGATTTTTGTTTTCAACTGGAAAACTATAAATTCTCTGAAAGAAGAAAAAAAGGAGAGAGAGAGAGAGAGAGCGCGAGAAGAATCGCTGTGTCCCGTTAATACAGTGTGGTTAACAAAGAGGGGCTGTGTGTGTGGGAGAGGAGGAGGGGGGGTGCATCTGCGATGTGATTTTGGACATTAAATAATTCAACGAATGTAAATCAACGCGTAGAACAAAAGGCGGGACATTACCAGAGAGCGCTTTGACAGCTGAATGTCAACTCTGACCTTGAACTTGAATTGGGTCCTTTTCACCCCGCTGCGCAGGCACGCAGTGGCTCTTGAGATGTCTGCAGCACTGCCTGTTTCTCAGCAACACACTGCGCTTCATCTGAATTCACCCAGCACCCAGCTACCCCCCCACACCATCAAATATGAACAATCGAGTCCGTCTGTCTCACCGACTCCCTCAACGCCCTGTAAAAACCCGATGCTCACTTATATAATCACCCTTCCCCACTTTACATATGTCTTTATCTCCCAATATTCAATACTGTTTTCAATATGTCTCTTGATACTCAATACGCCTTTTTCGTATGTCTCAATGTTCAATATTCTTTTCAATATGCCTCTTCGTATTCAATATAGCTTTTTCATATGTCTCAATATTCAATATTGTTTTCAATATGTCTCTTGATATTCAAAAGCCTTTTTCATGTGTCCCAATAGTAAATATTCGTTTCAATATGTCTCTTCATATTCAATATGCCTTTTTCATATGTCTCAATATTCAATATTGTTTTCAATACATCTCGATATTCAATACTTTTTTTCATGTGTCTCAATATTCAATATTCTTTTAAATCTCTCTTCATATTCAATATGTCTTTTTCATGTCTCAATACTCAATATTCTTTTCAATAGGTCTCTTCATATTCAATATGCCTTTTTCTTGTGTCTCAATATTCAATATTGTTTTCAATAGGTCTCTTCATATTCAATATGCCTTTTTCTTGTGTCTCAATATTCAATATTGTTTTCAATATGTCTCTTCATATTCAATACGCCTTTTTCATATGTCTCAATATTCAATATTTGTTTCAATATGTCTCTTCATATTCAATACACCTTTTTCATGTCTCAATATTCAATATTGTTTTCAATATGTCTCTTGATATTCAATACGCCTTTTTCATGTGTCTGAATATTCAATATTCTTTTCAATGTCTCCATATTCAAGACACCTTTTTCATGTGACTCAATATTCAATATTGTTTTCAATAGGTCTCTTCATATTCAATACGCCTTTTTCATGTGTCTTAATATTCTTTTCAAAATGTTTCTTCATATTCAATATACATTTTTTGTATGTCTCAATATTCAATATTGCTTTCAATGTCTTTTGATATTCAGTATGCCTTTTTCATGTGTCTCAATATTCAATATTGTTTTCAAAATGTCTCTTCATATTCAATACGCCTTTTTCATGTGTCTCAATATTCAATATTCTTTTCAATATATCTCTTCATGTTCAAAATGCCTTTTTAATATGTCTTAGTATTCAATACTCTTTTCAATATTTCATGTTCAATATGTCTTTTCTCCCAATATTCCCCACTGGAGCTTCCATCCTGGCTTCCTCACCTCCCTCCAGTGCCTTTAAATTGTGGATATTTTCAACTCAACCTGATCAGACATGTCACTATACACGTCTGGAGCAGATAGGATTTGTACTAAAAGCCTCCTAATCTGGGGTAAGGACACTACCACAAGTGCTTGATCACTTGCCGCACATTGCCTCACCCTCTCAACTTTTTTCATCTCCCTCCTTCTGTCAGTATCTACCCCCATCCCACCAACCCCCTTCCCACGTCCCCTTGGATAATTGCCATCTGCAGACACTATTTAGCCCAGAGGCAGAGAGAGAGAGAGAAAGAAACCACGTTAAATAGGTCATTGTGTCCTCAGAAAGGCAGAAATTGGACATCATGAGCATGTCTCAGTGAGAATCCAGCACGCCGTGGGAGTTAGTGCGTTCAGAAGTCGGATATTGATGACTGAATTTTTTTCTGTGCCTTTTCCCATATCCCTACCATTTGCATATGAGATAATAGATGCCCAACAGTGGTTTAAAAGGGACAAATTCAATTGAAGCAGGCTCTCCCTGAATTAACGCTGCCTTAAACTCAGTGCCAAAACATTTCTTCTTTCTTCGGAGAAGGAGGGGGAGAAATTGAAAGCCAAGAAGCTGCCATTGGCGATAATTAGCGTACAGACCTTATAATACATTGTTACACTACCACTCTGTGCCTGGTTTAACAGAGAGAGAGAGATGCCTGTTCATTTGGAACAGGTTTACATCTCCATTAAAATAGTGCAGCCGTGTGAACTTGGCAAAGCCTCACTCTCCAACATTCACAGCTACAGTCATCAGACTTAAACTGGGACGGGACCAATTTTAAAATCAACACAGTAGCCAATAGCCCCAAATATACCTTTCAGTGACATGGGAGGTGAATTTATCATGTGGTACAGACTACAGTTTCACAAGCTTATTTTTCTTTGATGGGTTGAGCTTACTGTTAAATGCTCAGTTGTTTGATTATTTTGAATGCCAATTTTATCCTCTCCTGCTGGTGGTGTATATTAAAAATGAAAATGAATTTGACGTAGCCCTGCCCTCTGATCAGAGAGACTCTACTGGTGATGGTTTAACCTGAGGGTCACCACACCTCAGGTTGGGGGAAAGGTTGAGGAGAGTCCTCCATAGTAAACTCAGCCGGTGCAGGAACTGAACCCATTCTATTGGCAGCACTTTGTGTTAGAAACCAGCCATCCAAAAAACGGAGTCATACATTAACATTGCACTTAGGCAGCAACTTGAACATCCCAAGTTGCTTCAGGAACAGCATTGTCATGGTTTGAGACCAAACCTCACGAAAGGACATTAGAATGGGTGAACAACTGCTGGGTTAAAGAAGTGGGAGAGGTTTAGTGAGACTATTCCAAGGTTTAAGGCTTTGGTTGCAGAAGGTGGAAAGCTCAAAACAACAGCGTTCTAATGAGCACATCAACTAGATGACTAAGACTGTCATTGATAATAATCAAAAAGGCACATGGAATTCTAGGCTCAATTAGAAATAAATAAATCTGGCAAATTCCTCTCTGACCTCTTCCTGTGATCAAAATGATCATATTAATCTCTGGGGTATGGAAGGTTCATGCTATAAAGAAAGGCTGAATAGGCTGGGACTTTTTCACTGGAGCATAGGATGTCGAGAGGTAGTCCAACAGGCTTATTTGAAATCACAAGCTTTTGGAGCGCTGTTGGACCATAACCTATGTCGCATGACTTCTGGCCTTGTCCACCCCATTCCAACACCGCATCTCCACATCATGTCATTCAATAAGGTCATGGTTAATCTGTACACGACCTTTATTCATATGCCTTTACCCCATGTACTTTCATACCATACCTACAAAACTTTATTGATCTTGACAGCCTTGAAAATTTTACTTGACCCATTCACAGCTATTTAGGGAGTGAACTCAAGATATCCGTCACAGTCTCTGTGGGAAGAGGAGCTTCCTGATTTCATCCTTAAATAACCTAGTTCTAATTTTATGGTCATTTTTTCTTGTTCTGATTTCCCCATCAGAGGAACTATTTCCTTTGTATCTGCTCTATTGAATAACATTATCCTTTTAAAGATCTCTGTTAGATCACCCTGAACCCTTCACATTGAAGGGAATACAAGCCAGGTTTATGTAAGTGGCCCTAATAATTTAACCCTTTAAACACGTGAATCTTTCTGGTGAATTAATGTTGTCACTTCTCCAAGCTCGAGCTAACTTTTCTGGGGAATGGTTTACAGAACTGAATGCTACACTTCAAGTGGGGTTTGAATGAATACAACTCAAACATCATTTAATATCCTTTGCATCCTAACCCCGTCAGATAAAAATTCCCTTGATCTGCTTGTACTTGTGCATTAACCGTTAAATATTTGAGAACATGGACACTCAATTCCCTTTGTTATCCACTATCTGTTTAAAATAATTCCCTGGTAGGTCTTTCCTGGATCCCAACTGGGTAACCCCGCACTTCCTCACATTGAACACCATCTATTACCATCTTGTCCACTTGCTTAATCTGTCTCAATCTCTTTGCAATCTCTGTCCCCAGCTACACAACTCATTGCGTCTCCTAACATAATGTCTTCTGCAAGTTTGGATACACATTCTCCATTCCTTTATCCAAACTATTCCCTGTGGAATAACCACTTGTCACATCCTGTCAAACTATTGAATGAACTCTTTATCCCTATTTTCTGTCTCATACCCAGCAGTAAACTTGTCCACTCCTTGTCATGACTTAAAGCCCAAACTCTTGTATGAATAATGAAGACTTAGATTAGTAGCAGAGGGCTTCAGAACATTCTGGAGAGAAGGGGAGGATATTTTTAAGAAGAAACAAATATTTAGAAGAGTCACAATGAATTTTTCTCAGGTGTAGAAGTAAATTCTTCATTCTTCAGAATGCACTATGTGAATGTTTCCTTTGAAGACATGCTCAGAACTTTAGTTTTCCTTAACTGACAGTATCCTGTCAGGTTCCTAAGTACAGAATGAGGTTTGTAATTTTAAAAATAATAAACTTTCTCCTCAAATCTTTTGAGACTGGAGTGTGACTGAACATTTCTGAACTGGAACTGCCAGATTTCTGTTTCTTTTTATGAATTCACAGGATGAAGTTGTCGCTAATAGGCCAGCACTTATTACCCATCCCTAACTGCCCAGGGTCTGGAGTCATATGTAGGCCAGACCAGGTAAGGATGGCAGTTTCCTTCCCTAAAGGACATTGGTAAACCATTAGTGTTAGATGTTACTGTTGGGTCAGTTTATTAAGGGCTGTCGATCCATGTGTGGCTGAGTTGGAAAGCTGCGGATCAAAATCCCACATTAGAGTGTTTCCACACTGTAGGGAATCTAAAAAAAAAGTGCACTAGTAACTCACGAACAAATTACCTTGATTTTGCTTTGGGATTGGCACCAAATAAATGCAAGTTGTTGTTGACACTCTAATGCAATGTTGAGGGAATGTTGCACCATCTTTTCAACAAGATATTAAACCAAGGTCCTGAATGCTATCTCAGGAAAATATCCACAGCATATTTCAAAAATAGAGCAAGTGAAAAGCACTGTATTTGCATGTTTTCCAGGTAGATAGATGGAGATATGGTTGGAGTTAGATCAGTTATGAGATCTAATTGAATGGTGAAACAGGATTGAGGGATTGAATAGTCTTCCTCTATTCTAAACACTCTTTGCCAAAAGTAAACTTCAAGTAAGAACATAAGCAATTCAATCATTTGTTTATCGCCAAAAAACTCTCCTTTTCCACAAATAAATAATGAAATTATTAACTTTTAAGAAAATCATGCAGGCAATAAAAAAATGAGGTTCAACATTACGTGGGACAGAATTGAGAGCATCACCACCATTTTCTAAAAATCAAAGACAGTCAATGATTTTTACATTAGTACGTGGATAAGAATAGAGCTCAAGCGAGGAGAAAGAAAAACACAAGGAAAACAAGAAGAGAGAAGGAGAGTGAGAAAGAAATAGGGTGGGGGCAGAGAGAGGGGAGGGCAAGACCGAGCAAGAAGAAAAATACAGGAGAGTAAAAACAAGCAGAGAAAGAGAAAGTGAGAGACCTAGAGAGAGGCTGAGTGCCATAAAAGAAACTGAGAGAGAGATTCTAGAAGAGGAATGAAAATAGTAAGGAGTAGAAATAGTGAAAGACAGAGTGAAAGAGAAAGTGGGAAAAGGATTGAGAAAAGCAACATAAGGGATACACCAACAAAATAGTAAGATCAGAGGATAAAACAGAATAATGTTTAATTAAAGATTTAGACTGAAAACATATTTAGAAAATTCTGAATCTTGCCCTATTATTAATGTGCTGGAAAAATTCTGAGAAATTACAAGTGGGTGGGCAGTGAGCTGGGTTTGGCCGCTGGGCATGTTTAATAGGCTTTAGGGCAGCACCATGCACACATCATGCAAATGACCAAAAAGCTTTTATTTGTTCAAGGCACAATGCTCGCATGAATATCTTCGCAATCAAGGCTGCAGTCTCTAATTTCGTCCTCGCACATTTTAAACAGATGGGTCTCCCACCTGCTCTAAATATGTAAATGACCTCAGTATCTAGCCCTTGTGAAATCTGCATCAATCAGTTGGAGGCTAATTCTGTGGCACGAGCTGATGAGTCAAGGAGAGTCCACCATTTTCCAAGCACATATATAGGGAAAAAGGGAGATACTGAACAAGACCGGGAAAGTGGGGAGACAGAGGTAGGGGGTGAAAGGATAACTGAATAAAAAAGGACAGAAGGAAAGAGGAGGAACAGTAGAAGAGAAAGACCAGGTTGAGAAAGAGGGAAGGGTGAACAAGAAGGACAGGTTAAGTGGAGAAGGAGTGAGAGAAAGCGTGAGGGGGATCAGGGATAGAGACAGAAAAGCAACGCAGATAAGAAGGGGGAAAAGAATGGCTAACAAAGGAGAGATGGACAGTTCAGGAAATAGAAAATAAGGGAGAAAGAGACACTAAGGAAAAGTAAAGATACAAGAACAGATAAGGAAAGAGACAAGGAACAGGCGAGAGACGTTAGAAGATAATGGAACCCAAATTGGCAGTTTACTGAACCAGGTGAATTGTAGAGTTCAGAACTGGCCCAAAAGTTTTTATATAATTCTTTATCCCTGTTCGAGAAAGTACAAAGCGAAACCTCTTTCTCTGAAAATCTTCACGCTCGCCACAGAAAGACCTGTATGGAAAGAACCACACAGAAAATCTTCACCTTGAAATAAGATTCTCTTTGTAAGAATCTCAAGCCACGTTGTGCAAGTCTGCAAACAGTGGCATATGTAACCGGCAATGTACTCTGAGCCAAATACTGAAATAGTCTCGCTTTAAACAATGCCAAGATCTCTTCACATTACCAGAAAAAATGTAAGCAAATCTCTCTAAACATTTTTAAATAATTTTTAATTTAGAAGAATTATCTGATTGCATTTATGTTGTAATAAATGTGGAGCTACTGCACAGAACATGCAGGGAAGGGCTAAATAACATGCATTTGGAATATGGGTCTGTCCCCAAATCTTGAGGGAATATCTCCAACATGTATGTGAATGTCCATGATTTCCCCACGATATTTAACTTTTAGCCAGTGTGAGTGAATTTTCCCACTGTGGGCGAATTTCCTCAAGATGGGTGAATATCCCCAATATATTAATTTATTGTGGATTAATGTAGTCGATGAATGAACTTGGTGGGTGAATTTCCTGAATATGTGAACCTCCTGTCAGTTTATTTTCCAAAGTTGGCTGAATTTCACATGATTTTCCACAGAGTGGGTGAATATCCCGTGTGTGAATTTTCCCAGTGTATGAATTCCCTCTGGATGAATTTCCTGATAATGGTTGGGAGAAGGAGGTATGAATTTCCTGTGGGTGAATATTTTTGGGTGGAGAACGAATTTCCTCTAGTGAATTTTCCCAGGATACAACTGAACTTCCTCTGGATGCATTTCCTGAGAAAAAGGAAATTTCCTACTTGTGAATTTTCCCAGAATATAAATTTCCTGTGGGTGAATTTCCAGAGTATGAACTTGCTGTGCGTGAATGTCCCCAAAGTATGAATTTCCTGTGGGTGAATTTCCCCAGGGTATGAATTTCCTGTGGGTGAATTTCCCTATGGTGGGTGAATTTGCTGCTGATGAATTTCCCCAGGTCGGGTGAATTTCCTCAGGGTTAGTGAAATCTCCATGAGTGAATTTCTTCAGAGTGGGTGAATTTCCCGTGACTGGGTGATTTTCCCGAATGTGTAGGCTCCCCAAGTGAATGTGTTTCGTGAGGCTGGATGTGAATTTCCCAAAGGTGTGATTTTGAATCCACAACAAAGTATGTCTAGTTGCAAAGGATTCTAAGCTGAAAATCTAATTCATCTCCAGGTATAATTACATGACCCTGTCTCTCACAATTCATTGCAAACATTCTGAGTTTCCTACGTTGTTTTGACTTAGAAATGTTTGGACTGATGAGTAACTGAACAACATGTAATACTGTATATACACCATGTATACAATCAAGCTGACTGTTGAAGCTGAGTGGAATGGAAGAAGATCTGGATTAGTTAGATGACACAGTGTGGGAAGAACGCTCTGAGGAGTTTAAACATTGGCAGCTGGAGCAAGTGGAATGTTTCTGTATCGTAGAATCTGTGTAATTTTGTGTATTGTATTCTGTTCACATATTTAACAATCTGACTACAGTTAGATTAGTATTTACAAAGGGCTGGAATTCTAATGTGCTGCTTCTTGTACTTATCCTCGATCATACTATACTTTTCTCAAAATTTTAGCTTTCCAATTGCCCCCTCCATTTGCCCCTCCCATAACATAAGGAAGGAATTGCAATTACCCTTTTGCATTCTTGCAATTACCCTTTTGCATTCTGACATCATCCTTAAACATTTCACAGCCATTGTAATACTTGTAATCTTGTGGGTGTATTTACCTAAAGTATGAATTTCCTGTGAGTGAATTTCCCTAGGGAAGTGAATGTCCTTAGGGTGGGTGAATTTGCTGCAGATGAATTTCCCTAGGGGTGGGTGAATATTCTCAGGTTGGATGAAATCTTCATAAATGAATTGTAATACAGTAGCCACTGGCTACCTGACAAAGGAGCAGTGCTCCGAAAGCTTGTCCTTCCAAATAAACCTGTTGGACTATAACTTGGTGTTGTGTGATTTTTAACATTGTAATATTTGGAAAGCACTGGCATTTATTCTGTGCACAGTAAGAACCCACATTCAGCAGGGTACAATTTACTTTTGGTAGCATTGGAGGGAGGAACATTGGCTCAGACAATGGCAGAACTAATTTTGATGGACCCTTTACATGCTGCTGAACAGTCAGATGGCTCCTCATTTTAACTTTGGTCCAGAAAGTTGGCACTATGGCAAGGTAACACTCTTTCTCTCTCTCTCTCTCTCTCTCTTTCTCTCTCTCTCACACTGTCACATCCTCTTGACCTACAACTCATCGAGATTTCTGCCCTCCTCCAATTCTGGCCTCTTCACCACCCCCAATTTGAATTGGTCCACCACCAGTGGCTGTGCCTTCAGCTGCCAAGACCCAACATTTTGGAATTGCCTCCCTAATCTCTCCTTTTTAAAGATGGTCCTAAAAACATAACCTGGTGATCAGGCTTTTTGTCAACTGTTCTTATGTATCCTTATGTGGCTCTGTCTCAAGCATCATTTTCAAAAGCAATCATGAAGTGCTTTCAACTTGAAGGGTGCCAGACAAATTCAAATTGTTGTTGTCATACGGATTAATTATACAGGTGACAGGATTGGGTAAAGTGACAGTTGTTTACTCTCTCAATTAAAACTATCCCATTACCTAGCATGATGGCAGCAGCTCTCCCATCTTTTCTGTCTGGAATTAAATATCACAACCGTGCCTTGTCTTGCCACTGAATTCTGGGTCAGAGAGGGACAGTTTGGCAGTAATTTAAAACCTGTTTCAAAGCTAAAGGGTGGTTAAGGTGACAGAGGGAGAAAGAGAAATAGAGTGAGAGAGAGAGAAAGAGAGAAAGAGAAAGCCAGTCAGGGATAGCAATGGAAACGCCCCTGTTATCTTGCTACAGTATTGAGAGCAACAATGTGATGACAATTGGCCAGGAGAGAGGTTAATCCAAGAAAGTAGACATCATTATTGGAAAAATCGCCCCTTCTTGCTCTCTCTCTCTCTCTCACTGCAGGCTACTAGATGCAATCCACCACCCAACACCCTCCCCCTGTCTTTCTTCATCTCTCTCTATCCCCTCACCTTCTCACAACTCTTTTTCTATGCGAACATTGTCGCTGACACAATATTGAGATTTACATAACATTGGGGAATGAAAAACCCAAAATGGTTAGAAAGTGGGCAGGTCTTGGAAATTGTCATCACTTGAGGAGTGAGCCTGTATGTCCAAAACTACAGATCTTAGCCACGGGAAGCCAGAGGACAGAAGAGAGAGAATTCATTAAAGTTTCTTCCATGTGTTATACACACATGAAGAGCAACCATTCATACAAAAATGAAACATATTCTGATTTCCAACTATAATGAGCCAACCCTTATCTTGGCTGTTAAGATATTACACAATTAGACTCTTGAACAAATGTATTTTATATTGTAAACTTAAAACTTAAATTTAAATTTAGATTGTAAATTTAAAATTATTGGCAAAAAAATGTCCAGAGAGGTGATTTGATTTGATTTATTATTGTCACATGTACCTTAGTGCAGTGAAAAGTTTTATTTTGCATACAGTACAGGCAGGCCATAACATACAAGGACATACAGATCACAGGGTGTTTAGACAGAGTGTGGAATACAAAGTTACAGCTGCACAGGAGGTGTGCAAAAGCAAGATCAACATTAGATTTGAAATCTGAGTGGTCTGTTCAGCAGTCTAATAACAGCTGTTCTTGAACCTGTTGGTATGTGTGTTTAAGCTTTTGTATTTTCTACCTGACGGAAGAGGCGAGGAAGGCAAATATTTTCACTCAGGCAGTTTTTGATTTCTAGAACATTCCATCTGAAAAGGTGTCAGAAGTGGATTCCATAAATCATTTCAAAATGCAAAATGCAAGTTGGTCATGAGGAACCTACAGGGATACAGAATCATAGAATCCCTAAAGTGTGGGAACAGGCCCTTCAGCCCAATAAGTCTACACTTGAAAGTGTAACTCAGCTAGACACATTACCCTATAGTTACCCCTGACTAATGCACCCAACCTACACATCCCCAAACACTATGGGCAATATAGCACATCTAATCTGCACATCTTTGGATTGTGGGAGGAATCCCAAGCAGACATGAGGAGAGCATGCAAACTCCATACAGTCAGTTGCCTAGGGTTGGAATTGAACCTGGGTCCCTGGTGTTGTGAGGCAGTAGTGCTAACCACTGAGACAACCTGCCATCACAAATGTGCAGGCTGTGGGGCTACTCTAGGACCTAGCACAGATATGATTGTCTGATTGACCTCCATTCACTTACAAATGTGCTGAGGAGGAGAAGGCGACTATGCCTCAAGCCTGTTCCTCCATTTATTAAGACCACGGCTGATTCATCTGGGTTCCAAATTCCATCCACTGCTTTGAGAAAATTTGTTTTTCTACTTATTGCTGTTCAAAAAGGGCAATCCTAATTTTAAATCATTGTTCTGGACTGACCTGTGAAAGTAAACATCTTTTTCACATCCTCCTTGTCAAGACCAGTCAGGATCTTATAACTTCAACCAGTCACCCCTTGATCTTCTCAACTTCAGCAGAAACAGGCTCAGTCTATTCAACCTCATTAAACAAGCCATTCATTCCACCTAACAATCTAAACCTCTTCTACATTGTCTCTGTATTATATATTTCTATGATCTATAAAGAGGATGGCATGGTGGCTCAGTGGTTCCATCCTTGGGTGTCTGTCTGTGTGGAGTTCGCACATTCTCCCTGTGTCTATGTGAGTTTCCTCTGGGTGATCTGGTTTCCTCCCACAGTCTAAAGAAGTGCAGGTTAGAAGGATTGGCCATGCTAAGTTGCCCCTAGTGACCAGAGATGTGCAGGTTAGGTGCATTGGCCATGGAAAATGCAGGGTTACAGGGATTAGGCAGAGAATGAGATGCTTTTTGGAAGGTCAGTGTGAACTTGTTGGGCCGAATGGCCAGCTTTCACACTGTAGGGATTCTATGATGATATGTTGTTCACAAATATTTCACAAAATCAGGTTGTCATATCTTTGTGAACTCTTTGAAACCTGTTATATTTATCCCAGGTGTGGTCTGCTCAGGGATCGCATTTAATAATGCATTGTATTGAACTCCCTTCTTCAACTTCTGACTATTTCACCATTTAAAGTTCACAATCTTCAAAGCAGAACTATCCTTATAATCCACAATAAGCTTCAGAAAGCAAAGAAATGCAGCCTGACAACTCAGGAGGGCAAGACTCAAAATAAAACTGAGAACTAAACACAAAGAGAAGATTTGGATTTATATAAAGCATCATATCAGGTCCCTCAGGAACCCTAAAGTATTTTTCATGCACAATGATTCACTTCAAAGTGACATCTCTGTAGTCAGGAGAAATGTGACAACCAATTTATGCACAGTAAGGTCCCATAAGTAAGCAAAATGACTTGTGTCTTCATTAACTTCAGGATGCTTCAAAACGCTTGAAAGCCAAAGAATTACTGCTGGAGGCGACATCTCTGTTGTAACGGAAGAAAAGAGGCAGCCATTTGGCTCCATGGGCACCAACCTCCAGCACCTTCCAGCCACAGATGTCAGCATTGCGGGCAACATGGTGGCTCAGTGGTTAGCACTGCTGTCTCGCAACACCAGGAACACGGGTTCAATTCCACCCTCAGGCCACTGTCTGTGTGGAGTTTGCACTTTCTCCCTGGGTCTACATGGGGTCTAAAGATGTGTACGCTAGGTGGAGTGACCATGAAAATGCAGCGTGATAGGGTGGAGGAGTGGGACACTCTTCAGAGGGTCAGTGTGTACTTGGGCTGAATGACTCGCTTCCACACTGTAGGAATTTGGTTCTATTGTATCGGTATGACACCTCTCAGACTTGCCTGTAAAAAAGCTCAGCACATCGCTGCTGCAACTTACAGCTCACCAGTCCCTTCCACTGGGCAATAAAAGCCAAACATTTATGCTGTAAGTCAGATACAAAAACAGAAATTGCTGGAAAAGCTCAGCAGGTCTGGCAGCTTCTGCGGAGAGAAATCCGAGTTAATGTTTTGGGTTCCGTGAACCTCCTCAATGCGATAGGTGAGACACTGATATAGCGTGGTACCAACATGTCAACATGCCCCCCCCCCCCCCCCCCTCCCTTGACTGTCCACTGCTGGCAAACATGGCTAGCTGCCTTCTGTCTATGTTAAAAGGTGAGGCAAGGTGGGAATCCTGTGAGCAAGCATCCATGTAGGGGCAAAATGAGTGAGCAGTAAGAAAGCAGAATAATTGCCCTCTGCTCCAGTCCCTCCAACATACTTCCACCAAAGAGCCCGGTCTTAAGGGAGTTGCCCTCGGTCCAGACACACATACAGACAAGTTCACATTCACAAACACTAACACACAAATGACACACCACTCACAAAACTTTAACTGCATACTCGTATAGACACAAACACATATGCTTTGCAGAGTAGTAATGTAGTTGGACTAGTAGTCCAGAATTCCAGGTTAATATCTTGGGGCCACAGGTTCAAATGCCACAACCAGATACTAAAGTTTGAATTCAATAAAAAAAAACTGGAATAGAAAGCTAGGCCAAGAGCAAGCACTTACCCATTGTCAGAAAACCCCATCTGGTTCATTAGTGTCCTTTAGAAAGGGAAATCTGCTGTCCTTATCCAGACTGCTCTACACGTGACTTCAGACCACAGCAATGTGGTTGACTGTGAACTGCCCTCTAGGCAATTGGGGATGGGCAATAAATGCTGGCCTAAATCCTGTGAACAAATGAAACAAGGAGGTAGATACAGAATTCTAGATTCTGCAGGTCTGTGGTAATCTGCTGATTTTTAACCAAAAAATTCTAACATCATGTTGCACATCCCTATCTCCCCTGGCCCCACATCCTAGATTTATAATCACCGATTGCCTGCAGTCAGCTTCAACATGGGATGAGTAGATCAAACCTGAGACTTTCCAAATCATCAGCAGACCGGATGGCAGAAATGAACCCCAACTGTTGATCACTGATTCCCCAAGTGATCCCTGCTGGAACGTGAATGTATTAAACCAACAGCGAGCACAGGAGTTAGAGATACTTGTGGTAGATTAAAGTTAGGTTAGGGTTAGGGTTAGGGTTAGGGTTAGGGTTCAGGTTAGAGTTAGAGTGAGGGTTAGAGTTAGGGTTAGGGTTAGAGATAGGGTTAAGGTTAGGGTTAGGGTTCGGGTTCAGGTTGGAATTGTGGCTAAGGTTAGGGTTTGGGTTCGGGTTAGGTTTAGGGTTCGGGTTAGGGTTAGGATTAAGGTTAGGGTTAGGGTTAGGGTTAAGGTTAGGGTTAGGGTTGGAATTGTGATTGTGGTTAAGGTTAGGGTTAGGGTTAGGGCTTGGATTAGGGTTCAGGTTAGGGTTCGGGTTGGGGATGGAGTTGGGGTTAAATTACTGTTAGGATTAGGATTAGGTTTAGGGTTATGGTTAAGGTTAGGGTTCAAGTTCAGGTTCAGGTTAGGTTTAAGGCTAGGGATAACGTTCAGTTTAGGGTTAGGGTTCAGGTTCGGATTAGGTTTAGGGTTAGGTGTAGGGTTTGGGTTAAGTTTAGGGTGAGGGTTATGGTCAGGTTTCGGGTTCGGTTTTGGTTCATGTTAGATCTTGGATTAGGGTTAGGGTTCCTTTGCTGATGGGGTTAAAGTTGGGTTTAGGGTTACGGTTAGGATTTGGGTTCAGGTTAGGGTTAGGGTTATGTTTAGAGATATGGTTCGAGTTAGGGTTTGGCCTCGGGTTGGGTTAGGGTTCCATTGCTGAATGTTGATCTAGGCAAAGTGCTGGAAATTCAGGTGACACAGGAGAGAGAAACATGGAAGAGAAATTGTGGTGAAAAGGAATCAGTGGATGCTGATGACACGTTTGAATTACTTGTGTGATACTTGCTAACGTTTCTGGTCATTTTACTGTGCAGACTAATGGTCACAGACCTTTGTCGAGAGTTAGTAGGAGGAATGCACTTCCTGAGGAAGTTGTGGATGTGGGTTACAATTATAACATTTAAAAGACTTTTGGATAAGTACATGAATAGGAAAGCTTTGTCGGGATATGGGCCAGGAGCAGGCAGGTGGGACCAGTTTTGTTTAGGATTAAGGGTCTGTTTCTATGCTGTGTGACTCTATGAATCTATGAGTAGGCCATTCAGTACCTTGACTCTTCTCCACTATTTAATAAGATCGTGTCAGATCTGGCTGTGGTCTCAGCTCCACTTTCCCGTCTGTAGTCTATAACCCTTGACCCTCTTGTCCAGTAGAAATTCATCAAAATCAATCTTGAATTAATTAAAAAATCTACCTCTGATACCTTCTTCAGAAGAGAACTCCCAACTCACATCCTTTTAGAGAAATAAAATCCTGTATCTCTGTCTTATAAAGGAGTCCTCTTATTTTTAAACTTTATCCCTTTGTTTTAGTCTCCCCCACAAGAGGAAAGATGCTTCTGGATTTTGCCTTATCCAGTTCTCGCAAGATCTTATATGGTTCAATTCAAATGCTTTTCCTTTCATAAACCCCAATGGGTCTAGGCCTAACCTGTCCAACATTCTCACGTTGACTACATGAGTTAGAAATGTGGTGGCTAGATTTGCCGTAGAGAGGGCAATGATCACAGAAATGATTTCAACATGTGAAAGATCAGCAAACACAAGACAGCATGCCAGACAAGGGTGAAAAATGACGTGGAAAGGTAATTTGGCACAATGATCATTCAAAAAACTAGCTGTTCTATCTCAGCAGGAGACAAAAAAAATCTTCAGTACTACTGTCCTTGTCTTAGTAAACTAATGGGTCATCAGGTACATAATGGGTAACACTCATCCCTGTGAATCAGTACAATGTGGGTTCAGGCCAGACTCCAGTGACATGATCATATAATTCAAACTCAAAACTGGATTGTTGAAGGTGACGACGAGATGTTAAACTGAGGTCCCCTTAGCCCTTCTCTTAGCTGGATATAAAAGAGTTCATGCTTATTATTTCAAAGAAGATGGGAGAGTTATTCCCAGTATCCTGGGCCAATACTTGGTGGCCAATTCCATCTACCCTTGGATCCCATACATAACTTGGTGTCAAATTTTATTTGACAACTCCCTGTGAAGCTCCTTAGGACATTTTTCTCCTAGAGGCACTATATAAGTGCAAATTGTTCTGGTTGTATCACATAAACAGTGGGTAGCCAGGCCAGCTCCCAATAGCTCAGACACTCATGGAACTGCACCAGGGAGAGAAGGTGTGGAATTTACAAAAGGGTGCACAGAACATGGAAAACTGGGGGGTCGTTGAAAACCTTCAGTCCTTGACCTCGATCTCATCTTGATTTTATGTTTGATTTTCAATGACCTTTTATCGTTTAGGTTGCACATATTCCCACACATTGATCCAGATGCAGGCAAGCAATAATGTGTACAGAAACACAGACATGCAAACATACAGACACAGGCACATGGCATGTTTACAGAATATACCCATTAATGCCAGATGGACCTGCCCTTCCGACAGACTTAAGTACAAACACACTTGAGTGCAGCCTCACAGAGATAGGTACATGTACAAAAACATACTCAGATGGACCGAATACACACAGATACACAGTGCAGAAATTCATGCCCTTCAAAATCACACAGGAGCACATCCTCAGTGAGTGGGCCTGTGTCTCTGACAGAAGATGAAGCTCCCCTTTTACCTATCAGCCTCACTATTCAATTTAATTGCATGGCCTTACAATTTGCATATCACAATGTTTTTTTTCTCTCTCCCCCTCTCTCTGTAACCTGGTACACAGATGGTATCCCGAACCCTCTAAGATAATGGCAGGCTGGCACATGAACAGGCGTAGCATAAGATGCAGCTGCACAGTCTTTTATTAACAATTAATACCAAGGAATAAATTCTGAGGACAAAAAGTTACCCAAATTAAAATTATAAAAGAGAATAAAAATGAGGCAGCTGAGAAATGCTCTCTTAAATGCAGAATTTCACTTTCAGCTATAATTTCAGGTTTAATTGAGACCCTTAGATAAATGGGTTGAAACAGAAAAGCTAAGTTTTATTTTGATTTTGGAACGTGAGACTCTGCAGTGAACAATGCAACCGCTTTCACGAGAGACTGAAAGGACCGACACAAAGATTTTCACCACAGCCCAGGTCCCCTTTGTTCTGCCTGTGTTTTATTTTTTGCTACTATTTTCTTGCCCACGCAGCACCCGCACTGCTCAGATTTCTCAATGTCGCTTCCTGGCCATTGTTGAACTGGACAAGTTCATATTTTGACTGATCGCTTCGTAATTTTGCAGATTATAACTCCAAAGGTGTTATCATCACCACAGACCTTGCTTCCCACCCCAATCCGAGCATTCCATGGAATGTCTTCGATTTGAGATTATGAGTCCTTCACTATTCCACTTCTGGTTTGTCCCTCATCCCTCGTTCCATCCCTCTCTTATGTCTGATCCCGATCCTTCTCTCCACACAACGTTCCTCACTCCACTGCATCCTCTTCTGCAGTTCACCAACCTCACCATCTTCCTCTGATTGACAGAGCCCCAAATATTCTTTACATATAAACATGCCAAATAGGAACAGGAATAGGCCATTTGGCCCCTCCAACCTGCTCCACCACTGACCTGATTGTAGCCTTAACTCCACATTCCTGTTTCCGCACCCCCCAAACCCAAATAACCATTGACTTCTTTCTAAGCCAAGAGTCTCTCCATCTCTACCTTAAAAATATTTCATAATCCCACCACTACTGCTCACTGGTGAAGAATGTTCCAGAGTCACCACACTCTGAGAGAGAAAGGGTCCTATCTAAATGCACCCTCCTCACTTCCCTCTTTCTATTAACTCACCTCTTCAGCCACCACTCCATTTGCCTCCTGCAACTCTCACCTTAGTCATACCAACCAGGGTCTCAGTGGGTTGTTCCTTTTCCTCTGGACCCAAGGGGATGTGATTTCACACTCTCACTTCAGAGTCTTGAGCACATAATCCTGATACCCATAAGATCATAAGACATAGGAGCAGAAATTAGGCCATTCAGCCCATCGAGTCTACTCCACCATTCGATCACAGCTGATAGGTTTCCATTTTCCCACTTTCTCCCCATAACCTTTGATCTGTTTAGCAATTAAGAACCTATCTATCTATCTCTGTTTTAAATATACGCAAAGACTTGGCCTCCACAGCCTTCTGTGGCAATGAATTCCACAGATTTACCACTCTCTGGCTAAAGAAGTTTCTCCTTATCTCTGCTCTAAAAGGTCTTCCCTTTACTCGAAGTCATGCCCTCGACTCTCCTGCCAATGAAAACATCTTCCCAAACTCCACCCTGTCCAGGCCATTAAGCGTAGAACTGAGTGAGTGCTGGGCTGTTAATCTCACGAGATGTTAAACTGCGGCCCCACTGCCTTATCAGGTGGATGTGAAAAGTCCCAAGGCAGTATTCTGAGGAAGGGAGATTTAACCAGGTGCTCTCTGCCTATTGTTCATTCCTCAACCATCACCCAATGATTGTGGGATCTTGCTGTGCACAAATTGGCTGTCACCAATCAGCAAGCACAAGGCGGAATAAATCAATTTATTTGTTAAAATAATTGTTTAAATTGAATTGTTTTAAAATTAAAATAAAATGTAAAAGCATATTCATTCAGGGGATGTGGGCATCAATAGCTGGATCAGAATTTTTGTCCATTTCCAGGTACACCTTGAGAGCCTGGGAGGTGAGTTCCTTTCTTGAAGGCGATGTGCTGTAGGGACACCCGTAGACCAGTTAGGGACAGATTCTCAGGAGTTATGATGGTCTGCTGCTTCCTGTGAAATGGAGGTGGTGGGGAAAAGTTTTTAATGATGGGCAAACACAGTGGGGGAGCAGGAGTCTGCGATTCCTCTAAACCATCACGATATGTCAAATTAAAAAAAATCAACTTGTTTTAGATAAAGGAACCTTACTCCCACTAATTGAAGCCACAATCTCACTCCAGCTGTTCACTCTCCGATTTTATATTTTGATCTGGTTTTTAGATTTGACCAAAGGAGGGTGCCCGTCAAGTAGATTTCTCTCTCTCTCTCTCTCTGGAAAATTCTAGATTCCCATTGGCAATTTCGCTTTGTCCCTTCAGCCTATGTTTACATCTGAATGCTCCATGCTTGATCCATCATCTACAACTTCATTTAAGACCCTTTTTATTTCTCCACGTTGGGTGGCTTACGAGGTTAAATCCTGATCAGATTATTTTTTTAAACATTCATGCTGTTTTCTTTCATTCTTTCTGTCGTCACTTAGCAACAAACCCCGTCAGGGAAGAAAAACCACTCATTTGCATACGTTGATTTTACAACGAATTTGAGTGCCATGTTTGTGTGAGAAACTGCCGAACAATTTAATCACAGTTCCCTGCACGGAGCTGGGGAGGTGGGTTTGAGGGAAACGCGGAGGCGGTAGGGACCTGGGATTCACGAATAGGAGGAGAGGGCGAGTGGTAGATTTGAGGGGCGAAGGGGAAGTGGGATTGAGGGTTAATACAAGCGGAAGATGGAAATCTGAAATCAAAATGCTGGAGAAACTCAGCAGGTCTGCGGAGCGCGAAACAGTTAATGCTTCGAGTGCGATATGACTTCTTCAGGGCACAGAGGAACATAGGGAGAGGGTGTATGTGGGAAGGAGGGGGAAAAAAAAGAGCAGAGGGTGGGTGACTCGTTTCTGATCTCTCAGTGCCATGTACGGTGAGCATTAAAAGGTTGAAACACATCCTCTGAATATTTGGTGCAGAGATTAAAATGAAGTCCTCGAAATATTGAAGTTTAAGCAAAAACCTTTTAAATTCCTGTAGAAATGTGTTTTGTGGTCACTTTTGCTCCTGATTTGTACCTGTGCAAGTTTGCGGCAAAAGTTTGTACCTAGATCATGAAACAATCTGTGGAGCAAGCCCACCCAGAACAGATAAACAAAGCAGGCCATTAATTTAATTGCTGCTTGTGGAATCTTGCTGTGCACTATTGGGCTGCCGTACTTCCTATGTTAGTTGTAAAGTGCTCCGGGACATCCAGAGATCTTGACAGATGCTACAGAAATGGAAGATCTTTTTTGGTTATAAACCTGAAATAATCACTTTATTTCATCTGACACTGAGTGCTGAACATACGGCGACATTTATGGACAAACTGTCTTTTTCCAGAAGGAGAAAGACCTAATCATCTGTTTGGTTCACGTTATTGTGATACTGTTTTCATGGGGTTTGAAATATTGCACACTCGCTGTGGGTCAGAGCTGAGTGGGGGCGGCTGGGGGTGGGGTGAGTTAACTGGACACAATGCCATCACTCGTTGGAACTCAGACAGAGATTTGAAAGGAGTTCTCAGGCGTGCACAATGCGCACTCTGCTATTGACACCTCCGTCCGTATTGTTGGCTGGAACTTTCCCTGGCTATGGTATAATGGAGCTTCTTTGTCCAACTCCCTCAGACAAGAGCCTTAGGAGAAGTAAGTGGCGGGGGTGGGGGGGGTGGGGGGGGTGGGAGGTAGTCAGGAGGAAAAACAGCTTGTGTGCATGTCGATAGAGAGCTAACTACGTCGCAGGTGGGGGGGGGGGAATATGTTTGAGAGTGGGGTTGGAGGAAGAGGCGATTTGGGAGCGTGGGCAGAGGGGAGTCTCATATCAATTTAACTATGGACTTATGTCAGCCACAAAGCAAGATATAAATTGACAGTAATGCAGCAGTGATTTCCACAGGGAACAGCAGCTTTTCTGAATCAAACAACAGCATTCAAGTGCCCAGAAGGAGGCCATTCAGCCTGTTCTTTGGTAGCTCTTTTTAGATAATCCCAGTTCTTTGCTCTTTCCCCATAGCCCTGTAATGTTTCTCCCTTCAAATATTTTCCGAATTTTTTTTTTCATTTGGCACGAACCTTTGCGTGTTGTAAAACAATACATGGCACATTTTTCACCGAGACAGGATTGCTATTTGCATTGGCTTTACATTCCTGCCAGATCCAATGTTCAGATAAATTTGTTTGTCTCTCTTTCCCTGTGCTATTTGACATTTTCTTTGGGGGATACAATCTCTGCTGGAACCTCCCATCAGCAGGTGTCTCCCATTGTGCGGTTTGCCTGATTTGTTACAAGGATGGCCATTAGTGAGTCTGACTCGACTTTGACTCAAGGGTTGCTTGCCATTAATTGTTAGGGAGAAACAACTTCTGGTTCTTATGCTGTTGTGTTCTAGTTCTAGAAGTATACTGGCTATGATCAAGTTCTGACTTCCTGTGCATTCTCATTATTCCTGTTATTCCACCAGTGCTGACCAGTGGTCTACCCTAGTCTGAAGTTCACTTCTTAAACTTCTTCACCTTCCTCTCTTCCTTAAGAACTTAGTTAGAAGACACCAACTTTACATAAAGTTGCCATTGTACCAGACCATGGGGTTGTGCTCTCCTTAAAGAGAGACAATTGATGGTGGTTTAATCTGAGGGTCACCTGATGAGTGGGAGAGTCCTTCATGTTAGCCTCAGCTGGTGCAGGAATTGATCCCACAGGTTGGTGTCACACTGCATAGAAAACCAGCCATCTAGCTAACTGAGCGATCCAACCCCCCAAGTTTTATGTAACCATTCCTAATCTGCATGCTACCTTTGATCATAAACCGAACTTCCCTAGCCATATCAATACAGTGGCTTCAACAGCAGGTTCGATGTTAAGAATCCTGCAGTGAATAACTTGCATCCTGCTCCCCAAAGCCTGTTCACCATCTACAAGGGTCAAGTCAACAGTGTGATGGAATTCTCCCCACTTGCCTGGAGGTGCGGCTCCAACATCACTCAAGAGACTTGACACCATCCAAGGCTACACAGTCAGCTTGATTGGTACCATATCTGCAAGCATCCACTCCTGTCAACAATGGCGCTCAATAACTGAGTGAAACATTGTGGTGCTGGAAAGTACAGCAGGTCAAGAAGCATCTGAGGAGCTGGAGAGTCAATGTTTTTGGCATAAACCCTTCATCAGTCAACTCTCCTACTCATTGGATGCTGCCTGACCTGCTGTGCTTTTCCAGAACCACACATTTTGACTCTGACTCTCCAGCATCTGCAGTCCTCACTTTCTTTCAGGTGCTCAGTAGCAGCAGTGTGTACCATCCACAAGATGCACTGCAGCAACTCACCAAGGTACCTTGGACAGCAACATGCAAGCCATAAGCATCTAGAAGGACAAGAGCAGCAGAAACATGGGAACACCACCATCTGCAAATTCCCCTCTGAGTCACTCACCATCCTGAGTTGGAAATATATCGCTGTCCCTCTAGGAGTAAGATTAAATGGAATGTTGGCCTTTATGTCAAAGAGAATGGAATATAAAAGTGGGAGGTTTTGCTAAAATTGAACAAGGCACTCATCAGACCACAACTGGCATATTGTGAACAGTTTTGGTCCCTTTATGGAAGAAAGATTTACTGGCATTAAAGGCAGTCCAAAGAAAGTTCTGTTGACTGTTACCAGGTATGGAGGAACCGTCTTATGAGGAGGAGTTGAGTAGATTGAGCCTGTATGCATTGAAATGTAGAAGAGTAAGGGGAGACCTAATTGAACCATTCAAGATTCACAAGGAACTTGTCAAGGTAGATGTGGTAGCATTCTAAAGCTGTTGGGAAGTGCCTTTGGTCATTATACAACGCCAAAGATACTAAGCAAATGTGAATTATTGCTGTCGGTCTTCAAAACTAGAAGAGGTTAAAAACACAAAAGAAACATTTCTATAATTGTATGTGGAGCCATCTGGGGAGATTACTAATTGTGGAATGCTTCACCACAGGTTGCTAGTGAGTCTGTGGGCATGGTGGCTCACAGCACCAGGGACCCAGATTCAATTTCACCTCAAGCAACTGTCTGTGTGAACTTTGCACATTCTCCCTGTGCTTGTGTGGTTTCCCTCCCACAGTCCAAAAATGTGCAGGTTAGGTGGATTGACCATGGGAAATTCAGGGTAAGGGGCTGGGTCTGGCTGGGATGCTCTTTGGAGGATTGGTGTGGCCTTGATGAGCCAAATGACTTGCTTCCACACAGTAAGATTCTATAATTTCTTGTAAAAAAAAAGAGTTGGTGGGTATTAGGAAATATTAAAGGATGAGTATACTGAGTCTGCAGTCCAGCAGTGATCCTATGACATGTCGTGATTTGTTGGTAACCAATAGCTTATGAGGATTGGCTGGGAAAGTGAAGTGGAAAGTCACACATGATTTTATAGAATCAAGCTCAAGGGACCAAATGACCTACTCCAGCTTTTGGTTCTTATGTTCCCACATTCTAGTTCAGCATTTTCATGGATTTAACCTGGTTTGGATGGTAAATAGTCCAGGCCAGATGGTACAATGTCAAACTACCCAAGGTTGGTTTGGGGTCGTTATTGCAGATGGTTTCCTGACAAAGGAAGCACGATTTCTGAACACTATCCAGCGATGATCCATCAACCCCTGCTGGAACGTAAACACCTGGGAACCCTATATGAGGTCAGGGCGGGTAAGAAGGGTGCCTCTGACATGCCACCCAAGGACTAGCCACAGGCAAGCTAGTGCCAATTATCAAGATTCAACAGTGGGGGCTCTGCATAAACATTTAAGGATCAACTGGAATCCCCAGTGAATTGCAGCATTGACACTGAGCACGCTGCCTGAGGTCACGGATTGGAAATGGGATCTTTCTATTCCATATGGTAAAGGAAAACATGGGAGGTGCCTGCACCCACTGAGTCTTGGCAAGACAGGATGTGAACAGAAGGATTCACACTCAATACAAAAAAATTCTTATGACAAGGCTTTGTTCAGGTGACATGTTTAAGTCAATGAGAGTTAACACAGGGTCTGTTGCCTTGGTTACTGATCTGTTGCATAGTGACTGGTCCTATTTAGATTTTATGTAAATCAGCATCCTCGCACTAAGTATTAACATGCAATAAAAATGTGTCGTCCCTTTCTTCATTTGCATAATATATTCAACCTTCTAAATTAAACTATTTATTACCTGAGCTAAGTATGTATCCCAGTAAATTCCTTTTATAGGAATTCCTTGTTTACACAAAGCACAATTTCACTGCATCAGGAGTTTATCCAGGAAATAAGATGGCTCAGCACAACTGATCTTTCTCCCTTTTTGTGTAATTTATGCCTGTTAAACTGCAGAATTGTTAGTGCAGTTAGTGTCAGCATGCAACACTCCCAGGCTAGTTATAACACAGGATCGATACAGAGTAAAGCTCTCTCTACACTGTCCCCACCAAACATTCTCAGGGCATGGCACCACGGGGTTAGATACAGAATAAAGCTCTTTCTATACTGTCCACATCAAAGAGTCCCTGAGCAGGGACAGCATGAGGTTCGATACAGAGTAAAATTCTGACTACACTATCCCCATCTAACATTCCCAGGGCAGGGGCTACGTGCATTACTATGTCCAGGTAAAACACTATGCCCTTTCCCATTATATATTTGTGCATTGAATTTGCACACAGCAAACTCCCATAAACAGCAACAGTCATTTAATCTGTTTTAGTATTTGAAGGATCAGCTTTGCAACAGTCACTGAGGAGAATGTCTCTATTGTTAGAGTCATAGAGATGTACAGTATAGAAACAGACCCTTCGGTCCAACTTGTCCACGCTGACCAGATATCCTAAACTGACCTAGCCCCATTGCCAGCATTTGGCCCATATCCCTCTAAACCCTTCCTTCTCATATACCCATCCAGATGCCTTTTTAAAAAAAATTATTTGAGATATTTTGCGAAGTTACAAAATTAGTACAAAATAGTGTATTCCACTTTACAATATAATAACTACACCAATATAAAATTAAGAAAACTAACTATTAATCTATTCTACAAACTACCAAAACACAAAATAGGATGTCATACTTTACTAACAATAACCAAAAAAAGGAGAAAAGAAAATAAATACATAAATAAATAACTGGATACATATTAAAAATAAATTAATATCAAGTCATAACAAAACCCGTATTTATATGGGATTCTTCCTCCCGGGAGCCCCCGAACCATCCAAAACCATCCCCAAAGCTAAGCAAAGGCCCTAAACAATATGGCTGATAAATCTGTGTCAATGTAGTTCAAAAAGGGCTGCCCTGTTCTATAAAATAATTTCGTATTTTGGTGCACAATATTCATAAGGAAGTCAAGGGGATATATTCTATAACTATCCTATGCCAATTTGAAAGTCCAGAATATTCAATTTACTAAGATGGTTTTCCTCACACAAAAGGAAAGGATAGTGAATAATTTCCTCCCGCATGCATCTAGAGAGGGGAACTTTGGAGAGCTCAAAAGTAGAGACACTGAAGATGAGGCATTCATGTTCTTCTGCCTCGGAATACATCAACCCCAGGGCATCAATGTGGACTTCACCAGTTTCCTCATTTCCCCTACCCCCACCTTACCTCAGTTCCAACCTTCCAGTTCAGCACTGTCCTCATGACCGGTCCTACCTGCCAATCTCCCTTCCCACCCATCTACTCCACCCTCCTATCTGACCTATCACCTCCATCCCCATTCACCTATTGTACTCTTTGCTGACTTCATACAAAAGAAGACCACATTGATAATTAATCCTCATAAATCAGATATGGAAAGGAGAGTGTTTCGGCCAATGAATTTGCCCTCAGTCAGTACTCTCTACCACTTACTATGTAATAAGGTATCGAAGGACATAGAACAGTTATTTAAACCTGGAATCAAAAATTAGGGATGGAAATCTCCTTAGAGATGTAGGAGGATGTCTGGGAAAATGCTAGGAAGATCTCTATCTGTAACAGAACTTAGTTTATTCAATTGAAGATACTTCATAGGGCTCACATGGCACCATAGCGACTTGCAAAGTTCAAGGCAGGGACATCTCCAACGTTCCCTCAATGCAAAATAGAAGTTGGCACCCTCACTCATTTTCTGTGGACATTCCATAAGATCCACAGATACTGGGACAGTGTAGCGAATGCCTTGGCAAAGATTTTGGGAACAGAGATTGGTTTGGACCCAGTGTCTCTACTTTTGGGGTCTCAAAGATCCCCTCTCTAGATGCTGATCTAAACTCTGATAAATAGTCATCTTGATGCGAAATATTAGCTTGCTTCCTCTCCACAGATGCTGCCTGACCCAATGTGATCTCCAGCAATTGTTTTGTTTTAAACTCAGCACAGATGCTGAGGTTCAGTTTCTGGATAAGCCTTGGACTCACTGGTCCAAAGGCAAGAGCGCTACCAGCAAGTCCCAGTTCACAATGTTTACTGCAGCTGTTTGATCAAAACAAACATCACTTTCAAAAGAAGGAAGCACAAATTGAAAGGTAATGCCCTCTGCTTAGGGAACACACAGATGTTTTCTCAGGCTGGAGAGTCTAAAATCAGGGGAAATAATCTCAGGAGAAGAGGTAGTCCATTTAAGACTGAGATAAGAAGGTTTTTTTTTACACTCTGAAGTTGGTGAATCTTTGGAATTCTCTCCCACAGGGAGCTGTGGAAGCTCAGTCATTGAGCATGTTCCAGATAGAAATCAAGGCGGATTTCCGATGACTAATGATTTCAACATTTATTAAGTGGGTCACACCCCTTAGGACGAAATCGTGCTCTCAGCCAATATCAGACAATAGAATCTTTATTTAGATTTAAGTATAATTTGAAGTCTCTTAAAGTGGCATTAATCTCTGCCCAGATCTGATATGCAGCAGGTTCCAAAATAAAAAAAAACTTAATCATGAAGGTAGCTTTTAATCTTGTTCCAGATATTAAGCATGTTCACATGGGAAACTGGAGCAGAAGAAAGCCATTCAGCCCTTCTAGTCTGTTCTACCATTCAACATGTCATGGTAGATCATCCAACTCAGTCCCCTGTTTCCGCTTTCTTCCCTTTCGCTTTAAGAACTGGATCTAACTCTGTTCTGAAAACATTATATCATTCATTCTTGACTAAACCTTGTCTGTGTGCACAGAACGTTTAAGACAGACAAAAGCCATTTGGCCAATCATAATCCATACTCTTTGTCCAAAAGTGTTGAAGTTCCTCCTGTGCAGAACCTTGTCTGTAAAGTCAGATTCCAACATCCTATCAGGTAGAACCTGGAAGCTCTTGGACCAAAGAAACCTCGCCTCATCTTCCCTTGTTATTGTTTGTTAATTATTTTAAATCTATGACCTCTAGACATTGATCCTCCTACATTTGCATCAACAAAAATATACTTACTGCCATTGCAGCACTTTGTTAGTTTCTGATCAGAGAGTCTTTCTGTAATCAGGATGGGAATCATATTGTTTGAAGACATCTAGATTTCTTTTAACTTACGGCACAGAAGTTCATTTGTGCCAGATTTCTGTAAGAAAGCGCAAAATACTGATGAGAATACTGTTTCAGATCAGAACAATTCAATAGATTTTGGTATTTGTACTGGAGGGCAGTGAACTGTAGAAGCTTCACTATTGAGGCAAGAGTGACTCTACACTGTCCCATCAAACACTCCCAGGACAGGGACAGCTTGGGGTTAGAAACAGAGTAAAGCTCTCTATACACTGTCCCCTCAAACACTGCCAGGATAGGGACAACACGAGGTTAGATGCAGAGTAATGTTCCCACTACACTATCCCTCATCAACACTCCCAAGACAGGTACAGCACAGGGCTAGATGCTGGATAAGGTTCCCTGTACCACTGTCCCTCATCAAACACTCCCAGGACAGGGACAGTATGGAGCGAGATACAAAGCAAAGCTTCTCTGCACTTTCCTCCTTCAAACACTCCCAGAACATGGACAGGGTGGAGTTAGAAACAGAGTAAAGTTTTCTTTGTACTCACTGTCCCAATAGTGAGCCTCAATCCCAACCAGAGAATAATCACCCCCATTTGCACTATTGCAATATCTTTCCATTTTCCACTACAGTTTTATAACCCTCAATGGCATTCACAATACAGTGTTATTTAATGTCAGATTGTGGGCTCAGTTTATGTCCTATGAAAATATGATTACTGCTGCCCAGATCTAGTTCAAACACCATCTTTTTTTTAACCATGAAAGCAGAGGGAACTTTTCATCTCTGAGTCTGAGCTGAATTCAAGCACAGCACACAGTAGGCGAAGTAAACCAAAACATAATTGGGCCTAAGTTTAACAGCACCTAAAGCCCAGTGCGATCCCTGTCACATTCCAGAACGGAGAGGCCCAGACAGTCTGAAATCTATTCTGATGTGTCACCAGGTGAGCTGTGTGTGTATGTGTGTGTGTGTGTGTGTGTGTGTGTGGTGGGGGCGGGGGGGGGGGGGGGGGGGGGAGGGGGGGAAGACAAAACTTTGGTAGAACCAAGGCCAACAGCTAAACTTGCAGAAGTTCTGTGGAATCAGGAAAATCACAAAGATTAACAATTCTGAGAATTGAGTTCAAATCCTGTGGTGGCAAATTTACAATTTGAATTCACTTGAAAATGCCCAGATCCAAAACTGACATCAGTGCAAGTGACAATAAAGCTGACATACTATTATCCTCATCCAATAAACTTTAAGGAAGTAGACCCTTCAACCTTATCCAGCCTGACCTGTTTGGCTCATTCAAAACTTTGTTCATTGTATCCCAAATTGCACCAAAACTCATTGACTCATCATTTCCTGTGTTTGCTGATCTACACTGACTCCCAGTCTGGAAAAACATTAAAGTTCCAGTTATTGTAGCAATACACAGCTCTGACCCTTCACAATGTATGTAAGCCCTTCTACCCTTACAAGCTTCTGAGATCTCTGTATTCCTTTAATTCTGGCCTCTAACTTAGTGCTGAATTTCCCCAATGTCTCTGTTGGGCTCCACTTGAGAAAAATATAGAAGCACTTGAGGAGGTGTAAAATATTGACAAGGATGTTACCTCATCTGAGAAGTTTAAACCCGCAAAGTTGAACCGACTGAGGCTCATTGCAATAGAAAAGTAAAATCTGAGGTGACCTGAGAGAGATCTTAAAAAATTATAAACGCAATAGGGTCAACATAAGGAAGATGCTCTGAAAACAAAAAATGCTGGAAATCACAGCGAGTTAGGCAGCATCAGAACTGAAGAAGAGTCTTCTAAACTCTAAACGTTAGCTTACTATCTCTCCATGGATGCTGTCTGACCCGCTGTGATTTCCAGCATTTTTTGTTTTCAGTACAGATTCAGCATCTGCAATAATTTGCTCCTATATTCGCTCCTGTGGTAATATCTAAAAAGAGTCTTCATCAAAATAAGTTAGCCACAAGCAAATCTGATCAGGAAATAAAAACTGTACTTAGAGAGCTGTTGAGATTTAAAAGTATATTTGTACATGGGATGTAATTGTCAACTGGGCTGGAATTATTGCCCATTCCAGCTCCCCAGGAGAATGCAGTGGTGAGCTGCCTTCTTGAACTGCCGTAGTTCATCTGGTATAGGTAACCTACAGTGCTGACAAGTTTGCAAGAGTTTGACCCAGCAACAGTGAAAGAACACCAATATTGTTTCATGTCAGGATGGTATATGATTTGGAGGAGAACTTGCAGGTAAGGGTGTTCCCATGCATTGTTTCCCTTGTCATTGTAGATGGTAGTAGTCATGAGTATGGAAAGTGCAGTCTAAGGAGTCTTGGTGACTTTCTGCAGTGCATCTTGTAGATAGTACACGCTGCTGCTACTGAGCATCAGTGCTGAAGTAAATGGACAGTGGAGGAGATGAAGGGGTGCCAGTAAAGAGGGAATGCTTTGTCCTGGAATGTGTCAAGCTTCCTGAGCATTGTTGGAGCTGTATTCACCCGGGCAAATGGGGAATATTTCCATCACACTCCTGACTTGTATCTTGTGGATGGTGGACAGACATTGGGGAGAGAGGAGGCAAATTATTCCCAGCCTCTGACCTTCTCTTCTCGCCACAGTATTTGTATGGCTGGTCAGGTTTGGTTTCTGATCAATGGTAACCCCGGGATGTTGATAGTGGGGGATTCAGCAATGGCATTGAACATCAAGGGGTATTGGTTAGATTCTCTCTTGTTGCAAGTGGTCATTGTCTGACACTGTGTGGTGCAAATGTCACTTGCCACTTGTCAGCCCAAGCCTGGAAGTTGAGACTCACTATCACAAGGAATACTTGAAATGAACCACATCAATGTATGTATGGGAAAGTTAGATACAGATATGAAGAGAACGGAATAGAAGGTGAAATAAAGAAGGAGCTTCTATGGAGCTAGACTGGATGGCCAGTTTCTATGCTCTATGTTTTATGTAAGTGCTTCATCATCCTGTAATACTAGCCATTGGTCTCTGCTCATCAGACAGGGAAGAAGAGGGACACAAGGTCACTGACGAAGGGAAACAAGCTCTGTTTGCATAAGAACCTGTCCCCTCTTTGCTGCTGTGAATTGATAAAACCCACAGCATCCGCTTAGCAAAGGTCTTAAACTGGTCTGCTCCCTGGGAGGTTAATATCAGTCATTAGGAGCTGGATAGTGATAGGAGACAGATTACAAGGAACAGGGTGGGGCAGACAATGAGCTGGCCCACAGGGGGTCGGAGTGGGAGGATGGAGAGAGACCTTACTATTCAGTTGAAAAGGGAGACAGCCTGTTTTAACTCTTTAAGTGCCTCTTAATTGGGCAGCTGTGATTGCCCCATTCACTCTTGGAACTTGAATATTGCCAGATTATGCTGACAGATTGTGCACACAATATCATAACAAATAATAGTGAGAACTTTTAATTGTTTGACAAAACATTTAATTTATCCCCCTGGCTGACCTTAGAATTCTGCCTTAAAGCCTGGGTTACAATCTCATGACATCACTCCCTAGCCTGCCCCAATTACCCTTGTATCTTGTACCAGCCACCATTCTGCATGCTTGTGCTGACCATCAAATAGAGTGATGCTATTCAACTAGGTACAGCGTCACAGTTAGTCCAATTCTGCCCTGATGTCGCTCACACACAGTCACTGTGCAGTACAAATAATCATTCATTGCCACCTCTCTGTGCCCCTGGCCTAAGCACCAGGGACCAAACCTGTGTCTCTCCTGTTCAGTTCACCTCAGCAGGTTGCTGCGTACAGTTGGGTCCCCAACAGAGCTCTCTGCTGTGAAACCTTTCTACAATATTTCTCTACAAAGTTGTTCAGCAAGTGGGAATCACACCACCATCGATACTCACCCTTTGCACAATGTAGGAGGAGAAACAGAAAGAGAGAGAGAGAGAAAGAGAGGGAAAAAGACTTGGAAGAATGCACAGAAAGATACAAGAAAGAACTGAAAGTAATTAGCTCTTCAGCAGAGAGGGTAAGACAAAGAGACAGTCAGAGATGAACTAAAAGGAACTATTAGGAATGAGTGAGAGAGACAGAGAGAGAAAGACAGAGGTGGGAATGCACAAGAGAGTAGTACAGAAAATGTGAGGAACAAAATGAGACAAAGAGAAAGATAGAATAGAATGAGAGACAGGGAGTATGGGCTGGATGGATGGAATCTGATTCAGACAAATGAGAGATGGACAAAATGAGCGTATAAAAGATATAATGAAAGGGACAAACAGAGACACACACACATACACACACAACACTCGGTATGGACGGGTTGGACCGAAGGGTCTGTTTCCATGCTGTACATCTCTATGACTCTATGGAGAAAGGGATGCAGATGGAGGGAAATAGAGACAGAGTGTTGCAGAGAGAGAGAGAGATAGGTACAAAGATTGGAGATAGTGATCGAGAGAAGTGAAAGTGTGGGTCACAAAAAGAAAAGAAAGTAAAAGAATGAGAGTCAGTGAAAGAGAAAATAAAGCAGGAAAGAAATTGACTCAGACAAAACAGAAGTGATACAGGGGCAAAAGACAGAGGAGAGAAAACAAAAGAGAAAGAATTTTACTCTCTTTTTCTAAATCAGCGAATTGTTCATTATCTCAATGTCAAAAACTGTTAAATCTTTATTAAAATTCTCACACTGAGAGATGAAAAACTCCTGTGCAAATGTTGATTCTTTTACAAACAGTCACAAATCGCAAGAGACTTGGGTGAAGACAAAGGAAAAGCCCAATGGCAGAGTCAAAGAAATCAAGGTGTAATAAAGTTGTGAGAGAGTTCATAAAACAGAAATGAGATGGAAGAAAGTCAATGGGATTTCAAGACATTACAACAATATTGTTGAGAAAAGAGATGTGTTTACAGGAAATTGCCTGAAAGAAAGCTTGTTGTCAGCTTTCTCTGGACAATAAATCTCGTAGAATATAAAGGGCAGTTTCAGAGACATATTTTAGATTAGACAAAGAGAAGTGGAGGGATGGACGATAAATAAGAAAGGCAGGGAAAGAAGGAACAAAAGGACAGAGAGGTGCTGAGGGAGACTGAGAATGACAGAGACAGAGGTGGCAGATAAAGAGAGACTGAGAAAGTGGAGTACTGGAGAAGTTAAGTGAAACTGTGACTAATCCACTTTTTTTTGCGAATCAAAAAAAGTAGAAAAACATGTTTAAAATTCCACAAAATAAAAGTGTGAAATAAAAAGGAAAAAAAGAATGAGTAAGAGATAAAGAGAGATGGAAAGAATAAGAGAGATTGAGAGAGAGTAAGGAGGGACAGTATCTCACCAGGAGAAGTGACTGTTGCTTTTGAGATTCCGAAGAACAAAGATGATGAGCACAGTATTAGGCCAATGGAGCATCAAAACTAAACCATTGCCTGATGTCCATTTTGAATAATCAATGAATGATAATCAGTGGGACCCTTGCTTCCTGTTTCCCTTCCCCACCCATGGGTGCTGAGGCCAGTTGCACCACCTGCTTCTCACAAGGTGAGAAAGAAAGATCTGCATTGCCATAGCAGCTTTCACAATCCCAGGATGACCCAACCTGCTTTACAGCCACTGATATACTTTTAGAGTGCAGTCTCAGTAGGCGCATGGCAAGATCCCACAAACAGCAATGTACCAATCAGAAGATAAACTGCTTTCAGGTATTGTTTGAGATATACGTATTGGCCCATGACACCCTGCTTTACTTTGAAATATTGCATTGGGATGTTTCCTGTGTTTTTGTGAGGACAGACAAGGTACCTCTGACAGTGCAGAAATAAAGTTAGATCACCCAAGGGTTGAGATCTGGATTGGGTCACAAGGTTCTGATTACCCAATGCATGTTGATTATTTCAGGTGTTTAACGTGTACAGTTCATACAGGGTGAACATTTTAAAACCATGTTTATGGGCATCAGTTGGTAGACAAGCAATCATCATCCGCTGCTCTTGAACCAAGTGGCTTGTTAGACCAGTTCAGTGGACAGTTAAGAGTCAACCACATTGATTGCTGTGAGTCTCGACTCACATGGAGGACAGATCAGGTAAGGATGACAGATTTTCTTCCCTAATGGACATTTATGAGTCAAATGTTTATGACAATGGTTACATGACTATAAGAACATACGAAATAGGAGCAGGAGTAGGGCATCTGGCTCCTTGAGCCTGCCCTGCTATTCAATAAGATCATGGCTGATCTTTTCATTGACTCAGCTCCACTTACCTGCCCGCTCACCATAACCTTTAATTCCTTTACCATTCAAAAATCTATCTATTTTTGCCTTAAAATAATTAGGTTGGTTTTTAATTCCAAATTTTATTTTTCTATTGAACTCAAATTTCACCATTAGCTGTAATAGGATTGAAATCTGTGTCTCCAGAACATTAACCTCTCCCCAGTTTTACAGATTAAGACCATGCTATCTCCAGGATTTATATGTAACATTGAATATGTGAAAATCTTACAATGGCTGAAAGCATAACAAACACCCAGCTGTGCAAATTGAGCAGGTGAACTTTCCAGCAAATAAGGTGGCAGTGAATATAATGCTACACAACAACAAAATCCTGCAGATGCTGGAAATTTGAAATAAGTTTAGAAATGTCAAAAATGTCCAGCAGATTGTGCAACATCTGTAGAGCGAGGAAAGCAAAGTTCATGTCACAGATTAATGGCCCCCAGATGAACTATTTGTTGCATGAGGTATTTGAGCTGGAAAGGTTAATTTGGAGATTGCATTAAACTGATTTTAATTCAACGATCTCATAAGAACTTGGCTTGGAGAAGAACATCTTAGGATCTCACAGGGTGAAGATCTGTATCCACAGGTCTTCCATCATTTTAATAACACTCAGTCAAAATCCTGGGATTCCCTCCCTAAGGGCAATATGTTATAGCTACACCAAATAGACAGTTCAAGGAGACAGCTCATCACCACCTTCTCAAGGGCAACTAAGGATGGGCAATAAATGCTGGCCCAGTCAGCAACGCCTGCTTCCATGATTGCTTTCATGCAGAAACCTACATTTTATTTAAGACAAGAACCACCTCTTGTTAATACTCCTTAGTGGTTTTCCTCTAGTGCTGTAAACTCAGTTAGCTCTCAGACCCAATCAAACAAAGAGGATGGTGGCAACAAACTACCCCAATCACAACCTGGTTGGGGCTGTTAACGTGGTCCAACACGGAACCCTGACTGACAGAGGTTCTGTTGACCATGAGAGCTGGCTCTAAGGAAACTGGAGCAATGCCAAGGACTCTCCATGTGTAAACAAAGGGTGACCTGGTGATAGGATACCGCTTCTGTGGAGTTATTTCAGTGACAGTGATTGGTTTCCCAACATATTTAATACTGATCTGCCTTGATGGAAGATCATCAACCTGAATTGCAAACTCATTTTCTCTCTTGGCATGGACCAGTTTGGGCCAAAGGGTCTGTCTCCATGTTTAGGACTCTGTGGCTCTCTATATGACTCTCCACATATACTACCAGACCTAAGGAATATATCTGTCTTGGTTTATGATTTACAGCATCCACAGTATTTTGCATCTATACAATTTGATATTGCTTCTCCCAAACATCACTTGTTGCAAGGTGACACTGTTTCCAAGTTGCACTTCAGGTGTCACTTTTGTGGCCTCTTAGTTTCACTCCCCCTTCATTCACTTTCCTATCCTGAGACCATTATTATTTTGTCATAATTTGTTTATCAGGTTTGGGTCATGACCATCTTTTGATGGTTTAATTCATGACATTGAAGGGAACATGGCAAGTTTACCATGTGACATTCAATTATATATTTGGCTAGTTCTGGAAATAGTTCTGCGGGATCTGTCTGCATACCTCTGTTTGTTTTTTTACTCACAGTATTTTAATCAGTGCATCACTGTTTCTCTTTCTCCTATTGTCTCCCCTCCTCTTGTTGAGTATCCATCTGTTTTCCTGGACTTTAAATAAAAAGTATATTTGACACTGTTCATAGCTTCAACGTACCCAAAAGCAGTTCACAGCTAATTAGGTATTTTCTCAGATGTTATCAGTATTGTTGTGCGGATGAACACATGAGTGAAGTTGTGCACAGCAAGGTCCCACAGACAGCAAATTAGTTGATCTAAGATTCGAATAAGAAGAAGTTGCAGGGATAAAGGGAAGGAGCTGAGAAACAGATATTTTCTTTGTTAGCAGAGCTGGTGAGCTGCGTGGCCTTCTTCTGCATCTTAGTAAATATTTCTAATCAACTTGTTCAGAAATGTTATGACACACATCTGCAGTAGGTAGGACTTGAATCCAAGCCTCCTGGCATGCAGGTAGAGACACAACCACAGTGCCACAAAATCACCTGTTCAATGATCAGTTGACCTTCTTGCAATGTTGTTGATCAGGACACCAGGAAAATGCTGGTGTTGAATCCATCTGAACCAATGGCATTTCTGGCACTGCAGCACCCTCTCACATTACTGCGTTGGCAGTGTCAAACCAATATGTGAATAAAAGAAAAATGAATGAATATTCATATGAATGAAAAAAAAATGAATGAAAAAAACATTTTAACCTGTGTAATAGGATTATTAGGAGCAGGAATAGCAGTGAACTCCTTGATCCTGATCCACAGTTCAAGCTGATCAGCTCCTCAAATTTGCAGTGATTCATATCCTACAAAAATCCCAGACAATGGCTGAAGCCAAAACTTTGAATGTTTTCAAGATGGAGTGACATATAATTCCTAGGACTTAAAGGACCGAAGAGAGAAAGAAGAAACAGGCTATCGAGTTGGATGATTAGCCATGATCACATTGAAAGGCAGAGCAGGCTCAAAGAACTGAATGGAGAAGGTGAGGACTTCAGATCTGGAGATTCAAAGTCAAAAAGACCTGCTGGAAAAACACAGCAGGTCAGGCAACATCCAAAGAGCAGGAGAGTCGACGTTTTGGGCATAAGCCCTTCATCAGGAATTCTTTTCATTCAGATGTGCCTGCTCCTGGGATGCTGCCTGACCTGCTGTACTTTTCCAGTGCCACACCTTTCAACTCTAAGGGCTGAATGGCCTACTCCTGCTCCTATTTTATATGTTTAATGCCCTTTGTCAATAAAGGTGCATAGATTTTCATTTTGAAGATAACAACTGAGCCATTCTCACCTCCTCACTCCTGCCAACAACCACAGCTGTTTTAGAGAAAGGGTTTTGGGGTTAGGTTGGTCTGGGGGAATCAAGTACAAGAGAATGTAATCTTAAAGTTAGAGCCAGGCTCTTCAGGAGAGACATCAAGAAGTACCTTTCCATACGATGCACGATGGAAACCTAACCCCAAATCCAGAGAAAATCCACATCTTTGTTTCTTTACAACTTAAACACTTCAAGGCCACATGAGAGGGACAGAGAGTTTGAAAGAGGAAAGTGAGAGGGTGTTAAAGATCCTGCTCCAATTTCTTGGATATCCAAGGCAGCGCTCACTGTCAATCTGAGCAAATGCTGGAGGACAACCTTGGAGTGGCAAGATGGCTCAGTGGTTAGCACTGCTGCCTCACAGTGCCAGGGACTCTGGTTCAATTCCACCCTCAGGTGACTGTGTGGAGTTTGCATATTCTCCCCGTGTCTGCGTGGGTTTCCTCCAGGTGCTCTGGTTTCGTCCCATAGTCCAAAGATGTGCAGGTCAGGTGAATTGGCCGTGCTAAACTGCCCATAGTGTCCATGGATGTGTAGGTTAGCTGCATTAGTCAGGGGTAAATGTAGAGTAATAGGGTAGGGGGAATGGGTCTGGGTGGGTTACTCTTTGGTGGGTTGGTGTGGACTTGTTGGGCCAAATGGCCTGTTTCCACGCTGTCGGGATTCTATGAATTTCTAAGACACAGTGAGGAGTCAGCACTTCAGGAGAGGGCGAGGAAACGGGGGAGGAGCTGGTTGCTTGTGATAAGGGGGAGGGAGCAATAATTAGCAGCAAAAAGGATGAGAGAGAAATAAAAAGACGCGGTGCAGACGGTGATAGAAAGAGCTGCATTTAACTTAGCGCGAAAAAAGTCTGGGGCTAATTGGCGTGAAAGTGTAGATCACATATTTCATACTGCTAAGCACAGAGAATCAGGGGACTGTCTGGAGGGCAGATGGGAGCATGTGTGTTTTGGGACAGCAGAAGTGCAGCTGAAATATTTCACCATGATATATATATATCCCTATCCACATGTGTGTGTGTGTTGTATACAAAATTGAGGGGGATTGTCTGGGTGCAGACAACAGTATGTGTTTGGATTCAATAAATATGCAGACTGTGTAGGAGCGGCGGTGTCGCCTGACCCTACTAGTGGATCAGTCCTCCGTTTTCTGGGCGTGGGAAAAAGTCTGGATTCCTATTCACAGCTGCAGCACTCGCAAAACTGAGGCAGGCAACCCCAGCTTTTCTACTCCCATTGACTTCACCTCCCCGACACCCTTTCACCGCCTTCTAAAATACAGCTCATTATCGCCAGCAGGCTGGACTAAATACCAGCCGCTGTCTCCCTGCTGCCGAGGAGCTCGGTTACCAATCAATCTACCCACTGGCCCCTTTCTAAACCAGCCACCACCGCTCCTCCCCAGCAAAATATGAATTCATTAACCAAAGGATTAAAAAAATCTTGAACTTCACTCCATTTCTCGACATATCATCTCAAAAATAAATAGGCCAAAGTAAAAACAAAGAACAGAGAAACAGTCAAGGGTAACTTTGTAAGGTATGAATACGTAATTAGTGTTACTTGTGGGAACTGTAAGACAATAAGAATTTGTTAAAAGTGTAAAACTGAGGCAATTATTAATGTCAGCTCATAAACACAAGTAATTGTCCATCTTTATTTGTCCTACGGTATTAGCTCCATCTTTGAAAAACAGTTCATCGTTGGTCTCACACTAGGTATGTGATTTAAATAGCAAAAATCCAAAAGATTATGACATCTGCCAGTAAACACACCAGAAATATAAATCATAAAGCAGAGATACCTCTACCAGCCTCGCCAAAATACAGTTTCTCCTGATTCCTCCCTCCAAATCAGTTTACCTCAAAAGATTTGTTTTTAACTTTTCAAAGTATTTCCAAACAAATCTCACTTGTACAGAAGTGCAGAAAATACTGACATTGACAAGAGAAAATCATTGCACTGTAAACTAACAGAGACTCATTCAGAACAAGTAAACCTTTATTTAAATAGCAGCAAGTATTGACCCACTGTTATCATTCACAATAAGTTCCAGGCTAAAATAATCTTAACCAGCAAACCATAAATCCACTACTAGCGGGCACACAGTAGCAGAAGAGTGTGCCATCTACAAGATGCACTGCAGCAGTTTGCCAAGGCTCTTTTGACAGCACCTTCAAGATCTGTGACACCTACGCTTTGAGCGACAATGGCAGCAGACTTTGGGATTACCACCAGCTGCAAGCTCCTCTCCACCATCCCGACTTGGGAATATTGCTATTTTTGGACTTGCAGGCAACCTAATAGCACTTTGGGTGTACAGTCACCACATGGAATATAACAGTTCAAGAAGGCAGCTCACTCACAACTTCAAAAGGGTAATTAGAGATGGGCAATAATACCAGCCCTTGCCAGAAAATTGCATACCAGGTGAAAGAATATTTAGAGTCATAGAGGCATACAGCACAGAAACAATCCCTTTGGTCCAACCAGTCCATGCTGGACATAAACCAGTCCAGCCTGCCTGCTCCCGATTTAATTGTGGTATTAAATTCCAGTAAATGTGAGGAACAAAATTGAACACATGGCTATAATATTTACTTAAATGTACAGTACACAAAGTATATTAGCAGATCCTCTCTGGCATTACTGTTGCTAAGCCAGCACTTCAATTGATACAATCAGGAATGGGAGAGTGGGCTGCACTGGGGTGGGATGTGGACTGGAGTGACAGAATCAAATATGGCTGCTGAATTGATTTGTTGCAAAGCTTGCAAGAATATGCTCAGAGGGATAGTGTGACTTTTAAAACTCATTCACAGTATGTGGGCATCACTGGCTAGGTCAACGTTTATTACCCATCCCTAATTGCCTGGAGGACAGTTAAGAATCAACCACATTGCTGGGAGTCTGGACTCACATGTAGACCAGACAAGGTAAGAACAACAGTTTTCTTCCTTAAAGGACATGAGTAAACCATATTTTTTTCTCACAACAATTCACAATGGTTTCATGGTCATCACTGGACTCCTATCCAGATTTATTTATTAATGAATTCAAATTCTACCATCTGCCATGGTTGGATTTCATCCCAAATTCTAGAATATTATTTTGGTTACTAGACTAATAGTCTAACAATTAGGCCAATCGTTCCTCATTGGGATGTGTAGAATGTTAATAGTTTTTGATTGGGTAGCTATAAAGAACCTATTCCTTGAGAGAAATTTAGAAAGATAGGGTATAGTCTTAAATTTAAGGCCAAACAATTTAGGAAGAAAATTGCTTCACCCAAAAGATCCCTGGATGTTTCTATTCCCAAAAGATTGTCGATAATGGGGGCGAATTGAAAACTAAGGCTGAAGGGTATTTGTTAGGTAAGGGCATCAAGGGATAATGGACAGAGATAGGAAAGTATAGCTCAGATGCAGATAAGCCATGATTTCTTCAAATGGCACAACAAGCTGAAGAGACTGAGTGGAGGACTGTTGGTTAGGTTGCTATGCAAAGCTTCATACACATGTCAGCTTTCATGTAATGAATCTGTGAATAATAATCAAGAGAAAATGTCCTTTCTTCTCAGTATCCAGTGGCACTGAATCTGATGCATCATCTCCACCAATCGTAAAATCCATGGTCACCTTTGGGTCTATGGGCAATACTCTCTGAATCTGAGGGCTGTACCCATTCCAGGTCTTGAGCACAGCATTTTTACAGACTGTGCCATGCTGAGGAAACACAGCATCATCAAACTGCAACTCCTCAAATGAGGAGATAAAACCAATGGTTCTACCTGTTTGTTAATGTTGAAGATTCCATGATGCAATCTGAAGAAGAGCATGAGGTTTACCTCAGTGCCCTCGGCCAGCATTCCTCTCTCAAAGAATATTGATGAAAATTTATGAATTATGGCCACTGCAGTTTGTGGGATGTTGCTGTGCCAAGTTGGCTGCCACACTGGCTTGCCTACACAGCAAGAGTTACTGCATTTTGAAGGAATACATTGTGTGTCAAGCACTCTGAGATAGTGCACTCTCCAATAGTGCACTTCTAAAATTTCAGATTGATCCTCCATGTTCTAAACTCCCAGCATCCATGGAAATTGTTTCTCTGCATCTACTCTGTCAAAATATCTGAACATTCTCTTCACTGCACCAGTCAGGGGTTTTACTTGCAGATCTAGTAATGAGGTGATGGGGGCCCATTCTTGACATCAGTACCACTAGTGTGGGCTCTCACCTATCGGGAAATCACTGGCAGTGCCCCTATGGTTAAAACCCCAGCAGTTCTTTTTCTGCAGGAGCTGCACTGAGAACATGCTGTTTGTGTTTGTAGTGTGGGCAGAACAACTCTGTTGTTGGGGGGTCTACATCATCTTCAGTTTCCAGCACTGCCTAATGCTTCATTAATGGCCTCTCAGGTGCTAACAACACTACCTCCGCTATTTGGAAACACTTCTCCAGCATAGTTTTGCAGTATTGCCTTGTTACTATGGCAACTGGTGCACTTGTAATGCAATTTCAACCAAGAGTCATGAGGCGTCTCTGCAAGGAGTAGAAACCTTGTCAGGTAGTCAGTTTGTTTCTCTGCTCTAACTACTGACCGCCAGATCTCCTTCACAACTCAGTTTGTCTCATTCTCTCTCTGTTAGGTCAATGCTACTCTGGTCAATGTGTTTGCAGTGGGTTGCATGCTGCCCCTCAGCCTGGAGCTCTAGATTCGAGTCCCATTCCAGGGCTTGATGACTAAGGAAGGTGCATTCACAGTGTGGCCAAACAGGTTGATTGTCAACTTGTAAATCCTTCCAGCACACAACAATGGTAGAGCAGGAGAGATTCCTGGTCAGGATGAGATGTAAAGAACTTTGGAGACAATACCATCACTGTGTGTGCCTCTGGACTACAGCACACGTTTTTACTACAGCAACTCTGAGTGAACTGTGACTCCAGTCTGGTCAATGTTCCTTGAGACCTCTCTTTCTTCTTCCTCCCAAGCTTCAAATTTTTTTTTCACATTTAACCTCATCCGTGCACTTTCATTGTGCCACACTCAAGACCCATTATACCATCTCCTCCTCTAAATCATTCTCTTCCTGGGCTTTAAAAATATGGAAAATACAGGGCTATGGAAAAACAGCAAGGACAAGGAGATTATGTGTGTGTGTGAGACTGTAGCACAGGGAGGCACAGACACAGTGGGGCCAAATGGTAATTGTTCATCAACAGTGGCTTGTTTGGTCACTTCTGGGTCCCAGCAGAGACGTGAACATAAACAGCAGACTGATACTCACAGTGCAATACCGAGGCTGGTGATGCACTGAGAAAGAAGGTGCTGCTTAGAGTGGAATGATAAGTTGAGGCCTTTGTTGGGCCTCTCAAGTGGGACCAAAAGATTAATGGCTGTGTTTCAAACAACCACCTAGGACGACATCTCAGTACCTCATCTACTACGTATCCCTTTGCCAATATCATTACAAAAGTGGATTAGTTGTCATTATCACTTTGAGAAGCATACGGTGTCTCTTCCAAACTGGCTATCTAATCCTGAAATGTAGTCAATATTGTAAGAAAGAGAAGCCAGTTTACACACAGTAAGATCCCACATGACATAATGATACCTTGCAATGTTGTTGGATGAGGGATGCATGTGGATCAGAATATAAGTTGCAGCGACTTGGTTTTCAAATAAAATCAAAGGATGTCTTGACCAGAGAAGGTAAACAAGGCCTCAGTTTATGTCTTAAAGTCATTAAGTCGTAAAGCATGGAAACAAACCCTTTGGTCTAACTTGTCTAAGCCAACCAGGTTTCCCAAACTAAACCAGTCCCATTTGACTGTGTTTGTTCCATATCCTTCTAAACCTTTGCAATTCATGTGTCTGTCCAAATGACTTTTAAATGTCGCAACTGTACCTGCATTTACCACTTTCTGTAACAGTTTGTTCCACATATGAACCACCTTCTGTGTGAAAACATTGCTACCCAGGTCCCTTTTAAGTCTTTCTCCTCTCACCTTAAAATTATGCCCACTAGTCACATACAGCAAATTAAAGTACCTGTACATGACTGTACTCTTTGGAAAGACAAACCTCTGTCGGTACAGTCCTCTGTTAATGCTACAAGACACATTTCATCAAGGATTATACTTTTAAAATACCCGATGTGTGTCTTAAACCCACAACCCACTGACACAGAGGCAGAAGTGCAAACCACTGAGTGAAGCTCATCCCATTTAGCCAACCCTTGTTTAATTATGCAAATTAAGTTAAAACAATTGTCTCAGACTTTGTGATGGAATTGATAGTGAAACTATCAGCATTTACCCCATTGAGAGTGATTACAACCTCAGGAATCCACACTTGCACACTGTAATACTAACATCTAGAAGTTGAGGGTCAGCGAATCCCCACTTCTTCAGAGTTCGATGAGGTCTCCTACAGATTAAAAATCTCACAACACAACACCGGCATCTCCAAATCATCCTACAGATTAGAAGTCCTAAAGGAACCAGTGGTTTGACAAAAACTTACACTTTTAGTCTTGCTAAAATCATGTGAACAAGGTGTAAAATGGGTTCACTCTGGTCTCCCTGCTGTAGGAAAGATTTTGTAGGAAAGGGTTCAGCAAAGATTGACAAGGATGGGTTACGGGGATTGGAGGGTTTCAGCCAAAGAGAAAAGGCTGAATAACTGGGGCTACTTTCCCTGGAGCGTTGGAGACTGAGGAGTGATCTTGTTTAGGTTTATAAAATCATGAAGGGGCATGGATAGGGTGAATTGCCAAGGTCTTTTTCCAAGGTGGCGGGGGGGGGGTGGTAGAGTCCAAAACTAGAGGCCATAGATGTAAGGTGAGAGGGGAAAGATTTAAAAGGGACCCGAGGTACAACATTTTCACACAGTGGGTGGTGCATGTACAGAATGAGCTGCCAGAAGAAGTGATGGAGGCTAACATTATTACAACATTTACAAGGATGGGTATATGAATAAGAAGGGGTTTGAGGGATATGGGCGAAGTGCTGGCAAATGGGACTAGATCAGTTTAGAATATTTGGTTCACGTTGATGAGTTGGACCAAAAGGTCTGTTTCGGTGTTATACTGACTCTATGACAGTATAACACACTCATTTCACAATTAAGCATCTTCGCTGGCCCTGAAAAGTTGGTTTTACACTGGTAAAATGTTAAAGTTCCTCTTAATAAAACCTTTATTTTACAATTTATTTATGAGGGTGGAACTTCTGTCTGAATTGAATTCTGACTATTTATTTCACTTTCTTAAATATTTAAATTAAAAGTGAAGTTTAATTGATGTTTTTAACTTCCTGGGTTTCTGTCTGTGAGAATACTGCAATGTGATTGGCTGTATAAATGCATTCTTACATTGCTGCTGCTTGACTTTTTCATTTGTTCATGGAATGTGGGAGACACTGACATTCATTACAATCATTTCCATTGTCCACAATTTCCCTTGAGAAGGCAGCTTGGATAGATGCAGTTCCTGTGGTAAGAATAGTTCGGTTGGGGAGGAGTTCTTTGACCCAGTGACAGTGAAGAAACAGATATATTTCTATGTTGGGATGGTACATGGATTGGAGGGGATTTTGAGTTTGCAGTGTTTCATGTGCCAATTGCCTTTGTTCCTTCAAAGTTAAACATCACACAACACCAGATTACAGTCCAACAGGTTTACTTGGAAGTACAAACTTTCAGAGTGCTACTCCTTTGTCAGGTAGCTAGTGCTAGGAGCAGCACTCCAAACATTTGTACTTCGAAATAAACCTGTTGGACTATAACCTAGTGTTGTGTGATTTTAACTCTGTCTATCCCAGTCCAAAACCAGCACTTCCACATCACTTGTTCCTTCAAGCATGAGATTTACACATTAGTCTAGGGGAGATCAAGACTCCAGAGGTAGAGTCATTGAGTCATAGAATTACACAGAATGGCAACAGACCCTTTGGTCCAACCCATCCACGTCAAACAGACATCCAAACTGATCTAGTCCCATTTGCCAACATTTGGCACAGATGTCTCTAAATCCATCACTGGATCTTTGCAGTAAACTTTTACCAAGATCAGCAGTAACCTCCAAAGCCTCAACATTGACTGCAAACTCCAACTCAAAACCTGAAATGAGAATAGAAACTGCGAGAGTGTTCAGCAAATGAGCCAGGTTCATATTTACAATCAAAGCAGGTGACATTGGTCCAGATAAAGCATTAACCTTTTCTTACACTTTCCTGATCCTGATGGCAGTGTTGCTGATTTGCAGAATTTCCCCATTTCATTTATAACTAATTAAAATGTTAGTATAGTAAGGCTTGAATAACAGACACAGTTAGTTACCTGAGAGAAAGGGAGTTTTTAGTTCCAGATAGCAGCAACGTGCACTGAATATAATAAAAGCATGGCACCCACTTTGGGCCTGAATTGTTTTATGCCCTGGATACACTCAATTAGCATATGAATAGCCACAGCCTTTGAGTTAATCCTTTTACGCTTTCACACCTGTTTTGCAGCAGTCTTACAACTCTCTCATTGCGTCTATCGTTCTCTCTCACGCTCGGTGATTTATTTGCTCCTTTTGAGACCTCCAACTTCTCTCCTTTCTAATTTGTTTTCCTCTTTTTTTCAGAAAGAAAGCTACAGACAAATTAATACAAGCCCACGTGAGGCCTAAAGCCAGGGGCTGAGCCAAGACACACAAAAAAAGGACTCAGGATCAAACAACAATGGCAAGACAGGGTCCTGCCACAGTAACAGTGCCAGGCGAGGCGCCGACAGGGTCACAGGGCAGATATGAGGACAAACCATAGGGTGGCTCAGTGGAGAGCACTGCTGCCTCACAATATCAGGGCACTGCGCTTGATTCCAGCATCAAGAGTGTGATGCTGGAAAAGCACATCAGGTCAGGCAGCATCCGAAGAGCAGGACAATCGACGTTTCAGGCATAAGTCCTTCATCAGGAATGACTCGACTTTCAACTCTGATCTCCAGCACCTGCAGTCCTCACTTTCTCCTGATTGATTCCAGCCTCGGATGACTGTATGTGTAGAGTTTGCCCATTCTCCCTGGATTTGCTCAGGGTGCTGTGCTTTCCTCTCACAGTCTGAAGATGTGAGGGTTAGGCGGATTGACCATGGTGTTCAGGGATGTGTTGGCTAGGTGGATTAGTGCTTGGTAAATGTGGGGTTACAGGAATACGGTAGAGGTCTGGGTGGGATGCTCTTTGGAGGGATGGAACAGATTCAATGGGCTGAATGGTCTCTTTCTACCCTCTAACCAAGGGCTTGATGCATGCCCCCAATAAAAGGAGAACATTGAAACATTGGGTAGAACTGCTTTTTAATTTTTTTTATATTCACTTACAGGATGTGGGCATCACAAGCCCATTGCTAATTCCCCAAGGGGGTCACATTGCTGTGAGACTGAGTGACACCCACGTCCCACATGTGAATTTTAAAAATGGCAAAATTGTGAGAAATTGGCATTGAGGTAGATGATCAGCCATGCTCTAGCAGAGTTACATGTAGGCTAGACAAGATAAGATATGCAATATTCTTCCCTAAATAAGTTAGTGAACAAGATGGGTTTTCCCTTAGAATTAACAATGGTTTTAATGACCAACAGTAGAGTGCAGATGTGATTTTGGATTGAATTTGAGTTTCACTACCAGCCATGGTGGGATTTGAACCCAGACTCTCCAATAGATACCTTAGCATCTGGATTTATAAACTCACAATAATACCACTAGGCCATTACCCCCCTTAAATAAAGCAGTGGAGCTCCTTTGTAGGATCTTTCAAATCTGTGGCCTCTACCAGCTAGAAGGACAAAGGCAGCAGATGCATGGGAAACCCAACAGCTACAAGTTTCCCCTCTCAGCCCCTCACCATCCTGACTTGGAAATATATTGCTGTGCCTTCACTGTCACTGGGTCAAAATCCTAAAATTCCCTTCTTACCAGCATTGCAGATGTCCCTATACTGTAAAGATTGCAGTAGCTCAAGAAGGCAGCTCACTACCACGTTCTGAAGGGCAATCCAGGATGGACAGTAAATGCTCACATCAAATTGAAAAAAAAGGATAATTTCTAAATGTATTTTCACAATTACTTTTAATGGATCAGGGAACAAAGGAGCATTGGAACAAAGTAGGCCATTCAGCCCACAAGCCTGGTCCATCATTCTGTTAGATCATGGCTGATCATCTACCTCAATGCCAATTTCTAACAATTTGTCTATCACTTGATACTTGTACTGTTTGGCATGCAAGTAGTCCTGTTTGGTACCTTCACCAGATTGGCATCTCATTTTCAGGTGTGCCTGGTGCTGTTCCTGGTTCTAGATTAGAATGGTGCTGGAAAAGCACAGCAGTTCAGGCAGCATCCGAGGAACAGGAAAATCAACGTTTCGGGCAAAAGCCCTTCATCAGGAATATTCCTGATGAAGGGTTTTTGCCCGAAATGTCGATTTTCCTGCTGTTCGGATGCTGCCTGAACTGCTGTGCTTTTCCAGCACCACTCTAATCTAGAATCTGGTTTCCAGCATCTGCAATCCTTGTTTTTTACCTGGTGCTGTTCTTGGCATGCTTAGATTGATGCTGGATGATCCATCCATTTTCATTTCTTTGTTGAGGCTTTGATACAACTGACTGGCTTGCTAGGCCATTCCAGAGTCACACGTAGGTCAGACAAATGAGCATGGCAGATTTCATTCCCCCAAGGACATCAGTGAACCAGTTGGGCTTTCCCCTGGCAATCACCTTAACTCCAGATATTTTTGAATTCAAACTCCAGCATCTGCCATGACAGGAATTGAACCCAGATCCCTGGAACATCAGCTAAATCTATGGATGAATCAATTAGCCTTTATACTACTAGGCTATTGGTCCCTGCCGGATATATCAATATCATTAGTCTCCAAAAACCTGTTGATTTCTGTGTTAAGCACACTCAATGATTAAGCTTCCACAACCCTCTGGGATAGATAATTTCAAAGATTCGCCACCCACAGAGTGATTATGTTCCTGCTCATCTCAGGCTTAAATCACCTGCACCTCACATTGAGATCCTGCCCCTGGTTTTAGTCTGATCAGCCAGGGAAACATCTTACCTGCACTCACCCTGCCACACCTTGTAAGAACTTTGTAAGTTTCAATCAGGTCATCCCTTGTTCGTCAAAACCAAGTCTCCCCAATCTCACCTCAAAACCCAATATGCCTGGGATTAACCTGGTGAACCTTTGCTGTATTCCCTCAAAGGCAAGTACGTTCTTCTTAGATAAAGAAACCAAACTGTTCACATTACTGCAGGTGAGGTCTCACCAAGGCCGCATAAGCCTGCAACGAGATAACTTTACTCCTCAATTTAAATTACTTTCTGATGAAGACCAACATCACATTTACCTTCCAGCTGCAGCTGTTATGCTGAAGTTAGTGACACATGACCAAGGACACCCAGGTCCCATGCGACCCCAGACCTTCCCAACTTCTCACCATTCAAGAAGTATTCTGCCTGTCTGGGTTGTTTTTCTCTGAAAGAGTGAATAACTTCACATTTATTCACATTACATTCCATCTGCCAAGTTCTGTTTCATCAGCTTAGTCTGTCCATGTCCTCTCAAAGCTTCTTTGTATCTTCCTCAAAACCTATGTTCCTACTTACTTTAGTGTTATCAACAAATTTGGAAGTAGAGATCTGGCAAATGAGGTAGTAGGGGGCAGAGTGTTCGAGGGATGGGGGAAGGGTGTCAGAGGAGTGGGGGGCAGAGTATCAGAGGAGTGGGGTCAGGTTGCCCAGGACCACAATCTGACTGGCAGAGTGGTGCTGGAAATGGGGTCAGGTTGGACCTTGCTACCTGATGCAAAGTAAAACTCAGCTGTGGCTCAGTTGATAGTACTTTCACCTTTGAGGCAGAAGGGCGCGGGCATGAAAAAAAGTCCCTCCAGAATTGAGACTGAGGTTGGGGCTGACATTCCCAGCACTGCTAAGATATTAAACCAACCTGAAAGGCAGACATTAAAGATGCCATGGCCAATATTTTGTAGAGGAGCCGGTAGGGGTTCCCTCCAGTCTAAGATGTGTCCCCTAGATAACATCACAAGGAAACAGATTATCCACTTATTAACCTATTGCTTGTGGGATCATGAAGCATACAAATCACTTTTCCACATTACAGCAGAAACTATACCTCAGCAGTACTGCATTGACTATTTAGAAGCTCGGGATACCCTGAATTTGAGAAAGGGTCTATATAAATTCAAATTCCCTCTTTAAGTGCTGTTGGGCACACATTGAGGTAGAATTTATTAAATCTCACATTTGAATTCAACTACCTGAAGCGAGATGTTTGTGAATTGATAAACTCAGGATCTGAGAGGAGATATGATTGAGATGTATCAAAATATAATAAGGTAAACACAAAGGAAACTTTCCTCTTTGTGGGGGGATCAATGACCCGATGGGAGAGATTTAAGGCAAGGAACAGGAGTTTTAGAGGGGATGTGACAAAAAAAGTTTTCACCCAGCAGGTGGTGGGAATCTGGAACTCACTGCTTGTAAGGGTGGGAGAGGCAGAAACCCTCACCGCATTTAAAAAATAATTAGATGTGCACTTGCAATGCCAATGCATTCAGGGGAATGGACTAAATGCTGGGGAATGGGATTAGAATAGTTAGGTGGTTACTTTTGACTGGTGCAGACTTTATGGGCTGAAGGGAATTTTTCTGTGTTGTAGACCTTTGTGATTCTATGGCTGCACCAGCTGCTATGTTGAGATTCGAACCTGTACCTTCAGAGCATTAGTCTGGACTTCTGGATTAATACCCAGTGAAATTACTGGTATATTAATATCTCCTCCCAAACACAGCCTTACACACATGTAGATCTCAAATCAGCCTCAGCTCTGATGGTTACCTAAGGTGAAGGCAATCAGTCTCGCCGATAAAAATCGCACTTGAAATATTGAAGGGTGAGAGTAGTGACAAGTGGCATACGACAGTCCGAGCAGTTGGTGCCCAGGGAAATATACCCACAGTATGAGATGAAAACCTCCATTCAGAGCTGAAGAGTGAGGAGATCTGGGGTAGAGAATCCATTGGCACAGCAAGTAATTGGGAGAGCAGATGAAATATTAATCTCTCCTGCAACATAACAGTGTTTCTGTAATTATAAAGGGTTTTGGTGAGATCTGTGGTACTGTTTTGGTCTCTCTTCTTTAGGATTAATAAACATATCTTAGACACAGTGCAACAAAATTTCATTGATTTGAGCCTGAGGATGATGGGGCAGTTTCGTGAGGATAAACTGACTAGAATAGGCTTTTGTTTGAAATGGAACTGAAAAAAACAACAGAAGATCTCAATAAAATGCAGAAAATCCTTAAAGTAGATGTTTCTCATGGCTAATGAGTCTAAAACTATGTTACAATCTCATGATAACAGTGTCAGCTGTTTTGTACCAAGATGAGTAGGAATGTCTTCCTTCAGAAGGTTGTGAGTCTTTGGAATTGTCTACTGCAAAGAGTTGTGAGATGCTCATTTGTTGGTACATTCAAGTCTGAGATCAATAGATTTCAAGTATTAAGGATATCAAAGAATATAGACCAGACAGAGAACTTAGGGGGCTAACACCTTCAACATATTGTCTAGCTAACACCAATTGTTAGTTAACCTGAGAATGCAACTTTTAATAAAAAGTTTTGTGATTTACACATGAAAGAAGTGAAACTATCATGGTAATAGAACAGATGAAAGACTCAACAGACAATCAAGGTATTTTTCAATGTATAATTTCAGTTACATCACACTGTAAACTTTTGCTATAAATTCTGTGCCTTACAATTGTGTCCTCCACAACCACCTGATGAAGGAGTGGTGCTCCGAAAGCTAGTGTACTTCCAATTAAACCTGTTACACGATAACCTGGTGTTGTGTGATTTTTAACTTTGTCCACCCCAGTCCAACACCGGCATCTCCAAATCATAAAGAATATGGGGTTAGGGCAAGGGAATAAATGCTCAGACATAATCTCATTGAATGGCAAAGCAGCCTCGAGGAGCTATATTGTCTACTCTTGTTTCTATTTTTAGCCTAGAGTTTGCAATAGTAATGATGATAAGAGTATCACATTCACTACCACTGCTCTTTTGAAGTTGCCAGCAAGATCTAGAGTATACACATGTGAAAATTAAACATTCAAGTTCAGATTTTTATGAAGATTTGTAGCTCAGGCTGATGATAAGTCTGTAAGTTAGCTCGAGGAGCTGGAAGATTTGTTTTCAGATGTTTCGTCACTATGACTAGGGAGCATCATCAGTGAGAGTCTCTGGTGAAGCGCTGGTGGTATGTCCTGCCTCTCTATTTATAGGTCTTGGTTTCTTAAAGTGGGTGATGTCATTTCCAGTTCTTTTTTTCAAGGGAAGGTAGATGGGATCTAAGTCGATGTGTTTATTGATGGAGTTCTGGTTAGAAAGCCATACCTCTAAGAATTTCCGTGCATGCCTTTGTTTCACATGTCCTAGGGCATGTGTGTTGTCCCAGTCAAAGTGGTATGCTTCTTTGGCTGTCCATATGGAAACTAGTGATAGTGGGTCATGTCTTTTGGTGGCTAGTTGGTGTTCATGTATCCTGGTAGCAAGTTTCCTGCTTGTTTGTCCAATGTAATGTTTCTTACAGTTCTTGCATAGTATTTTGTAAATGATGTTAGTTTTGCTGGTAGTATCTAATGGATCCTTTAGGTTCATTGGTCACAGTTTAAGTGTGTTGATAGGTTTGTAGGTTACCATGATGCCAAGGGATCTGAGTAGTCTGATAGACATTTCTGATATGTCTTTGATGTAAGGTAATGTGACTATAGTTTTTGATTGTGTTGTGTCTGCTTGTTCGGATTTGTTTCTGAGGAATCCGTGCTTTGTGTTTATTGGGAACCTGTTTTTCTTAAAAATGTTGTGTAGATATTTTTCTTCACAGACTAACCAAAGACATATGCAAAAATTCCTAGAGGCAAGGCATTCTAACCAGAACTCCATCAATAAACACATTGACTTAGATCTACCTTACCTTGAAAAAAACCCAGAAATTATATCACTCACCTTAAGAAACTAAGACCTATAAATAGAGAGGTGCGACTCTCACTGATGATGTTGTCATGGTGACAAAATGTCTGAAAACTAACTTTCCAGCTCAGTGAGCTAACTTACATACTTATATAAGTTCAGAATTTGATGTAAGTGAATGTATATTATTCCATAGGATTCACTGTTAAGGTCTTGCTGAGCAAAAGTCAATTTGAACTCACTGAACTGATAAAAAAAAATCCTTATTACATTGTAGAAATCCCAAAGAAAATTATGTCTTATTCATGATGTTAACATGATTTGTAGTGGTGCATGATCTACAACAATTAATGAACTATCTCTCTGGCACAGAAACATAAGAGTCATAGAGATGTACAGCACAGGTACAGACCCTTTGGTCCAATTCGTCCATGCTGGACAGATATCCTAAATTAATCTAGTCCCACTTGCCAGGCATTTGACACATGACCCTCTAAACCCTTCCTATTCATATACCCCTCCAATTGCCTTTTAAATGTTGTAATTGTACCAGCCTCCACCACATCCTCCGTTCATTCCATACATGCACCACCTTCTGTGTGAAAAAGTTGCCTCTTAGGTCCCTTTTAAATCTTTCCCCACTCACCTTAAACCTATGCCCTCAAGTTTTGGACCCCCCTGCCCTAGGGAAAAGACCTTGGCTATTCACCCTGTCTATGCCCCTCACAGTTTTATAAACCTCTATAAGGTCACCCCTTATCAATTGTTAAGCAATTTAATTATGATTTTAAAATTCCATATTTTTTCAATATAACAAACTTCTAAAAAACTTTATGATATTTCAACTCCTGGTGTGCACATCCCAATCTTTATTTCAAACCAGGTAAAATTATTAAAAGGATGAAGTATAAACAGAACATTTTACTCCCTGTTTGCTGGCATTAAGAATATTTCAATGTATTTGGCTGCTTACCCTGTCTAATGACATCACTGTTGCAAGGCACCTGAAGATTCACTCTACTCAATTCTACATCTGCATTAACATTAGTGGAATGGAAACTCACAGAGACTGCTGAATTATTATAGACAGCTTTCTTTAACGTTAGTGGTGAGTGGTGTTGCTTTGCGGCTGACCCCAAAATCAGAGGGGTCAATGGAAGAACAGAAAATCTCAAAGCAAAGGGCCTCAAAAATATAACAGTGCCAGTTAGGAAATACATGGGTTTTGCCTTTGATTCAGCTTCCACTTCATACTATGAGTCCAATGAGTATTATTTGCTGCGCCTGAACAGATGTGTTACTGCAGTCATTGTTCTATACTGGAGAATGTTTGAATGAAGAATAGAAAGGGTTATTAGCAGAAGAGCTTTCTACCTCCATTCCCCAGACTATAATTACAGTTCACAGTATTCGCTAAGTACGATAATGTGGGCCTACACTCTCAAAACAGGAGTCTGGCAGCATAAGTGACAGGGAAATGGGTTTACTTTTCGTTCAGAATGCTAAAGTTTAAATTCGTTGCATTGGAGTCAGAAGGTCAGTGATCAAATAAATCCCCTGCATCAACCATACAAGATTCAATTATTCAGGAGAACTCTTTGTTTCTGATTTTCTTTCACTCATTATATTTGTGGCACATCAGCATCATTGCAAGGCCTGTATTTGTTCCTGATCCCTAATTGCCCTCAAACTGAGTGACTTGCTTTACCGTTTCAGAGACAGAGTCAAGAGTGTAGTGCTGGAAAAGCACAGCAGGTCAGGTAGCATCTGAGGAGCTGATGAAGGTCTTACGCCCGAAATGTTGATTCTACTGCTCCTCAGATGCTGCCTAACCTGCTGCGCTTTTCCAGCACCACACTCTCGACTCTGATCTCCAGTATCTGTAGTCCTCACTTTCTCCCAGATGCAGTTAAGAGTCAACCAAGTTGCTTCGAAACTGCTGTCACATGTAGGCCAGGGAAGGGTGGCAGATTCTTTTCTCTAGATGAGATTAGTGAACTCAATAATTTTTGTTTTCACAGCTATTGATGATAGCCTCATGATCAACATTACTGCCAGTGATTTCAGTGCCAGATTCATTAATTGTGTTTAAATTCCACCACGTGCTATAATGTGATTGGAACTCATGACCTCAGTTCACTAACCTGGGCTTCTGCTGATCTAGTAATCCAACCTACTCTACCACCATCGTGCCCGACTGCTAGCAACTGTTCATGGATATAACTACTGCACGGAAAACTTACTGGGGCTCAGTTGGTATATGCGAAATGTAACAAGTGATTGAGTCCCACATTGAGAAGGGTTTGATCCCTCACACAGTGCTGCAATCGGGTATGGTCTAAATTAGGATTTGTGAGGGTGAGGGAGGAGAAGTGAAAGCGAGTGTAAAGAATTCATTCAGAATTCTCCCACTTGATTATTTGGATGACATGATTCTCCAACCTCCCCTGAAGAGCAGGATTGAAAATCTGACAAAAAGAAAAGTGAGTAGGCCCCAGCTGTAGAACTGAGTCCAGCTTCAGTCCCTACACAGTAGAGGGATACCAGGATCTTGGAGAGATTGCAGAGAAGTTTTACTAGAGTGGTACCAGGAGTGAAAGACTTGACTTATGTGGAAAGGCTAGAGGAGATAGGATTTTTGTCCTGAGAGCGGTGAAGCTAAATGAAAGATTCTGATCGAGATGTTAAAAGGTTCTGATTGTGGTGGTAAAGCTTTACTTACCATTTGGATGTTGTCAGTTGGCTGGTTTGCAATGCAGAGTGACATCATGCATTCAATACTAGTTGATGTTGCCATGGAAGATTCTCCTTCTCAACTGCTCCCTTCGCTGGAGGTGCTGTGGCCCTCAGTTACACCACTACCAGTTGTCTCTTTCTCTCTCTCATCCTGAGAGAGCAGCTCTATGGTCCTCTGGGATTATAGTGACTTTCTGTAACCTATACATGGGCACTGTACTGCATGGAACATGCTCAGTCTGCAATCCAGTATATAGGACTCTCTTTCCCTAAAGAGTCCAGTGTATAATGCATTACAGACTGTGTCAGATGTGGCTCAGTAAGTATCAGTCCTTCCATGGAGTTACAATGTTATGGGTTCATGTCCCACTTCAGAAACTTGGGTCCAGCCACTCCGAGTGCAGTACTGAGGAGCTGTTGCTTTCGAAGAGACCTTAAACCATGAGCCAGTCTCCTCTCTCAGATGGATGTACAGGTTCCCACAGCACTGTTTCAACAGAGAGCAGACGTGATCTCCCTGTTGTCCTGTCCAATACTTCTTCCTTAATCCCCACCAGTAAAGCAAATTTTCTGGGCACTATCAAATTGCTGCTCATGGGAGCTTGCTACGTTCAGATTGACTGTCACATTTTCTATATTTGAAACAATGATTACACTTGAAAAGTACATTATGTGGAGGAGCCGGTGTTGGACTGGGGAGGATGATTAGATTAGATTCCCTACAGTGTGGAAACAGGCCCTTTGGCCCAACCAGTCCACACAGACCATCCAAAAAGTAACCCACCCAGACCAATTTCACTCCAGCCAATGCACCTAACACTACGGGCAATTTAGCACGGCCAATTCACCTGACCTGCACATCTTTGGACTGTGGGAGGAAACCGGAGCAAACCCACGCAAACACGGGGAGAAAGTGCAAACTCTGCACAGTCACCCGAGGCTAGAATCGAACCTGGGACCCTGGTGCTGTGAGGCAGCAGTGCTAACCACTGAGCACCATGCCTCCCCTTACAAAGTTAAAAAAATCACACAACGCCAGGTTATAGCCCAACAGGTTTATTTGGAAGCACTAGCTTTCGGAGTGCTGCTCCTTCATCAGCTGGTTGTGAAGCAAGTCCATCCTGCTCCACAGCCACCTGATGAAGGAGCGGTGCTCCGAAAGCTAGTGCCTGCAAATAAACCTGTTGGACTATAACCTGGTGTTGTGTGATTTTTAACCCTGAAAAGTGCTAGGAGAAAGTGAGGACTGCAAATGCTGGAGTACCAGAGTGTGGTGGTGCTGGAAAAACACAGCAGGCCAGGCAGCATCCGAGGAGCAGGAGAATCGACGTTTCGGGCATAAGCCCTTCTTCAGGAATCCTGAAAAGTGCTGCATTGTTATGAAGCACTTTGAGATGGTATAAAGGCAATATTGAAGTAGAAGTTGTTTATTCATCATTCAGTGCCTGAGACCAAATGCCTAAAGCATATCACACATCACCATGTTGGTGCAGGTATAGCCCCCTGCTTCACAAACCTCTGCACTCCATACATGCTCACAGATTGTCCAGGTACACACACTTCAGTCTGTCTTTGGAATTTAACATCAACATATTTCCCTGCATTACACAGCAATTGACTTGAAAAGTACCTCATTGGCCATAAAGCATCTTGAGATGTCTAGTGCTCATGAAAAGTGCTACATAATTGTAAGTCCCTCTTTTTTAAATATTTCGAATGATTTGTCAGTTAAGAGAAAGGTGCAATTAAATCAAACAAAAATGAGAGATTAATGATCCCGAAAATATAACAATGGCATATTACTAAATGTGTTTTATTTTGCTATCACCATTAGAGAGAGATAACGATAGGATCCATGGATTCCCAAAGGAAATTCAACAACAACTACATTTATATGGCACATATATACATGTGTGCATACATTTTCCAAACTGGCAAACAAGACAGTAACTGCATGTGGGAATGTGTTTTCTGGGTACTGATGATGAACTGGATAAGGGTTAGAATTCAAGATTGGTTCCAGTGCTGTACTGAAGGAGTGCTGCTCTGTCTTATGTGCTGTCTTTTGGATGTGATGTTAACCAAAGGCCCTGTCTGACATCTCAGATAGATTTAAAAATCTCGTGGCTGTTAATAGAAGAATAATTAGATTCTTAGAGTCAGAGAGTTCTACAGCACAGAAAAGGGCTCTTTGTACCATTGAGTCTGTGTCAGACAAAAACAACCTCCTCACTATTGTAATCCTATTTTCCAACACTTGGCCCATAGTCTTGTCAGGCTTGACATTGCAAGTGCGCATCTAAATATTTCTTCAATGTTATGAAGATTTCTGCCTCTACCACTCTCACAGTTCCAAATTCTCACCACCCTCTGGGGGAAAGAAGTGTTTCCTCACATCCCCTCTAAACATCTTCTTTTTAACTTAACTTAACTTAAATGGTCATTAAAGTCACCCCTGCCATCCTGGTCAATATAAACTCTTTAATCAATATCACAAAAGAAAGCGTTTTGCCATTATCTCATTGTGGGGTCTTGCTGTGCATAACTTGACAGCCATTTTCAATAGTGTCTACACTTCAATAGTATTTCACTGGTTGTAAAGCAGTTTGTGGATGTCCAGAGGTCATTAAATATACTACATAATTGCAATATTCATTTCTTTATATTCCTGAAACTCTCAGGATTTTACTAACAAAGCTATACAGCAGAACAGGTGAAGTTAGTATTGGAGGCATAGTGAAATAAAGAACAGAGGAAAGCGAGTGATGGAGAACCTCTGCTGAGAAAAATTAAGAAGTATTGAGCTGTATAACAGGGATGCTGAAAACTGTACTCCCAATGCAGGGATGGCCTATCCAGGGCTAAAGACTGATCAAAAGTTCAAAACAATTCTGTCAGTAACACAACTTTGATATTTCTGCATCCTACCATATAAGGACTTCAGAAAAGACTCTTCTACAGGACATGGGCACCACTGGCTAGGCTAGCATTCATTGTCAATCCCTAATTGCCTTAGAGAAGGTGATAGTGAGCTGTCTCTTGAAACACTGCAGTCCATGGACTGTAGGTACTGGTAGGGAGGGAATGCTAGGATTTTGACCCAGTGAGAGGGATGGAATGACAACATAGTTTCAAGTCAGGATGGTGAATGATGGGGAATTTGCAAGGGGTGGTGTTGCCATGCACTTTCTATCCTTGTCCTTCTAGATGGTAGAGGACCATCTGGTGAGAAAGGTGCTGTCAAAGGGATCTTGTTGGGTTGCTGCACTGCACCTTGGATATGGCACACATTAATGTCACTGCATTGGTGTTGGAAGGATTGAATTTTGAAGGTAGTGGATGAGGTCATTGAGTCATAGAGACGTACAGCACGGATACAGACCCTTTGGTCCAACTCATCTATGCCGACCAGATATCCCCGTTTGCCAGCACTTGGTCCATATCCCGCTAAACCTTTCCTATTCATATACCCATCCAAATACCTTTTAAATGCTGTAATTGTACCAACCTCTACCACTTCCTCTGGCAGCTCATTCCATTCATGCACCATCTCCTGCATGAAAATGTTGCCCCTTGGGTCTCTTTTCTATCTTTCTCCTCTCAACTGATCTGTTCTGGATAGTATCAAACTTCAGAGTGTCATACACATTCAGGCAAGTTTACAGTACACTCCTGACTTGTATCTTGTAGATGGTGAGGGGGTTTTGGGAAATGAGAAGAGGAGTTACAAGCTACACCACACCATAACCACTGATTTTGGAAGATTCTTTCCCTGTGGTCTACACTCTTACAGCGGTCTCAGTTAAATTTGATGATTTGGTAAAAAGGTTGTGGTTTTGAGATTCACTCCTAAGTCTTGAGCTCAAAGTTTTATGCTGACACATCCAGGATAGTCAAGATTAGTGTGATGTTGGAGAAGCACAGCAGGTCAGGCAGCATCCGAGGAGCAGGAAAATTGACGTTTTGGGCAAAAGCCCTTCAACAGGAGTGGATAGTACCAAGGGAGTGGTGCAATCTCACGAGTGCTGGCTTGCGTATCAGACACTGAACTGGAGCCTTACCTGCCCTTTCAGGTGGACATTAAAGATCCCAGGACATGGTTTTGAAGAAGGATGTTGGAGTCATCCTTGGTGTTACACAGTTATTTATCCTGTAGCTAACATCATTTCACAAAGAGGTTATCTGGTCATTGTCACATGGCTTTTGTGTGATCTTGCCACGTATGAATTGGCTGTCACATTTCCCACATTAAAATAGCGACTGCATTCCAAAGTGGCTAAAATGCTTTGAGGCTTTCTGAGGTTGTGAAAGGGGCTATATAAATGAAGTGTATTGCTTTATCTAGAGCGCTGTGTAAGTGATTGACAACTGCAGGGCTGAAGTCTTTTAGCATATGTGTCACTCAGATTAGTAATGGAATTGAGATGGTTTTTTTGGTAATTATGGATGTGTAAAATGATGTTTTGACACAAAATCTCAGTCTTCCTTTCTCACTCTTCAATCTTTAGGCAGCTGTGTTTGTTTAGTTGTTCTTGTAACAGTCTCTATAGGAGACGGTATAGGAAGTCCTTGTCTAGAACACATTTTCATTGAAACTGAACAGTGTGGAAAGATGCTATTCAGCCCATCATACATATTCTAACTGTTCAGAAGTGCAGTCATGTCTAATCCTTGTAATCCTGGTTCCACAACCTTTCATGATTCTTCATCTTCAAATATCTGTCCAACTCCCTTTGAAATTATTTGTAAGTTTGTAAGATCATAAGATATAAGAGCAGAATTAGGCCATTTGTCCCATCGGCTCTGCTCCGCCATTTGATCATGGCTGATATACTCCTCACCCCCACTTTCCTGCCTTTTCTCCATATCCCGTCTACCCATTACCAATTAAACATCTGTCTAACACTTCCTCTAATGTACTCACTGTCCCAGCATCCCCCGCACTTTGGGGCAGTGAATTCCACAGATTCACAGCCCTTTGGGAGAAGTAGTTTCCCCTGACCTCTGTTTTAAATTTGCTTCACCGTATTCTAAGGTTTCATCAGCTTTTCTGAAAAAACAAGAGTTTCAGATCTTGACAATTCTGAGTGAAAACAAAATCCTTATTGCCCCTTCAGATCTTTTTTGCAATTTGTTCATGGGATGCATGAGATAGTTTCTTCACTCAGAGAGTAGTAGGGGCATGGAACGCAGTGCCTGCAACAGTAGTAAACTTGCCAAATTTAAGGGCATTTAAATGGTCATTGGGTAAACATATTTTTTCAAATTTTATTGAATTTCCACCAAGGTGGGATTTAAACTCCTGTCCCTAGAATATCAATGTCTGGTGCTTGATTACTAGTCCCAAAACATTACCACTATGCCAGTGACCCTCAAAATGCTTTTGAATCTATAACTTAATGGTGTCACTACTCCAGGAAGACTTTGCTTATAAATTGGTGATCCATTCAGAAACATGGATGATTTAGTGGTAAAGGATAAGGAGAAAAGTCCCATGAATGATCAGAAAAAAAACGGTTTAATAGCGTGTAAAAGCATCTCTGGAGATAAAAATTAGAGAGTTCCATGGGACAGGTGATGACTTTTATTTAGAGACCCAAGTAATGTTCTGTGGACCTGGATTCAAATCCTACCAAACCAGATGGTGGAATTTAAATTAAGTTTAAGAAGTCAGAATTAAGAGTCTAATGATGACCATGAGACCATCGCCAATTGTTGGAAAACCCCTTCTGGTTCACGATAGCCCTTTGGGGAAGGAAACTGTTGTCCTTATCTTGTTTGGCCTACACATGATTCCAAACAATAGGGCTAACTCTTAACAGGCTTCTGGGCAATTAGGGATGGGTAATTCATGATTATTGAGCCCACATCCTCTGAATGAATAAAAAAAATCACAATGTTGGGAGCAACTCACACTGTTCTTATGTGGATGAGATGTCATTAAAGAAAGAGCTGAGTTCAGGGTGGGGTCAGAAGGACTGTGTTCAAATCCCACCTGCCCTGGAGGTGAGTGTGTCATAGCATGTCCTGACATATTGACAAAAACAAGAGCTGAGTCTTTCCCCAAGGGGCATTGGTTTCTGCACATTGAAGCATGAAAAAAGATATTTCTACCAAACTATATATTTACATTGAAATCTCAAAGATAAGCTGAGTGCTGGAGCTCTTGCCACAAGTTGTAGCAACCCTATCTCTGAACCAGAAATCCTGGATTTCAATCTCACCTGCTCCAGAGGGTGTCACAATATAACTGTCAGAAGTCATATATCAGGCTACATTCCAACAGGCTTATTTGAAATCACAAGCTTTTGGAGTGCTGCACCTTTGTCAGATAAGGTGTTGAACTATAACCTGGTGTCGTGTGACTTCTGACTTTGCCCATCCCAGTCAAACACTGGCATCTCCATATCATAGTACATCTGAACAGACTGATTAATGACAAATCTGACTTCTGCCCAAGGTGGGAATTGGTTTCTGGATAGGGAAAGAGTCCAGAAGCAAAGATTGGAAACTGAAGCTTGCACTATACCACAATTACAATTAAAACCTTTGTGAATCACTTTTGCACCTTACATCAAATAGTATGAAGCAATCATGCCAAATGGTCTGTTTCAGTGCTGTACATTTTATATATTCCCAGGTATCCAAGATCAAGGCAGGTGAGATAAAAGCAGGAAGTCCAGATATGGCAACCGGTGCGAAGCTATGCAAGAGCAAATGTTCTGGGAGGAACAAGTCAAATCTTTGACAGAGGTTCATCTCTGATATCTCTATTTATTCATTCTCAGGATATGGGAATCAGTATTGACTATCCATTCACAATTGCCCAGGACATTGTCTTGACAAAAAATTATCTTACTTGGCCATTTCAGAGAGCAAATAAGAGTCAACGACATGAAGCCTATATCTAGCTCAGGATGGGGACACAGGGTCAAAAAGTTAGATCCAGAATTTCTGGAGTAAAACTAGGAAAGACTTTATGTGAAAGGTGGCACAAATTTGAAGCCCTTTTTTCACAAACAACAACTATGTTAAATCACTTATACATTTAAATTTTAAATATAGGTTTGATATATTTTTGTTATCCAAAGCTATTAAGTATATGGGGTGAAGGAGATTGTATTGAATTAGATTGTAGATCAGCTGTGAACTTGCTAAATAGCAAAAACAAGTCTTCAGGGGTTAAAGGGTCTCCTCATGTTTCTAAGTTGCAACTGCCATTTACAGGCCAAACTTGAGTAAGGAAAACAGATTTCCTTCTTTAGTAAACCAGATGGATTTCCTAACAATAAGTTGTTAGCTACATTTATCATTACTAACACTAGTGTCTTTTTCCCTCTGAAAGCTCATACCTTCCTTCAGGAAAAAGGGGAGGCAACTAGTTTTTTAAGGCAAGTTTGTACATTCAAGGCTGTAGAATTTTTAGAAACATTACAGAGTGCTAGCATACAGGAAGAGAAATACATCTGACGCAGTAACAGAAAAAAAATACAGCACTGCATCATCTGCTTTCATATGTGTCACCCAATAATCAGTTCTATTGAAGTCAGTCAGGCTGAGTATTAAGCAGCTTCTTTCAGAGGTGGCATGTTTAGGAGCACAGATCTTCAGAACAGGTGAAGGCCATTCACCCTTGGGGCTTTCTCCATCGTTCAATTAGGTCCTGTCTGATGCAGTTATGGTCTTACTTCTCAATCCTGCCTGAACTAACCTGAATTCCCTTTAATGAAAAATCTACCTTACTGACCAAGCCTCAACTATTTTCTGGTGAAAAGAGTCCAAATACTAATGAATCTCAGAGAGAAAACAATTCTCATCTCCATTTGAGACATCTTACTCTTACAGCGTGTCCCCTTCTTCCAATATTTCCTTCAATGGGAAACATCTCAGAACTCTCCTCTCAGGATTTTATATGATGTAGTCCCCAAGGTTAAATCCTGCCCCAGAGGACCTCGCTATCTCATGCTGCAAACTTGTCAGCTATTATAAACCTTAAAAAAACTGTATAATATTAGCTTAAGCTTATATCAGTCTCAGAAAATGATCTCTTCTGTAAATTTATAATCAGCAAGCATCCAGCACTGACTTCCTGTGACATAACTGAACTACCTTCCTAACCTCTGTGACTCATTTCATCAACTGACCCCACAATATCTAGTAATTATTTGCATACTTAATTGTAATGTTTAAGTGCTGCTAAGGTTAACATGCAATTGTTAGTTCATGACTGCTGTTTGGTTTCTTTTTTTTTGGTAACTGGCAGAAAAGGAATAATTCATTCACTCTATAGCTTGATTGGAGGTTAAAGTTTAAAATGATAATTGCTCAAATATTCCTTGAAAAATAATAGAGTTCATGATGCAAACACTGTTACTAAAAGGGCAAATCAGGCAGCAAGTTCAGACAAAAAAAATTGATATGGTGTATATTGTAAATCCCCAGAAGTTGCTAGTTGATATTTGCCAATCTGCAATTTATCTCATTTCAAAGTATGTTCTCTCCTTTTACTTATTTTTTAAAAGAACTTGCTGCATTTGCATATCAATTGCCTCTTAGATTTACTGCAGAAACATAGGGCTGGAACTTAACAGTGTAAGTACAAATTGACCACATCTATACAGCCCAGAAAGGGAGCAATTTAAAGTTTTAGTCTCAATCATGCAATTAGCTAGTTCTTCTTCAAGATTTTTTTAAAAATCGCATTCTTACTTTCCTGTTCTTTTCTCACTTAATTCATTCTTTCTTTTTCTTTATTTCCTTCTTGTAAATGTTTTGGCTGTTATCCACCCTTCCCTCCCATTGTTTCTGTTTCCACCTAAATCCCTAAATCCCTTTGGTTAATCCACTGTTTTGCCCAGTTACTGAGGTCTAATAGCCTATTGTCCCCTTTACAATGTATCAGCTTGCACTTCCAGCAAGTTAAAGGATGAAGCATTTCAAATGGAGGAAGGCAGTAAAAAGCCAAAATAATGGTGAGTGCACCATGTTGCAATAGCAAGCTTTGGGCCCATTATAATCTGAACCATGGGCTGTGAGCAAAACATAACCTTTATCAATTTCTAGGCATGGACTAAGATGTTTCCTAGTCTAGGAGTTAAGGTGAAGGTGTTTAAGGGTCATCCAGGGTCTATGAAGAATATTCTTACCAAGAGGAGAAGACATAGTAGAGACCTGACTAAAACCAGTAATTTTGTTCAGATTGTAGAAAGGACTGATATTTGATCTGAGAGTTACACAAGTGTAACTCTATATTTCATACATGTTTAGAGATTGAATTGTAGCATGAAGAGTCTCCAAACCAACCAGACTTCCATTTCATTTTGAGCCCTTTGTAAGTACTTCCTCACGAAGTGTGTTTCTGGGTGCAGGTGCAGCCAATCAGAGCAGGAAGGTTAGCGCAGCACTGTTGTAAATGCATAGAAACTCTCATTTGCGTGCCTGGAACTAAGAATAGAGTCATAGAGTCATAGATATGCACAGCATGGAAACAGACCCTTCGGTCCAACCCGTCCATGCCAACCAGATATCCCAACCCAATCTGGTCCCACCTGCCAGCATCCAGCCCATATCCTCTAAACCCTTCCTATTCATATACCCATCCAAATGCCTCTTAAATGTTGCAATTGTACCAGCCTCCACCACTGCCTTTGGCAACCTAAGTTCCCACACCCAATCATTACCTAACAACTCACTTGGAGAGTAGACACTGGATCAGGGTGGAATCAAACAGACTGGCTCTGCTGTTACTCATGGTTAAATAGCTTGCCAAACTCATTTGTAGGTGATATGAACAGATAGGAAGAAAGGTGAGCAGAAAGCAATGACAAAAAATGCATAAATCCTACTTCTAAATTGTCACTGAAGTTTTGAAGAATGAGAAGGGATTTCATTGAAATCTATAGAATTCCAACAGGATAAATGCAGGAAGGATATTCCTGATGACTGGCAAAGGCCAATCCAAGGATATGGGGTCAATAATGTAAGATTGAGATGAGGAGAAACGTCTTCACCCAGAATGTGGTGAGCCTTTAGGATTCTCTGCTCAGGCTCAAAGGGCTTAATTGGCTATTTCTGCACCTCTTCTTCTGTGTTTCTATAAATATTTTGTAGCCCCAATCCTTCATTATGGGAGATTAAAACAAATACATGATGCTGTAAAGACCTCCCTAAGGCAATCAAAGAAACTCCAAGGAACCATAGTTAACCACACAAGGTGTTGCATATCTGGCATGAAGAATGGTCACTCAGGCAAGGTACTGAAGGGAAACTGGTCCCTCTGGTCCCTTACCCAATCTAAGTCTACCCCTTCAATCTAGCTTCACATTCAGCATCCTGTTGCAGCAGAGGTCTCTCCTGTACTATCTCCAGAACAGTTATAATTTTTGCAAACAAAAAGAAAAGAAATTGGACAACCAATTCCAATTTCAGGCTAAAGTAAGAGCTAATGAAGAACAAACAGGCTGTGCACTTCAACTGGGGTGGCACAGTAGTTAGCACTGCTACCTCACAGCGCCAGTGACCTGGGTTCGATTCCAGCCTTGGGCAACTGTCTGTATGGTGTTTGCATATTCTCCTGGTGTCTGTGTGGGTTTTCTCCCACAGTCCAAAGATGTGCAGATCAAGTGAATTGGTTATGCTAAACTGCCCATAGTGATAGGTGCATTAGTCAGAGGGAAATGGGTCTGAGTGGGTTACTCTTTCGAGGGATGGTGTGGACTTGTTGGGCAGAAGGGCCTGTTTCCACACTGTAGGTAATCTAATGATAGATACAAAACTCTACTTGTTTTGAAGACTGCTAAATTATTGAACAGGTAATTTAATCAACCAATTATTATTTCTAACAACAACTGCTATGACATTACCATTTCCTATCACACAATGGACAGGCCAAATGTATGAAAGAAGTGTTTTTTGGCAGTTCCAACCATCTCTATTAACCATTGCAAACCTAGCCAAAAGTTTGAGATAGAATTCTTCTCTCTTTACACAGTTTTGCATGGTACACTCCCTTAGGTTTACATACAGTAATATCTTGTGTTTTAAAAAAGAACTCAGTATCGCAAAAAACAAGACATGATACTGCTACTGTATCACATACTACTGTCCCCATATCAGCACAGAGCAACACAAAATAAGGTCCTGGTATTACACACTGCTGGAGCCACAGGTGCTGCACTTTTTTTGTTGTACATTTTGTTGTAAAGGAGAAAAATGTTTATTCACATCATTTAGTTCCTGACATATGATACTGTCACAAACCATTTTTAATGTCATTGTCATACTCCTTCTTGAAATACAGTGTTTTTCACTCATGTAAATGCCCTCCCAATCATAAAAAAATTATGCTACATAGTACCTTAGCTCATAACATTAGTCAAAGCAAACATGACCAATTCCAAACAAAAATACAACTGAGAAAGCCATAGAGTCATACAGCACGGAAACAGACCCTTCAATCTAACCAGTCCATGCCAAACATAATCTCAAACTAAACTAGTCCCACCTGCCTGCTCCTGGCCCATATTCTTCCAAACCTTTCCTTTACACGTATCCATCCAAATATCTTTTAAATATTGTAATTGTGCCCGCATCTACCACTTCCTCAGAAAGTTCATTCAACATGCAAACAACCCTCTGTGTAAAAAAATTTACCTCTCATGTTTTTTCTAAATCTCTCTCTCACTTTAAAAAGGTGCCCCCTAATCTTGAAATCCCCCTATCTGAATCTCCATTTTCCAATCCCTTGATCCCATTTCTCCTCTCACCTTCTGTATGCTCCGTCAGTCCTGCAACACTCTAGTGTCCCTGAACCCATCCAGTTCTGGCCTCTTGCACATAATTGCTTGCTCATTGGTCTTCCACTGCATGAGCCCAAAGTTCTGGAATTTCCTCCCTTACCCTTTCCACCTCTTCTGTTGTTTTAGACATCACTTAAAATATCTCTCATTGTCTATTAGAGGTACAGTTTTTGATTGCTTGCCCTGATATTTGATTATGTGGTTTAGAGTTAGGTTTTGCCTGAAAACACTCTGTCAAGTACCTTAGAATGTTTTACTGTGTTAAATGTGATGGCTAAATTCAAGTTGTTATTGATATTTGGAATTCAACTGCAACTCATTGCAAAAATATTGTTCACGAACTCCAATAATGTTATGTCTGTACTGACATAGAGAAATGCAAGCTTTTGCTTCTTTCCACAGTACTATTACATTCTATATAATATAAACTGCAATAAATTTGATTTGAGAATGAATTATCTTGCAGTGTTCAAACTCTTCACAGCATACACTTGATCATTACACCACAAGATCCAGGCTGTTTAAAATCCATAGTGTGATATCAAAATAAAATTCTAAATATTGGGACATTGAGCAGTAATTCACAGTCAGTGAACCTAATCACTAACTTCAGAAATTAGATTCAAACTTTTTGTGTCATTCAAACCCCTCAATTAGAGTGTACAACACATGCATATGACGTCATTCTGTATATAAACTACTTAAACCTCTTGATTAGATTTGAGCTTATAACTCACTCCTAGATATTAATTGTCCCAAATAGAAGCCACCAAAACTCCTTGATTAGATTAGAGTCTGTAACTTGCTCCTGGATATCTATTATTCTGTGTATAAACAATAGATTTCAAACTGTAGTAGATTCTTGGATATTAATGACACCATATATAAAACATTTGACCCCCTTTATTAAATTCCAGTCAATAACTCATTCTTGAGTACTGTTATTCTATATTAAGCCACTAAATTCTTCTAATTTTACTAAACGTTTGCTCACTTCTGTGTAATTATTGCTCAAAAAATATTTTATGTTAAGCATTATTATGTAAGCATTAATTCTGTAGATATATTGTCTATTAGAGGTGTAGTTTTTGCTATTAAGGATATTGTTGATGTTCAGTATTAACCTGGTCAATGTTTATCACTTACATTATGTGAATTAACTTACACTTTATCTCATTGCTAAGTGAAGGGATTACTGTGCACAAATTGGTGCCATCGAATAAAAACACTACTTTGGAAAAAAGCTTCATTTGCTGCAAAATGCTTTTACAGAAGAATAGCAAAAGTAACTCATATGTGTGTAGCACTTCAAAAACTATTATCAAAAACATTATTAAAAATAATCGACAATTTCCATCACAAGAAGATGCTGTGACCAAAAGTTCAGTCAAGGACAATGTTATGAAATATGTCTATACAAAAGGGATGTGGAGATTTTCAAATGACAATGGATCCTGGATCAGTTGACAATTTTAATCTAAACCTTTTTTCTAATTAAACCGAATAAATTGAAATTAAATATGAGAGAGAATTGTTTTGTTCAGCAAAGGTATTAAGAGATCTGGGTCAAAGCCAGATATATGGAGTTAGGCTATAGATCAACTATGATTACATTGAATGGGGAAAGATTCGAGGGGCTGAATGGCCTACTCCTGTTCCAACTTCCCTGTGTTGAAGGAGGCAGGTTTTAAATTTTCTTAAATATAAAACGGGAGAACATTTTAGAGAGCAAGGCCTAGGGAATTCAAAAACACCGCCCTGCCATTTAAAATTGGAGACAATCGATTGGAACTGAAGGGACCAGAGATTTGGGAGATTTGTGGGATTATAGAGCTAAAGGTGAGCCAGGCTGTGGAGGGGGCTTGAAAACAAGGATGAGAATTTTGTAATCCAGGAGTTGCTTGACCGGGAGTCAGTGCAGGTCAGTGAGCACAGGGGGTGATGGACAAATGAGATTCTTGCAAGTTCGTCCTGAGATGCTGAAACGGTGCTCGAGTTCTTAAAGTCTCTTGTATTGTTTTATTTTTCAAATTCCTGTCATTTAAAAACTCCCCCAGTTTAACGCCAGAATTCCACTGCACGGGTGAAATGAATTACTTCTCAACCAGAACGAAGCTGCCATCCTAACACAGTGATCTGGCATTCAGTGCTGTTACAAGTCCAGCACTTGAACTCGCTGCCTACAGTGAGCTTTTAAAGCTGATTTAAGACTGTTGACCTAGATCTGGCAGGGCCAGACTGACGGTCAGTGACCGTCAATGGGAATTAAGCAGGTGAAGGGCTGAGCCACCGTCGGCGTTTCTGCATGAGCGCTTCCTGCCAGGAAACGGCGGGGCCAGTCCGAAAGCATCTCCCAGCGAGGCCGCGCTGCAAGACGGCCCGCAGCCCCGCCGAGCTCCCCGGGCGCGGGCACAGGCGCAACTCGCGGCGCGAATCCCAGGCAAACAAAAGAAGCAGCACCAAGGGGCAAAGACAGCAGCAACCTGCAAAAGCAGTCCCGCTGTGATGGAAGATTTCACATCAGTTTCCAAGAAAACTGCCAGGATCATCCCCAGGTTTCTCCCAACTCTTTTTACTGATCAGTTTCACATCACACTCTCTACCCTCCCTACGCCCGGGTGCAGCCCCGTCTGAATTTTCACTCCACTGGCGAAACTGAGCGGAATTTAACAGAAAAAAAAGTTTCCTCCCCTCTGCCTTGTTTTACTCTGATCAAGCCTCCCTTTCCCAAATGCCTTATTTTCTGTCTCTTTACTTGCGTTTCTACCCCCTCTCACTCACTGCTCCCTCACCCCCTTCTCCCATTTCAACCCTCTTCAACTTCCCTCTTCTTCTCCTCACCCACTCACTGCTCCCTCACCTACTTCTCCCCTTCAATGTCCCTCTTCTTCCCCCCTCACTCACTGCTCCCTCACCTCATTCTCCCATTTCTCCCCTTCAATCACCCTCTTTTCCTCCGCCCACCCTCCACCCTTTCCCCTCATCCCTTCTCCAATTTCTCCAATCTCTCCCTCTCTTTTCCTCTCATTTCCCTCCACCTTCACACCTTTGGGCTCCTCTGGGGGGGGGGGGGGGGGGGGGGACGATTAGCACAACTCCTTATGATTTATCCTCCGGTTCTGTACCACTTGACAATAAATCTCCGGCCAGCCACCTCCTGAATCTCCAATAAAGTTATGCCCAAGCAAAAAAAAAAAGGCCCTGGGCTAGAAGCTGCGGTCTAAAGTGATTCAGTTGCTAAGGTTTCTCGTCCGCGCCGACTAAAAATCTCTGGACATTTACCATCTAATCCTTAAAATCAACAGAGAGGCAGCCCCGTACTGTTTGGTGTCCCAAATCCTCCAGAGCAGTCTATCCAATGCTCAGATCTCCCATCCGAAGGGAGGGAGGGCGAAGTCTCATGGACTGGAAATCCTTCACCCCTATCACTTCTCCAATTGAGAGATAACACTGTCATCTTCATTTCTTCACTCTCCATGCAGGGCGGGGATGGGGAAGGGTCCCGGTGAAACTCGAAGCCGTTTTTACATTCGGTTCTCTAGCTTTATGATATGGTTCAACAAATCTCATACAGCTAGATAACCAAAGAAAAAAACAGCCACACCAAGAAAGCAATCACAGCCGCGGCTCCCAGGAACGGAAAGAGAGGACAAACTCTTCATCTTCACTCTGAAGCTCTCTCTTCAAGGGATTTTTCATCTTCACTCCGAAGACCCTGTGAAACCCTCAAAACTGACCTCTTGCAAATATTTGCCAACGAGCAAAGGATCTTCCTTAACAGCCACAGATCATTTTCAATTTTCAAAACCAAACTTTGATCTGTAAACATACAGATGCTGTGATTTCCAGCATTTTTTTGTTTTGTCCATTTTCAGGACAGATTCCAGCATCTGCAGTAATTTGCTCCTACCTGAGTATTTGTCCATCTCTACCCAACCCCTTCAATCCACGGTTCGGTCCCAATGTCGAATCCCCCGCCCTCCCACACATACACAAATAAAGTTCACTCTCCCCAACTTTAGAAGCGATAATAATAAGGTCAACTACAATAGCTGATCAAAAACAAAAACAATTTGATTTCTTATTTTAAAAAGCCTTATTGCAGTTTGTTCATTCTGAACGAAATCAAATTAAAACTCAGCCGTTCTCCCCTCATACCGTCGCTGACTCTCGCCCGGTTCACAGAGAGACAAAAGAATAATTCAACAAAAAACAAAGGCACTCAAACTGTTGATCGAGGCCCGGACAGACAGCAAACCTTGTAAGATATCATTTTAACCACCGCATGTCTAATCAGCCCAAATCCCAGCGAAATCTCTTGACAACACACATAACGCTTGTCTGGTCACCGCGCTGCTCCTACGCTCGGTCCTCGATTCCCAGCGCTGGAGATTGGTAATTCAGACAGTGTCCCGGCTGCTATGGCAACATCATAATAGTTTGCACTGACCCCCACCGCCACCCCTACCACTTCCCACCCCCCCCCCCCCACCCCCGACCCCGCCGCCACCCCCCAACAATAAAGCCACAAAACCAACGCTGTATTAAAAGAGTTTAACAAACACTGGCGCTCCAACACTTGCGTTCAAACATTCTTATCTGTCCAGAGAGGCGATGAGACTGTGAGCGCTTTCCCCGTCCTCTGACTCTGACCGCCCTGGTCTTGCAAGGGAAAAGTCTGATGACAGCCCGTACCCTGTGCACTGCTGCCCAACCGAGTTCAGGACTCTGAGCTAAAGGTCAACCGATCAGGAGAATGCCGATGTCATTTCGCAGCTGATGTGCCCATTGATACTCAGCTACACTCCTCCCCTCCCTCTGTCTGCCTCAGTTACTCCACTTCCTCCCAAACAACTTTTCCTTGACGTTGAAAGTCTCACTCAAACTTTCCTTTCTCGTCCTCCATCCCCCTCCCCTCTTCTCCTGGCTCTCGCAGACCAAGACTGCCAAAAATGCCCATTCTTCAAGCGCAAGTCCAGGCAGACTGAGTGGCTGTCTGGCTATTCCACTGTGGAGGGCATCACAACTCAATGACACTCTAACCTGATGCCCTTGCCGTTGCGGATAACTACGACCTCCAATACAAGGTTGGGACCACAAATAAAAGAAAAGGCGGAAATCTGAAACAAAAATTACTGTAGAAACTCAGAAGGTCTGGCAGCATCTGCGGAGAGAAACTGCTCCGACCGGAAATATTAACTGATTTTGTTTCGACCTTCTGAGTTTCTTCAGCAAAATTTCCGTGCTGACACCAGGAATGGTTGGGGGACATACTGAGAAAGTGTGGGCAGGCTGACTCGGCTCTGGAGATGAAAAGTTGGACTGACCTAAATGTGGCCTTTAAAATGATGCGTAGTTTGAATCAAATGGATACAGAGAGAATGTTTCCTCTTATGCAGCCAGTGTAACTAGAGGCGGTCAATATGAGGCAGGCACCAAGAACTTCATTCGGAAACTCCTGAATCAGAGAGTAGTGAGAAAGTGGAACTGGTTCCCACAGGGAGACGTTGAATATTATAAATGCAGTTAAGGGAAATGAGACAAGTATCTGAGAGAGAATGGAATAGAGGATTACAAATGGTACATTTTTAAAAGAAAAAAGGAAGGAGGCTGGGTTGGACATAAATACTGGAGTGCACTGGTTGGGCCATTGTGCCATTAAGTTCTATGTAGTTTCTTTAGTTTCATGAGAGTCACAGAGTCATACAGCACAGAAACAGACCCTTTGGTCCAACCAGTCCATGCTGAAAATAATACCAAACTAAACTAGTCCCAACTGCCTGCTCCTGGCCCACAGCCCTCCAAACCTTTCCAATTCATGTATCTATCCAAATGTCTTTTAAACGATGCAATTGTACCCATGCCCACCAATTGCTCAAAAAGTTCATTCCACACGTGAATGAGGAATGGCTGAGGATCCTGGGATTGTATTCATTGGAGTTTAGAAGATTAAGGGGAGACTTGATAGAGACGTACAAGATAATACATGGCTTGGAAAGGGTGGAAGCTAGGAAATTGTTTGCGTTAGGTGAGGAGACTAGGACCCGTGGACACAGCTTTAGAATTAGAGGGGGTCATTTCAGAACAGAAATGCGGAGACATTTCTTCAGCCAGAGAGTGGTGGGCCTGTGGAATTAATTGCCACAGAGTGCAGTGGAGGCCGGGACGCTAAATGTCTTCAAGGCAGAGATTGATAAATTCTTGTTGTCTCGAGGAATTAAGGGCTACGGGGAGAATGCGGGTAAGTGGAGTTGAAATGCCCATCAGCCATGATTGAATGGCGGAGTGGACTCAATGGGCCGAATGGCCTTACTTCCACTCCTATGTCTTATGGTCTTATGGTCTTATGGAATCATCTTCTGTGTAAAAAAAGCCTCTTTTTTTTCAAATCTCTCTCCTCTCACCCTAAAAATATGCCTCCTAGTCTTGAAATCCCCCATCCTAGAGAAAAGACAACTACCATGAACTCCATCTATACCTCTCATTATTTTATAAACTTCCATAAACTAGGCTGAAAAAATGTAGAGATTGAGAAAGGTGAAGAGAAGATGAGTGGTTTACGGACAGAGTAGATTCAAAGAATCTGATATTAATAATGAACTTAAAGTAATGAGAAGTGTAGATGACTGGAAGGTTACAATAATCGGAACTGAATGTTTAGAAGAGTAAGGCTGGGGATGAAATCAAGATGGGAATTAATAGGCGAAGATTTGGGTTCAATAAAATTTTGGAGTCAGTGAAGACTGGAAAACTTGAGACATATTGCAGGACAGGACATAAAATGTAAAGTCCTTGGGCAAATTGGAGTTCAGAAATGTTATAGGTTAGATTAGATTACATTACAGTGTGGAAACAGGCCCTTCGGCCCAACAAGTCCACACCAACCTGCTGAAGCGCAACCCACCCATGCCCCTAACCTAACACTACGGGCAATTTAGCATGGCCAATTCACCTGACCTGCACATCTTTGGACTGTGGGAGGAAACCAGAGCACACCCACGGGGAGAACGTGAAAACTCCACACAGTCAGTCGCCTGAGGCGGGAATTGAACCCGGGTCTCTGGCGCTGTAAGGCAGCAGTGCTAGCCACCGTGCCACCGTGCCACCCACAAATGTGAGGAAGGTGACATGGGGAAAGATTTAGGGGATATTCAAATCAACTCATCTGCAACTGAACAACAAGGATTCTGCAGTAATTACAGAAATGGGAATCATTGCAGAGGTAAGAATGCATGAGCTTGGGATGTGGGTTTCAAAGTTTATCTGGGAGTTAAACAGAGTGCAATATTTTTGATTGGCAGGTTAACCATAAACAGGACTGGTATCAGTGGCAAGGGAGTGTACATGGTTGCAAGGCTACATACTTCTCTTCTGTAGATCAGAGCCACTGAGGTCCAATAGTTATGCCCCAAACATTGCAATGGAGGGAATGAGAAATACAATGTGCTGTGTCTCGTGTGAACATTCAACAACACCCTCCAAAAAAAAAATGCAAAACCATCTCCACCAAAAACATGTTAAATCTACTTAGTCAGCAATGCAAGACCTTCTGTGTATAATATCAGAGCCACCAATACACAAAACCACTCAAGCCCTTGCTCTTTTCTTTCCCAACCTCATTCCAATCTCTTGGTCCTATCCTTAATCTTGATCCTCAATATTCAAGCCCCACTCTTCTCCCTTCCTGACCCTCACCTCAATGTCCTTTCCCTGATTCTCATTTCTAATTTCTTATTGACCCTCGCCCCAAATATCTTTTGACTCTTCAAAACATGAATGTTGATGGCTGGAGAAATGATGTTAGTTCAGACACCTCATTCAGGAGACTCAGGTAGTAATTTTGAGTGGGGAAAGCTAAGAGCTCTGAGGCTGAACCTTGGTTTAAATTGGCCCTCCATTCTTAAAACAGGAAGACTCTGATAGAGGGTACACTGTCCTAAAGTTGATACCAGACCACACTTCATCCAAAGGGAGCTGAACTGTTCCTTATTCATTCAATCACAGCAATTAAGCAGTTTAGCAAATCAAACAAACAGTATTTCAAAGCTTATTGAAAATACCGAACATTGAAGTCTTTTAAGCCACTCTACAATGACGGGTCGAAGTAATAGTGATGCAATTCACTTCACAAGTCAATTTCCACTGTGGAACCGAATAATTCTGAAGTGAAGGGGATTATTTTCAGGGAAAGTGTTTAAAAAAACTTTTTCAGCGTTGGGTGTTACTTTACTCTTATACGAGATAGGCCATGTTACATTTCAATATGAGTGACATCATTTCAAAGCATAGAATACCGGAACTTAGCAACTTGGGAGAAAGCCATTTTGATCCATTGTGACCATGGCAGGTCTTTAAAAGCTACTCAATATTTTCACTCACCCATGTTCATGACCATAGCCTTGTGCACATTCTTCCTTTTCAACCAAAGAAAGATAAATTTGCTTTTATGTTGTGTCTTTCACAACTACCAGATGACTCAAAGTGACTAACAAAGTACTTTTGAAACATAGTCATAGTTTTGGGAATTGAGACAATCATATCTGATTCAGGTTAGGTGGTTTATCAATATTACACATAGCTTTTCTATTTCCACCTCTTTCAGCATTTTTCCCATCCAGTGTTTGAATCCTTTTCCTTATGATTTTGGCAGCATCTTCCTTGGTAAAGACAAATGTAAAGTACTCATTTAGTATCTCAGTCATTTCCTCTGTCTCCATCTTAAATCATTGAATAGAATCAGACAGTACAGAAGATGTTCTTTGGCCCATTGAATCTGCACTACCAAAATGACACAAAATTTATATTCCTGCACTAGGGCCATTGCTTTGACTGTTCTGACATTTCAAGTGCTCATCCAAGTACTTTTTCAAGGTTATGATCTTGATCCCTAATTGGGCTAATTCCTCCTTTCATAATTCTTATTCTATTTATATTTTTATACATTACTTGAGGATTCCTATTTATGTTAGCTGCCCATCTCTTCTCTTTGCTTCTCTTTGCTTCTCTTCTTTCATTTTTCACATTCCTTGTGAACTTTCTATCTTTAGCCAGATTCTCACTTGTATTATGAACCCGTCATCTGACATATGCATCCTTTTCCTGCCTTATCTTGTTTTCTATCACCTTTATCTTTCATGATCCAGAAAACTCTGGCTTTGCCTGTTCTACATGTCCTTTATGTGGCAATATTAAATTTATGTAGAATCTTGGTTTAACAAGACAAGAACCTTGGTTCTGGTCTCCATGCCACAAGGAAAATTTTGAACTATTTATAAATGACAAAAAAAGATTAAAGCAAAATTTTTAAAATGTGCCAAGCTAGATGAAGTTAGCCTAGCTCATTTTGATTCAGTGGTAGTCTTTGAGTCAGAAGGTTGCAGGAAAATAAGATCAGGTGGTGTAGAGGAGTATTGTGAATAACACAAGGATTCAAGAAGTATATCTTATTTTCACAGAATTCTTACATAAAATCTTACAAAAACATTTCCATATACATGTGCTGAAGGATTTCCAATCATTATATAATATATCCAGACACATACTACTCTGTTATACATGCCCAAATATAAAACTATAGAGACTCAATGTCCACAAGATTGAACATACATTTAAAAACATATTCCTGTACTTGGACAGTGGTATGCAAAAATGCATGCAGAAAAATATTGGTTTGAACCCTATCAAAACCTTGCACATAATTTAGATTGGCCCTTCTAGTGCAGTACTGAGGGAGTGTTGGCTTGTTGGAGGTGCTATCCTTCAAATGAAACAGTAAACTGAGACATTTCTTGTTCAGTTGGAACACCTCTTCACACTATGAGAAAAATAGCATTATATTTGCCTGGATGACACTCCTCTTTATATCAAAATCAGTCATTCAGTCAATATCTATTTTTGATAACATACTGTGGACAAATTGCCAGCAGTTGTAATCAACATTGACTCCACTTCAAAACATAGTTGACTGAATGTGAGATGTTTGGGGATGTCCTAAGTTTTTATAGGCCCTCAAGTTCCTATATATCAATTGCTTACAGTGCAAAAATATTGCTGATACTAGAATAAAGGCAAGGAGGTTAGCAGAGTGTCCAAGTGCTCATACTTCAACAATACTGGTCTCTGATCCATTATTGTTATTTTCTAACTTTGTGCTGTAATGAAAGATCTTGCCTTTACACAGAGAATAACTCTCAGCAGTCTGTGGGCTGAATTTTACATTTTTTGGTGAAGTTCAAGTTTTGCATTGAGTTTTTGGAAGAGACTCTTGCTGCAAGTTCTAGCGAGATTTTCAGCATATCTTACTAGACCTGCCTCAATAACTACCCTCCCCCATTGCATTCCTCTTGCCTGATTCTAACCCCATATTATCACATTCCAGTCCCTGAACAAGTCGTCACTCAGCTTATATCTGCGGAAAGATTGGAATCTCTCGAACCTGTGCTAAATATGTCTTTAAAAGGAAGAAGAAAACAAAGAACTGCAGATGGTGGAAATCTGTATCATAGACAAAAATTGCTGGAGAAACCCAGCAGCTCTGGCAGCATCAGTGGAGACAGAAACAAAGGTCATGCTTAGGGTCCAGTGCCCCTTCTTCAGAACATTGTCTCTGCTTTCTTTCCTTGTGGTGCATAGCTGGCATGCTGCCCCATTCTCTTATGTTAGTTGCTGTTTAATACAGCTGACTCATCCTTGGTTATACCCAATCTCAACACCCCTCTCTAAGTCACCACTACTCTGTCCCAACATCCATCAGAGACTTGCATGGACTTGTCATGGTCCAGTGGGGCAAGAAAGTGAAAAATGCTAAAATATGAACTTGTATTTACAGCCACCAAAAGTGAGCACAAACCAAATGAATAGAGGTTGCAGTTTATACACACAATGTTGGCATCATGACCCATGTCTATTTTATATCCCATGATGGTCTGCCAAACCCAGCTCTCATCGAGTAGAATTAAGGGGCAATCAGGTCCTATCTGCCTGGAGACCTTCCTCTTTCCCAATAACTCAATCTCCTCCCATGCTCCCAATCCTTTGGAATCCATCAAGTTGCTTTGTTGCCTGCTCCAAATTGTTTAAAGCACAGCACATCAGGATGACAGGGCACAGTCTCTATACTGGAGGAGCCTGCAAACTGCTCCAATCTGTGGAATTGCATCTTCAGGAACTCTATTGGCTGCTCCACCACAGACCCAGTCACAACATATGCACTAACTTGGAGAAGGTGGCACACCAGCTGCATGACCAAAACATTACATCAACAAGTAAGTGTCTGCTGAGCTCTGACCCTCTTCCCATCCCAGACCCCATCAACCATTTAACTTTTCACTGTATTCAGCAGAGTCCATTGTCATACTTTCATGACAGAAGATACAGCAAAATTCCTCACAATCCCATAGTAGCCTTGAAAGTTTCACAAGTGACGGCATGTTTATTTCTAGTATCCACATTTTTTAAAAGCATTGCAGTGAATTTCTGCACCCTTGAGATGCCAATGTAAGATTTGTAAGCACGGATGGCATAGTGCATTTTGTCTTTGACTAACATTTGAAGCTTAAACACATTTACTCTGCATGCATGGCAAATGGGTGAAATGTATGGGTGATATGTGGCTGCAGTATGCAAGTACATGCGTTCATGTATTTGTCCCTTCCAAGTCCAGCAGACATGGACCCCATGCTTTCTCACATCAAACCGATACTTGATCTCATACCCCCCCGCCCTGCCCTCACCTCACTTCCTAGGCATTCCTCCAGCCATTTTCCAATTGTCTTTCACATCTGGAAAATGGCAAGTAATTGTAGGAAATGTAGTTCTTGGTGGCCACGTCAGTGTGGGGCTCCTCCACTGCTAGATTATTACCCCTCACCCCCACTCCCTCAGAACCTCTAAGTCTGATCTCGCTGTACCTTAATTGCCCATTTACATTCAGGGGGACAGAGGACATTTGAAGACAAAGTTCAAGCTTTCTCACACATTTGGTAAGACTGGAAACTGAATACTAGTAAGGTGAGTTGTGGTATTAATGAGGCATTTAACAAGCAATAATTCCCCAGAACTGGCAACTTACAGGGAGCAACTTGCCACACTACTCTGTAAGTGTAAAAAGTACAGTGAATTGCCCCCAATGTCAAGATAGGTGTCACTGAACCTCTTGCAAAAATCTGCCATAAATCTCGCCATGGCCCACATCATTCAGGCCGCCGGAAGATTCTACCTATATAATCTCATTTTAAACAGCAACAGTACAAATAAAGATAAATAAACACACTTGTTAGGAAGGCTAAGAATTTAAATCCAATCCAATTTTCTCAATTATGTTCAGGTTGTCTCATAAAATTGGAATCAGCTTAATGTAGAGTTGAAGAATTCCTACCCTTAACACCTATTTAGAGAAAGATTATAATGTTCACAAAGGTAAACTCACTAAATCTTCTATTTTGGGGAGGTTAAAGAGTCAAGATTTTTCTTCGCAATAAGATATTATACCTATAATTATCATTTTCATGCTCATTGATGTGACAGCCCTTTGTATTTCTCTGTGTTACAATATCTTCAAAAACTTCATTAGCTGGGAAGGGCTTTGAAACTCCTTGAGATTGTGAAAGGCGCTATGGAAATGCAAGTTATTTACTCCTTTTAATTGTACATTATAAATTTTCATGCCCATCCCAAGCTGAAGATATTCCTAGGAACAATTAGAACCATAAAATCATATAAGGTTTAAGGGGGCCATTTAGTCCATTATACCTTCAAGAGAAGGGGAGGACATCCATTCAGATTATTTTTAGGATGAATCGTTGCCCATGATTTAAAGAGCATTTCCCTATTAAGGTATGATAAGTTTAAATCCAAGCTTGGTAGCTGGGAAATTTAAATTCCCTTAATTAACTAAGTCTAAAACAAAAAGTCAGTGTCAGTAATTTTGACTATGAAATTCGCTGATTGTCATAAAAGGCATGATTTGGAGATGCCAGTGTTGGACTGGGGTGTACAAAGTTTAACATCACACAACACCAGGTTATAATCCAACAGGTTTATTTGGAAGCACTAACTTTCGGAACACTGCTCCTTCATCAGATGTTTATCAAGCAGCTGATGAAGGAGCAGTGCTCTGAAAGCTAATGCTTCCAACTAAACCTGTTGGACTATAACCAGGTGTTGTGTGATTTTTAACATCATATAAGGCCAATTTCTTATTTATATCTTCCATGGAAGGAAATCTGTTGTCCTTACCCAGTCTGGCCTAAGTGCGATTACAGACCCAGAGATATATAACTGACTGTCATCTGCAGTCTGAAATTATTTGGATTGGCAAAGCCAATCTTTAAGGGCAATTTTGGGAAAGGCAATGCATATTGGCCTTGTCAAAGATGGCTTGCATTAATGAATGACTGATGCAAACCTTCAGAGAGAATTTGAGTGAAATATATCAGTAGCACCAAAGTACCTCAGTGAGGCAGAAAATGGATGCCTATCTCATACTATCCCTCATTTTTCTTTCCAGTGGCTTTGGAAGACAAAAAAAAAACTCCTGTGTGAATGTTGCTGATACACCATGAGCTTCAACTGGCAAAGACCAAATTCATCCTTGATAAGCTTATATTTTCTGAAACAATGGCTCAGGTCAGTTGGATGGATGAGGGCAATAAGAAATGGGAGCAAGAGTTGGCCATGGACCCCTCGACCCTGTTCCTTCATTAAATATGTTCATTGCTGGCCTCATACCTTATTCCTACACTTTCCTTCCCTAGACTCATAATTCTTTGATTCACTCATGTTCATAACCTATCAATCTAAGTTTTGAATATACTTAGCGAATGAACGCTCCCTGCTTTTTATTGCAGGCAATTTCATGCATTTACAAATTTCTGAGTGAAAAAAATTTTTCTTCATCTCACGACCTAAATAGTCAACAGTGTAACCTATTGCTGCTTACCCTTAGCTCTCCAGCCAGAGGGAAACAGTCACTCAGCGTTAACTCTATCAACTCCACTGAGAATTTTATATATGTCAATGAGATCACTGCACATCTTCCTAACGCCCACAAAACAAAGGCCCATTTGATTCAATCTCTCCTCATTGGAGAGCCCTTTCATCCCAGATCTCAATTGAATGAACCTTAGTTGCACTCTCTCTGAGGCAATATATCCTTTCTTGGACTCAGAAACCAAAACATTCAATAGATTATTTGAAATAGATAGAAATGGTGGCATGAGAAAGCAATCGTGCAAAAATCTGTAATCAGAGAGTTAGTTTAGTTGTCATGGAGTATTTCCTTTTGCAGATAGTCATCACCTTCTGGCATACATCTGAAACAAGCAGTGGACAAAAAGTCACTGTATCCTTTAGAAGGAACATTGTGGAGACAGTGTGGTTAGGGAGGAGGTCAATAGTTTATGCTGGCTGCATGGTTACCTGGATACTATGGGCCTGATGGTTTGCCTTTGCCCTTTTTTGTATATTTACATTAACAATCTAAGCCTTTGGGGAAGTAGAACAGAGAAAAAACAAAAGTATGCCCAATTCCAATAAAACCTGCAGGAAATTCCTACTTGAGACCATAAGACAATGAACAAACCTAGCAGTGACAGAAGGTTTTCTGTGACATATCATTGGTTTAACAAACTAACTCCCCTGTTGGAAGAAATATCTGTACAGGACCAAATTAAGACATTTCAGCAATTGAGGCAACACCAAACAATAACAAGATTCCTTTCTTATTCCATGTCCGACATCCTTTATAGGCATCATATACTTATTACCATTTGTATTACATTATACCCTCACTGTGTAACTTTTTTTGGCTAGAATTGACTCCTTCCAAGATAGCTGGATGAATATGTGTCATTTTGGGAACAGTTTCTCTATTCGTTCAGGATGTCGACCACATGGAAACAGAAGGAGGTCATTCAGCTCTTCAGGCCCACACTTGCATGAGACCAGACCTTGGCTACTCTGTCTGTCAACTCAATGCATTCACCTTCAGAAAATACTATGTCACACGTAGAACGTCGAACAGTATAGCACAGAGCAGGCCCTTCGGCCGACCATGTCTGTGCTAACTATAATGCTATTCTAAACTAATCCCTTCTGCTTGCACATGATATACATTCTTCTGTTCCCTCTCTGTTCACCTGTTTTTCTAAACACCTCTTAAGCATTGCTGTCATCTCTGCTTCTACCACCTCCCCTGGCAGCGTGACCCAGGCACCTACCATCCTCTGTGTAAAAAAAACTTGTCTCACACATCTCCTTTAAGCCTTCGCCCTCTCACCTTGAATCTATGCCCTCAAGTATTTGACATTTCTATCCTGGGATTAAGACTCTGACTACCCACCCTACCCATATCATAGAATCATAGAGATATACAGCACCTCTGACAATTTTACACATTTCTATCAAGTTTTTCCTCAGCTTCTGATGCTGTAATGAAAACAATCCATGTCGTCTGACCTTTCCAAATAGCGAATACACTTCACTCCAGGCAACATCCTGATAAACCTCTTCTGCTGCCTCTCCAAAACTTCCAATTCCTTCCCATAGTGTGGGGACCAGAATTGTGCAGTTCTTCCACAAAAGAAACCTATCAATCTCACTCTTTAAAGCTCCAATTGTCCCTCAGTATCTATAGCCTTTTTGCCCTATTGAATAATTTTAAGCATCTCAAGCAGATCTCTTTGTCCGTAATGGTTCGATTTGCACAATCTGTCCTTATGATGTAACCCTTTAAACCTTGTGCCAATCTGGTGAATCAGTGTTGCTCCTTCCCCAGAGCCAAAATATTCTTCCCAGGATTTGATGCCAAAGCACTGCTGTATAAGGGGGTGCCTGAGGCACCTTCTCTCTAAGTAAATTGTAGCACAGGTGTGCAATCTCATTTGTCAATTTAGCATCCCTCTTTTATATTTTTTCTCTTGAGGTATGGCGCTCAGAGCTGTACTCCAAGTGGTGATGGACCAATGCTTTGTACAAACCAATTATCATTTTCTGGGACTTGATACACTATCCCTCAAGCAAAATAAAATGTACAAGACAAATAAGAAGGAAAACTTGCAAATCTGAAATGAAATCAGAATACTTCCAGCATTTTTAGGATATATCCTGTCCTGTATAAAATGCTGTCTGGTTTAATCAACAGTATAATTACAAGGTATTTACAAAAACACTTTACATTCCTCTCAGTACCATTTCCTGGTCCCCTCATCAGAAGCATTAACTTAGTTTATGTGCTCAAGTCCCTCGAGTGAGATACAAATGCACAACCTACAGACTCAGAAAGGAAGAATGCAACCCATCAAGTCATGGCTGAGTTCTTTTTACACAGTCTTGTTTTCCATCTTCTGTTTCTCTGTACTAAATTAAATCCTCCACATTAGAATCCAATCGCCTAACCTGTTCCTATCATTCTTATATGACAATGAGTAAATCACCTTGGCGTTCTCTATTTCCCTCTTCCCCACGTAGATCCAGCTCCCCAATACAACCTCTGACTCATATGTTTAGTTAATCACTCCAAAAGATTTCTATCAGTTAACTGAGATTCTATTATTTCTTTGAGCAATCTTCTAATGTGATACCATGATAAAGGTTTCTCTAACATCCAGTCACATCATATCTACTGGGTTTCCCTGGTTAACTAACCATCATAATGCCAAGGAATTCAAGTAGACTTCTCAATCAAGGCCTACCACGCATAGAAAGCCATATGTATTATGCTATGTAGTTACCTCCCAATTACTGATTATTCTCTATTTCAAAAAGATTTCTGCTATTTTGTCCAATCCCAATACCAGTTCCACAGATCTACAGTTTAAAAAAAAACAACATTCTTCTGCTTTGTATATGATATGGCATCAAATTCCCTTCTTTCTAGTTCCTTGGTGTAACTCAGTCAATCATGAATAGAACTCTCCCCAAGAGTATTACAACAATAACATGAATTACTCAAACCTCATTAAGTACTTTGAGACTTTGAGATGGTGAGCAAACAGGTGGATGAGGTTAAAGCGGTTGATGTGGTGTATATGGATTTCAGTAAAGCATTTGACAAGGTTCACCACGGTAGGCTATTGCACAAAATACGGAGGCATGGGATTGAGGGTGATTTAGCAGTTTGGATCAGAAATTGGCTAGCTGTAAGAAGACAGAGGGTGGTGGTTGATGGGTAGTGTTCATCCTGGAGTTCAGTTACTAGTGGTGTACCGCAAAGATCGGTTTTGGGTCCACCACTGTTTGTCATTTTTATAAATGACCTAGATGAGGGCATAGAAGGATGGGTTAGTAAATGTGCAGATGACAGTAAGCTGAGTGGAGTTGTGTATAGTGTTGAAGGATGTTGCAGTTTACAGAGGGACATAGAAAAGCTGCAGAGCTGGGCTGAGAGGTGGTAAATGGAGTTTATTGCGGAGAAGTGTGAGATGATTCACTTTGGAAGGAGCAACAGGAATAAAGAATACTGGGCTAATGGCAAGATTCTTGATAGGCTTCAGATTAGTTCGAGGGTACTGCGCTGTAATGTTCTAGGTTCTATGTTCTACGGTGTGCTGGAGAAAATGAACAGGTCTGGCAGTATCTGTGGAGAGAAAGCAGAGATAATGTTTTCTGTCCAGTGACCCTTCTTCAGAATTGTACTTCAAACATAATCTCTGCTTCCTCTCCATAGATGTTACAAGACCTGCTGAATTTTCCAGCTTTTTCCTTTTTGGTTTTTGATTTCCAGTATCACGGTACTTTGTTGTATTTTTGCGTACTAGTTTAATGTTCCTTTGTATATGATGTTGCAAGGTGCATAGGACCATTAGAAATAGGGTGATATGATTCAGGAGTTTGAGCATATTCTGCTGTCAAGTTAGATCATAGCCAGCATATGTCTTAACTGTATCTACCACCTTCATTCTGGTCTGCGTTTTTCTCCTATCTTTGTTTCTAAGGATTAGACAATTGACTTTGAAAAGATTGGTCCACTATCATTGCAAAGCACAGTAATGGTTTTCCCTTGCCCTCTGTAGGATCAGTAAGAAACTCGATCACCCTTATTGCCTGATATGTAATTTACTGGAAGCTTTTACAAGCTGGTCGTCAACCTGATTGATGCAAACACACCTTCCATGACCAACAGGTCCTGGTGTAGAGATATTTCTACTCTGTCATAGGATTCCTTGGCCTTAGTTTCACCTTCCCTAATACTCTTAACTAAAAATGAGAATCATAGACTCATAGCGTTCCTGCACAGTAAAAAAAATATTCAGTCCATTGTGACAGTGCGAACTTTGTAGAACTTTCCAATTAATTTCAAATCCCTACTCTTTCCCCATAATTTAATGTTTCCTTAACTTTCAACTTTTATTTAATTTTTCTCCTTCAAGAATTAATTCAATTCTGTTTGAATGTGCTCTACACCCAGCAGAACACAGAAATTTGTGCAAGAAAATTGTTTCCTTGTGTTGTCTTGGTGATCACCCTCATTCTGTGTCTTCTGATAGATATTTTCTAATAAACTTGTTCAGAGATGGTATTACACATCTCTGGAACAAATGGAATCAAACTCAGCCCTTCTAGCACAGAGGTAGGGACATTACTACTGTGCCACCAAAGGCCCTTGTGTCATCTGATACTATTCCTGCTACAACTGGATACTCAGTTTCCTTACATACTCAAGCAAAATCTTCAATTACTTTGTACACCTCTAACAAATGTTCTCTTAACTTTCTTTGCTCTAAAAATAAACAAACCCAACATCTCTAATCTTTGGGGAAATAGTAGAATTTAATTTTTTTTTAAAAGTCTGGAATTGAAGGCTAGTCTCAATGATAGTGGCCATTAAACTATCATCAAACTCCATCATGTCATAAAAATCCATTTGGTTTATTACTGTCCTGTAGGGAAGGGAATCTGCTTCATTACCAGGTCTGGCCTACATGTAAATCCACATCCAAGCCATAGGGCTGACTCTGAACAATGTGGTGAAATGGCCAAGCAAGCCATTCAGTTCAAGGGCAATTAGATGACCAACAAATACTGGCCTGGCCAGTGACACCCAGATCCTATGAAAGAACAAAGTACTTAAATTATATCATGAAGCCAGGTACCATTCACTGCCTTAAAAGGACTTGGCATCCTTCCAAAAACACGGTATATAGAGTTGGCAGCAATACTCCAGATGACTTCTAATCGGTGGCTTAGAAAATACATTGTGCTGTATTTCTCTGTTAATAAATTGAAGAAACACTTTCTTTTTTTAAAAAAAAACAAACTTCTCAACTTCTCCTACCATCTTCAATAATTGCATACAACCCCATCTCCTTCTCTCTGCATCCCTTTAATAACTGTGCCATACTGGGGATACTATGGCTAAGTAGCATTATTGCTAGACAATTACTCCTGAAACTCAGCTAATATTCTGAGGGCCTGGGTTTAAATCCTGCCATGGCAAATGGAGGAATTTGATTTCATCAAAAAAGTCTGGATTTATGAAGCTACTGATGACCATGAAACCATTGTCAATTGTTATGGAAAACCCCATCCTCCACACTAATATCCTTCAGGGAAGGAAGTCTGCCATCGTCACCTGGTCTGGCCTACATGTGACTACAGACCTATAGCAATGTGATTGACTCTTAACTGCCCTCTGGGCAATTAGAGATGGACAATAAATTCTAGCTGAGCCAGTGATGCCCACATCCCGTGACTGAATTTTAAAAAGTTTAATTTCTTCACCTTCTATATTCTATCAAAATATAATAGCCCAGACTTCTCTTCTGTAAACTTTATCTGTCATGTGTTTGCCCATTTTACAAGTCTGTCATTGTCTTTTTGATGTCTACTCCTCTGCATTGCTTACTACATTTCCAAGTTTTGCAATGTCTGTGAACTTTGAAATGTTGGCCTGTAATATCCAGGTCCAAGTTATGACTAAAGATCATATAGAAGAGTTGTTATAATACTGACTCTTCCAATATTAATGGTAGGCATTCTTCCTATCTACAAAACAAGCCTCACCAATAATCTCTTTTTTGACCTTTACCCAACTTTACATCTTTGCAGTCACTGCCTCTTTAATCCAATGGGCTTTAAAACAAGTCTATTGTGATATTTGATGAAATGCCTGTTGAAGTCCATATACACGGTACCAACTGCATTATCCCCATCAACTTCAACCATTTCTTCAAGTAAGTCAAACACCACTTGCCATGACTAAGATCGGCATCGACTTTCATTAGGAGCCCAATTATATTTCCAAATGCCAAGTAATTCTGCCCCGAATGATTATCTCAAATGTCCCACTCTAATTGGTTACTTTGACTGTGTATCTTTAAGTATTACACAAACACAGCCGTCTCCATGTGTATCATGGGCAGCAAAAAGTTCACCTCGGGCGCTGACACAAAACCGAACATGTGGAATCCACTGCCTAATGTACACAGTATTTGATTCAGTGCACATGAAGCTGAACCACAGTCTCTCTGTACAACGGGATGTTGATCTTATTTCGCTGCACCACACCTTCTATCCCAAAGTCTTGGCATAGAACACACAATATAATGATTTCATCTGTTTGTCTACATGTGTACCTGATAGACGCATACATCCACAAAAGTACTGACGTGCACAGGCACATATACAGGCATATAAATACCAAACAGGCAACACATCTTTATGTAAACCATTGCAATAAATCTCTGTTACATACGTGCTCCACGCAGCCTACAAGAATGCTCCCTACAGTACATTTAGATTTTACATCACGAGATGTTGAGGTCCACGTGTTTAAAAAATACAATGCGGATAACTGCTTTACTAATCGATTGTTTTGGGGGGTGGGTTGGGGTGGAATTGGGTTGGGATGGTGAGGATGTGGCGCGTAGGGTGGAGGGAAGAGAGGTGGCTTATCACTGAAGGGGAGCGTTCAGTTTATTCTGAAACCATTTCCACCGTGCACTGTACAACTCACCCTGGATTTAGAACACAAGAGCAGCAACGTGTAGAGAGACCATGCGATGCATTGCATACCTGGGTTATTGCCTGTTTAATCGGAATTTGCTTTGCCGGGTGTGAAGCGTGTGTGTGAATATGAACGCGTGCGTGTGGGTGTGTGGGAGGGGGTGGTATTTTTTGAAAGTATATTTCTTGGATTTGGAGGCGGGGTTAGACTATAGTAATTCACGACAGCTTGTCAGAGTCGGAATTGTGCCTGGATCGCTTTGTAGTTACCTAGAGTGGAATATCTGACATTCTGAAACCGGAAACACTCCGAAATGTCCCCCATTGCCCTCACCTCAGCCTGCTAGAGAGAGGCCAAATATTGAAAGATACAGATCTCCATTAATATCCACTCCAAGCCTATACATCGATTTCTAGATTTTAAAATACACTCTTGCTTTGTTTTATGCATCCAACATTTGGCCTCTCTTATGTGGGTTTATATAAATAAAAAACAGTGTGATACGATGAACTGGAAAGAATAAAAAATAACCACCACAGTAAAAGGACTGAAATGTTAGCATGGACTGTGTTTACTGAGTCTGACCTCAGTGCCCCGGGGAGGGAGAGGATGTCCAGTGTATATATTATATACAGGGTACAACACTACATTCTCCGGACCTCCTTCAGTCTACAGCTGATTTTGAAACTTAAAGCATCTGATTCCCCTAGTCTGGACCTACCTGCGGAATATAATCAAATATTTTATCTAACGGCATCTATATCTCTGTCACTATTCCTAGATACATAATAACTGTAAATATAGCAACCACATTCAGACTCGTGTCCACCTCTTTCCTCATACAGTCACGGGACAGATCTTTGTCTTCTCTCTCTCCAGTATTCCCCCCTTCTCCCCCCCCCCCCCCCCCAAATACGTATAAAAATGCTCCTGTAATAAATTCATATTTCCTGTGTACATGTGGAATGTATAGAGAATTTGAGTGATATATCCTAAGCAGCGACAATGATATGTCTGATTCTGTCTTGTGTTTAGGAAGTTTGCGATATGCTGCACGTTTTACATTTTTTTCCAGTCAATGCATTGTTTCAATACTTAAGCCCACACTATACTGTACCTATGCTGACAGAGTTTCTATTGTCTAAAATACAACACTCTTCCTTCTCTGGTATATATATCGTTACAGTCTTTCTTGGCCTTACAAAGCAGGTGATATATAAATGCATTATTTTATCTTTATTTCCGTTTCTGTGACTTTGTAACAGTACAACGATATATCTGTCTCGGTCCTCGTTACTGGCGAAAAGTCTTTTATACTGTACATGCCAACTACACGAAATTGCATATTTATGTAACTACAGTTAATACCACACCCACATATAAACTGCAGTAATGTATGAACCATGGGGTGTTAAGAAACAGGAAACAATCCTAGCCCAGCATAACATCAAATTGCCACACTCACCCAGACACAATTCTTTCCAAAAAAAAATGTTTGATTTCAAAGTTGTCCGTGTAAACTTTAAACAAATCAGAGATTGCGGTTTATTGGGAGAGAAGGTGGGAATTAGAAATTCGATGTCTTAATTTTTAGCAGCTGTTAAGGACAACGTTTAATGAAACCGTGTTCAGTGGATGTGCCCAGGGCAGTTTAGTTATTTGATGATTGCATATTAATCCCAGTGAATGGATAGAACGGGTGTGTGTTTGAGGGAATTCTGGTCAATGAAATGAATGGACGTGAAAGGAAATGTATGAATTAACCGGAAGGACACATACACAGCACAACATTCCTGGGGTAAGACTGGCAACGACAAGCAAAAAGAGAGAAAGAAATATTTGATACAGTTAATTTCAGTGGATATGGTCTAATTGAGGACTTTATATCAAATATAGATTTTGCATTTTGTACCAGTTACGCCCTTTTGTATGTTTTAAGTGACATATCTTTGATTGTACTGATTATGCATGTGATGTTTGAATGAAGGATTTATTTAAAGAGAGCATATATTAGTGTTAAATACAAGCCTGGTTCACAATGCAACCCAGCAGACAGAATTCACATCGACGCACCTTTCACAGACAGAGCTGGCAGATTAAGTATTAGAGATAGAGAGATGTGCCCATCAATATCACATCAGCCCCGGGTACTTTGCTACAGACCTAACATTTCAATGTCGGTCTCTCTCAGCACTGGGAGGTTGGGTGCTGCTGAGCAGATAGGCCGCCTTTCTCGAACCTGTATCGCTGCGAACGGGAATAAATATTTTGTTGTAACCATTGCCCAACGTGTCCAGTTCCTCGGGGCCCGCTCCTTCCTCCCTTTATCCCTTGCCAGGCGATGAATTTGCGATGAACTGTGCGATTCATTTGAAATCTCCCGGCTCGTCCAGGCCTACAAGCTGCCTTCACTCGCCCCTCCAATCCTCCGGTGTTAGATCTCTCCTTATTTCACCCCCTCCCCCTTTTCCCGTTTGAATTTTGCGATCGAAACCCCGTTTACCAGACAAAACGCGAATTTCCACACGATCGTTTCTACACAATACATTAGAACCGTGTATTTAACCATAAGGACAGAAAGAACTAATTCCACCAACTCCCGGTATCCAGCTCCTAGCAACAATCCTCCATTCCCATCATTTTAACATGGGGAAAAAATCCAGGTTAATGACATTATCACTGAGATGATGGTGTGAAATGAAACCCGGGTGAGAGCGGATTTAATTTTGTATTTAGAATCACTTGGGTCGCATTGTAAAACACTTCCAAATAAAACACGGTGCCAGTTCTGTTATACAACCTGTGATTTTTGAAAAGATCGCCAATAAATTTAACGGAGCTGCTCTCACCAAGTACAGTATTCAGCAACATAGCGATAGCGGTTTCATTGATGCAGTTCTTTATCAGTATTATGTTCCAGAATTATATTCTCATTCCATTTGTCCATCTCCCTTCCCGCGTTCCCCTCCCATCTCCAGACCTCCCTCACTGACTTCGCTCTACACCCACGCTAACTTTTCCCAAGCATGTACAATTTGGGGAAATTCCCATCCACAGGCAGTAGATTCAGGGACGGCTATTTATGAGTCAAGGTGCACTGGATGGTTTCCCCCTCAAAACTAATCTGAAGGATTGAGTCACGATGAGATCAAAGCAATGAATTTCAACCAAACGAGAGTGGACATTACTGAAGGAGTGAGAGCAGAAATTGAACATTTGGCTTTGCAAAGATTAACAGAATCACATTTTCTGCAGTCTTTTATTGTTCTGTCTCCAGTAACAAATTCGCGCATTTGTTAGTTTTTTTTTGCAGTAATGAAACTCCCTGAATTCCTAGAAATATACTGCATAATTATGAAATAATTCGACCTGAGTGTACACTAAAATATTTTTGAGAATTTCAGTGGGGTGTCAGCCATGTAAATACCAGAATAAGCCCAACTCTGAACAAGCTACAACGCGCTACAACAACTATACCCATAGACCATTCAGTTACATAATTCCAAAAATCCTGTTTTGGTATCAGCGAAAAATAAAAGCAGGGCAAAAGAACATTAACCTACCATCAAAATATCAAGGCAAAGGAGAAGGTAAGGAGAGAAAGATAAAGGCGGGATCATTTTTTAAAGGGGGCAAGATCACCCAAGGATAGATTTGAAAATGTGAACACAAGGGATGGTCTTTGATACTTAAAAGGTCTTTCCCTCGAATCACAGTTTTTGGATAGTTAACATATAAAATTTTCAAAAGTTTAGACTAACCTGTTATCTTAGTTCATGTTTCAAGGAAAGCATCGACAAAAAAATAAAACTCATTTGGATAAATGGATTAATGACAGAGAGAATGATGGAATCGTAGCTGGATGTTTAAGGGTATTCATGGGCGGATAAAGGGAGTTATAGTTCGATACTGGGCACACAGAATGGCGGATAGATCAGTGAAGAGGCTGCTCTATATCGCTCGACAGAAGATAAGTTTCTGGTTAGGCCAGAGATGAAAATGGAAGAGCCAAAGGGTGGCGCAGTCTCGGTGAAATTATAAACCTGATAGGTGGCCTTTCTTCCAAACCTCAAAGTACATCCCAATGGCAGTTCACTTGTGGTAACTTCAATATGTTTTCGCATTGAGAGTTTAGTTAAAACGAGCTTAGGCCCAAATCTCCTTAACCTTCTTTCGCCGTTTCTAAAGGTGGAATTCCTGCATTTTTGCCAACATTGGATTTCTACCGGGTCAGCAAACAAAATAACTTTAAAGGTGCTCTGGACAGAATTTATCAGAAAGCAAATTCACTTAATTGTTACACTTTACATTTGATAGAAAATCCTGCAAACCCAGCCCTTATCTTACAGATACATACACAACATTGATATTGCCTGGATTTTTAAGTTCATTTTAAAAGACACAGGAAGTGAGTAAGGGAACGATTTCTGTTTTGGTTTTGTGCAGCAGAAGATGATTTTTTTTTGTTAAGCAACCTATAAATGTTGACGCCTGTATAGATTTTGAGGGTTTTTTTCCCCTGCTTTATAATGGGTTTCCTCACCGGGAGAGACGACCTATCTAACTATCTACACTTCTATCTGTCTGTCTGTCTATCATTTTCGAAACAATTTAAAAGCAGTTCTGGGTGTATTTAAACTGTTAGATCACTATTGGTTTATATGAGCGGCGGAAACATTCATCGACGATAATGTAATGTTTTATACCCTCGTCTCAATCATTTGTTGCATTTAAGCTGTTGGATCTCTCTCTCCATCTTTCCATTTATAGCTGTCTATATATGTCACTTCTATCACAATACAATATATTTTTATATTGCATTTTAACGATGTCCTGACTACAGCAGAAGAGATCCCCCTGTTTGTAGCCTTCAGTTCGAACGATACAAGGAAATAATTGTTATGTAACTTCCCACTAGTGAATTTCGGACAGTTAAGAGGCCAGCTTTATAAATAAACTGATTCCGATTTTTTTTAGGTTGCAATGTATGTCAAGTTCACCTTCGTGCCAGCTTTAGGGTTTATGCAGAATGATTACCTGCTATTGGGATCACCGTAGTCCAGTACACACTTAGATCTTGCACAAATATCCCAATCACAGCCTTAAATGCGATAATCGAAGACTGCTACTGTTTTGTTTTCCGCTATTTACGTAATTTCAACTTTCCTAAATGACAAGCATGTACCCACAGACGGAACTCTGGCATTTTGTCCCGTGGAATTTGAGATCCAAATATAAACATATAGCAAGTGGGAGTCTTTTAACAGGATAACCTATTCATCTGCAGAGATGTTCATGTTGAAATGTATCAGCGGGCTGTATCAGTGATGTCTGGCTGCCCTCTGCAACTGAAACCCTACAATAGTTTACACGAACCAGATAAACTCTATATTCTTAAATCTAACTTGTGTCAGTAACTGTCTAGTGCTGGCGTTGGGGAGTCCCTTTTTTGTAAAATGTGGTGCTGTAAAATATGTCATTGGGGTTCTTCGCTCAGTGGGGGGACCTGAGCTGTGGGGAAAAGATGTACCAGAAAGTATACCTTCAAATACATGTACTACCAGATAGAAGCAGGTGGAAGATTGGTTGGAACGGACAAATTTAGCGAACAGTCGGTTTAGATGGTGTGTATTGATGTAAAATTGGTTTAAATGTGAACTTACAGCTGTATATATTTCCAAGCTGGAAAATAAAGACGAAGAGGAAAAGTAGAGGGAGATAGAGAGAAAGATTAACCTACCCTGTTTTCACAGGTGTTACTGGGCCTGTGATTTCAGAATATTTAGTAATTTGAGTAGAGAATCTAGTAGGTAGCTCTGGAGCCATTTATCCATGTTTTGTTTTAATTATCCCATCCAATTGCTTTGCAGTGGCCATACACACAGCAGTAGGCATTGAGTGGACATTTAATAATGCAGTGTGGAAACTGTCAGAGTCTCTTCCCCACAGACTGGAGTATTTAAACATTTTCTAATATCCAACTGTTCTTACCATTTTCAAAGCAAGTGTGGTTTCCATTAACATAAATCACATGCGTGGATTAAAAAAAATCCAATATAAATTAGAAACAGAGACAGTAGTAAAACAAAATTAAAACTGAAAAAAAAGGACCTGAAATATGGCCACGTGAATCTATCTATTCTTCTTCTTATTAGCTTTGGATTTCGTGCAATTTCAGTTTTTAAGAAACATGTAAGTTTTTCGTTTGCAATGATCTCTCAATTTTCAAGCTAAAAATGCAATTAAAATGATTTTTTCACTTCAGAGGGATGGTGCCTTACTTTCCATCTTATATCTCTTTAGTGCTGTCTTTGACTATCGATTAATATATATTCAGAAAACAGGTGCAGGGCACAAATCCTGTAGTGTGAGAGAGGGACAGAGGCGGAAATCATATTGATGACTGGATAATATATTTTTCATTTGTATGTTTGGGGTGGGGAAACGTTTGGGAGAGAGATACTGAGCGATTCTATGTGAGAAATGCAGCGAATACGAATGCAAAGGTGTGATCCTGTGTGGAAGTGTTGGTGTGTGACGGCTGGTGTCCATATGGTTCATGTCGGTTGTTGTTTGTTAGTCAAGTTCAAATTACCCGTCCTACTGGTGTCTTGTGTCCTGTGTGTTCTGTCTCTCTCTTTCTGTGTCAGGATTTTGTCTATGTATGTGGATGCGTCATGAACTTCCATTTATGTAAAGTGATTCTGAAGAATATTATGATGGTGTGTCTCTGTACTATTGTGATTTTATTTTGCAGATCACACCTGCCTGTACATAACTGGGCGTATACAAGGTGTGCTGTTAATGCAACACCATCGTCATAGACAAAACAAAATGCTTTGGGTTTAAAAACAACGACATAATTGCTGCAATTTTCGTCAAGCTGGCAAGTGTACCTTCTTTTAGAACCAACATTCATGCCATTGCAAAGAGCTTGCTTCTAAACTTACTTTACGCCTATCCCACACGCTTCCCCGCCTTTAAGGCATTCAAAATCCATGTATCCTAAACGTGACGCAGCCAAAGTCGGCGTTAACTATAACATTAGATATTATTTCTTACAGAAAGACAATCCACACACATGGGCTGTGAATACACCAAATCTCATTGCTGCCTAGCCCTCACAGCAGTAACAGTGGAATCACTCGGCATAGAGACCTCCTCTGCGTGTATCGTATATTGCACAGGACACAGAAATACTCAGTACAAAATTGGCAGCCAATCTTCCTATCCCTCCTCTCTGCAGCCTACATGAGATAGCCAAATCTTGTTCATGTGCTGTATTGCCTCTTTACATAAAATGGTTACAATATAGAATTTACCAAAGGTTCAACGTTTTAAAAAGAGCAGTATGCTATGCATTTATCTTCCCTCCTACCTAGACATCTACTATTTTCCATATGTTACATAAAGACCGCACGCAATATTCTATATATATATATATATAATATATATATAAAGATGATTAACAATATAGATGGACATTTCTGTGTATGCTGATCTACGAATTATAGGATATACTGGCTATAAACAATTATCGTTCTATCCGTTAGAACGTAGTACTAACGTCTGCACTATTATATATTCTATTCTGTCGCCCTCTTTCCTATTTTCCTTAATTGCACATAATCACATTTTAAAAGCCTCACGAGGAACAAATCGTCCTCTTATTACCAAATATACATTTTATTTTCTTCACCATAATCATACGGCGCTGCTTGTTCAGCTTCCTGTCACCTACCTAGTGGGCATTTCAATCTTTGTTCTATCCTTGCAAAGTTACAGCTTGATGGTACTGGACAGCTGGGCTGATATGGCAAGTTTTGGAAATGATTTTTCTTTTCATTGAGGGGAAGAGTATTGAGCCCATTGTGGGCACACTGACAAGATTGGAAAGAGTAGGAGAGAGATAGATAGATAAAGAAGTTATGATTAATTATTTAACGCCAGGCGTGGGTTTTAAAAGTATGAAAATTGGGGAGGGAGGATTAGCTTTCTATATTTTGTTGGAAGCCAGGAGAGAGACCCAACTCTCCGTTTATTTATTGTTGTGCTGTTTTCGAATCAGTCCGAATACCTCGACCCATCGAGTTATCACCAATCCCTTTATATTTATCACCAATCCCTCTATATTCATCACCTATCCCTCTATATTTATCACGAACCTCTCTCTAAACGCCATGTACCACAAACCGATACTTCAATTAACCTCAAAGTATAACAATATCCAAAGGAAATTGATTTGTATGGATCGATTTCTCTTGTTATAAGATTATATCTTGAGTACAACGGAAAGGAACCATGCAGACAATATTTTTTAAAAAAGTATCTCCCCACCAAATCTTAACTACATTGAAAGATTTACATATATAAGCAATGTGAAAGCTAGACTTACTGATTAATTCGCAAGTTGGGAGAAACCTGCCAAAGACACATCTAATGAAAACCAGCAATTCCAGATAGAATGGAGAACTACATACAGAGTAGGGGAGGCATAGAGGGAGTTAGCTGAATACATAGGCAGATTGAATAATAGACAAATAGATAGGTATATAGACAGACAGACAAAGGGATACATGTATAGACAGACAAACAAATAGATAAATAGATAGATAGATAGATAGATAGATAGATAGATAGATAGATAGATAGATAGATACGATAGTACAGCTCGGGTGAAGCGAAATTAGATTAGATTAGATTAGATTACTTACAGTGTGGAAACAGGCCCTTCGGCCCAACAAGTCCACACCGCCCCGCCGAAGCGTAACCCACCCATACCCCTACATCTACATCTACCCCTTACCTAACACTATGGGCAATTTAGCATGGCCAAATATACACAGGGAAAGAAAAGCGAAATGATAGAAAAATAAAAAGCAAATATAGAACCAATATTGAAAGATTGAAAAGTGATACGTTGGAAGGAAAAAAGATAAACATGCAGAGAACGAGACAGTTAACCTTATATCTGAGAGGGATAGAGGGGTGCAAGGAGATAGAAAGAAACATTCTGCGCCGATGTGAACAGAGATAAATTTTTTTAGATAACTTTGAGAACTATTCATTTTATAATGCAATCTCAGCTACGCCCTGCTATAAGAGTTTTCACTGTCCTGATATCAAAGCTACATTCATCCGCCAATCGATGTTTATAGACGGTTTGAAGCGAGATTGGGACCTCGGCATTTTGAAGGCTTTCAACAACGAAAAGGCATTGCATCGTTAACGAAGGACAAAGCGTCTTTTACACTTTCATTCTGCCATTGAGTAACGGCCCCAGAATAAAGTTCTTATTCTGCGGATGGTTAAAGAGTCAAAACACAACTTCTTCCTTTAATATCTCTCTAAACTGTCATAGTTTAATGTCTCTCGTGCTGGGGGACCTCTGCTCCATATTTCCTCACCTTCCTGGCCTTTCATTTAGCAGAAGAAAACGAATTTATCTAACTCTCATGGTTTTAATTAAAACCATCCGGAATTCTAGGCTCGTCAGCTTGGGTTATTTTAAATTCAGTTTGAACTCGCTTCTGGCTTGTGCCTGCTCTCGTAAATAACTGTTTGGGGTTGGGAGTTGAGGTGGGGTGGCGGGGGTGGGTGATGGAAAATCTCACTCTCGATATCACGCCAAGACCTCTCTGTTAGATCAGCGAAGGAAAAATTGCGACGTGAGCTGGACAGGATAGTAGTCAGGTTGGCGAATAAACTAAAGCGATCAGCAGGGCATAACAACAGAAATTGCTGGAGAAACTCAGCAGGTCTGGTAGTATCTGTGGAGAGAAACATAGTTAACGTTCAGTGACCCTTCTTCAGAACTAGCCTGGAAACATTCAGTTTCTCTTTCCATAGATGTTGCCAGACCTGCTGAGTTTCTCCAGTAATTCCCGTGTTTTTTTTTGTTTTCTTTGTTTTATTTCCGCATTAAGCCGGGCACAGGAAACCCACAGAGGTGTCTCGCTCACTTCTAGTCTGTCTACCTCCTCTGTATTTTCCCAGAGATGGAAACCCACACTCCATTGTCCTACCCTCCTCATTCCCTCCCAAGGCTGGAATACCCATCACCTCCCACCGTCCTCAGCTTCGAACCTAAAGGTATCTGAAGGAAAAGCCCCAACTACACCTCCCACAAAAGTCCCATTTTTTATCCAACTCTGCTTCCTTTCGCGCGCTAATCTTGGCGACTAGATCTTGGACAGGGAAGCAGGCCCTTTGGCCTATCGAGTCCACAGTGACCCTTTGAAGAACATCCAACCCAAACCCACCCTATCCCTTTAACCCTGCATTTCCCATGGCCAATTCACCTGACCTGCACACCTTTGAACTGTGGGAGGAAACCTGAGCACCCAGAGGAAACCCACTCAGACACGGAGAGAATGTGTAAACTCCACACAGTGGCCCGAGGCTAGAATCGAACCCTAATCCCTAGATGAATCACTGTGTCGTCCCACTTGCTGTCGAGATTACAGTTGGAGCTATGGGTGATCTAGGGTTGAGGTGAAAGTTATTATCTTATTGAATAATGGCGCACGCTCTAAGGGCCGTGTGACCTACTCCTGATCCAATTTCATTTATTATTCTTCTGGGTTTCACACTTTAAAACGAACATAAAGTAATTATTTCCAAAGTATCACCGCTAAAGGAAAAAGAATTTATGTCAAATTGAGGTTACCTACTCAAATACGTCTGTTTGTAGACACCAATGACTTTTGACGTACGTAATGACGCATGCCAACATGTATACACCCTCTGTTTTTACAGATACATACAATGGCAGGACTATCTGCTGAGGGACACGCTGAAATTTGGGACAGTCACTGCAAAGGCATAGTAGGGGAAGATCTAAGGCATTTCTGTCACAATACACCTATTGGTGCTGTTAGATTATAGAAGACTTCCGGTTGCATGCTTGCATTGCAATGTTGTCATATTTATGTCCATGTCACAACCTTTCATTTGAATTAGCGCCAAAGAGTGTAAAGTGCTCAAGTATACGTCGGAACGTGCACACCCAGCCTCACAATGTGTAAAACAGTTCATCAAGTCTGTATAGCCACATCGAAGTAATACAAGCCAAGTGTACGATTGGGATAATCACCGTAGGTTTAGATATAAGAATTTATAAACTCATTGCATTAGTAGTTTGACTGCAGAATGGTCCAGGAGAGGTCTGGCTTAATATTCAATAAGCACCCGGACAAATACATGAATGGGAAGGGAGTAGAGGAATACAGATCCAGTTTTATTATGAAAGGGCAAAATGTGTCGGCGCAGGCTTGGAGGGCCGAAGGGCCTGTTCCTGTGGTGTATTTTCTTTGTTCTTTGTAATAGAGAGAAGTTCGAATACCACAATAGCAAGAAAATAACGCGGGAAAGCGGGTTTGTATCAGTACTGGATTAAAGGCCTTTTTGTTGAGCAGAGGTAGTATCCTTACCGCTGAGCCAGAAGTATTGGGTTCAAGTCCCTCCTGCTCCAGAGATATCTAATACCTCAAAAACCCGAAAGAATTGTGGATGCTGGAAATCAGAAAGAAAAGCAAAGATTGCTGGAAACCCTCGGTAGGTCTGGCATCTGAGGATCCCATTTAGGGCGAAAGAAAAGTTAACTACAAACTCGGGTGTGTTACAAGATGCAAACGCGGACAATGTCTTGTCTCAACACCTTCCCAAAGAAAACATTCGTTCTCCATTTTAATTAGACCCTGACATATCTCACCACTGTCTGTCTGTGGAGATTTCTGTTCTCGAATCAGGCGATTGGGTTAATTATTCCAATGGTCAATAGCCCCCTCGGTTTTACAGAATCATTGAGTGAAACAGCTCAGGCCATTCGGCCCCTTGTGCCAGCGAGGGCTCAATAAGAATGCTGTCTGATCCGTTCTAGGTTAAAAGATTATAGTCCAACAGGTTCATTTGGAAATACAAAAAAAACCTATCGGACTATGACCTGGTGTTGTGTCATTTTTAACTTTGACCAACCCAGTCTAACACCGGTACTTGCACATCATTCTAGTCTCTGCTTCATCATGGACCAATAACTTTGTCCTTCACATCTCTTTCCCTTTCTGTTTCTAACAGGCTGATCGGCCAGAAGAGTCAGCACGGGCACACTTTCAAAGTGAAGGGATCTGAGGCAGTTTGTGAGCGAGCTCAAACGACACAGGTTCTGAGAAAGAACAATTACAGACACCTTTATTCACTCACAGTACAGGGAGTAGGCCCTCTTTAGATACTCTTATTATACACGAGTAGAGAAAAAGCATTCACCCAAACCTACCTGTCGAGATTCACAGACAAACGGTGCATCTCTCCTCCCGGCCTTGAGAATCTGAAAGAGAAGAAAAACAAATCAGCTTGTTCCCACTTGATTTGAGTATCGCAAAACTGTCCTTGGCCTAATGTTCCCTTATAAAGAAAACAACAACCCGTTGCATTCAGCAAGCGCCCAAAGCGGACGTCCCCCTTCACTGGTCAATGAACCAGTTTGAAGCGTCGTCTCATTGAATAACAGAGAAGGCTGGAAGGGCCGAATGACCCACTCTTGCTCCCAATTCGGATGTAGTCGCTATTGGTCCTGCCGATAAACACGAGAGCCAATTTTCGCACAGCAAGATCCCACCGGCGTGAAATGATATAAATCAGCTGCTAACGGTCTTTGGCGCGGGAGGGGGTGGAGCGGAATGGAGTAATAACTGGGACAAGAACACGGTTTTGTAGAGATGGATAGTTTGGGAATGAATTTGCCTTCGTTTCGGGTGAGTTTCTGCGGTGGGGTTTGCAGATCTCAGTGAGGAAATGGGAGAATCGGAAGATCATCTCCAGTTCTGCGCTGTCACAGCAGCCAGACACACACTCGCCTCTATCAATACACCTGAAAGATTGCTACTAGAGTTGCTGTGATTTCCAGCATTTTTAGTTTTGAGTACAGATTCCAACATCTGCAGTGATTTGTTCCTGAACCTATTCGTAGAATCTGTCCATACTTTCGCCTTTCATTAGAAGGAACTGGCGTTCTCGAGCTACAACCGATCGAATCCGACTGAAAACACAACCGACACCCAAAATGTTCCCTTTAACAGGATTGTGTGTTTCTATTCATTTTTGTGGGTGAGATTCCAGAAGTAGAGACTGTTTCAAAATATGTAAAAACTGTTCTTGAGTCTGCTAAACCGGGGAGGGCGGATGAGAAAGAAAATACAAGATTTGCATTCATGTAGCCGCTTTCACAACCTCAGGACAGTGCTTTGCAGTCAAGGAAGTAGTTTGGAGGCAAAAACAGAAATTGCTGGAAAAGCTCAGCAGGTCTGGCAGCATCTGTGGAGAGAAATCCGAATTAACGTCGAGTGACCCTTCCTCAGAGCTGAAGGTAGCTGGGGAAATGTCGGTTCATACGCAGAATACAGGGTTAGGGCAGTAAACGATAGGTGGGGATAGAGCCCAAAGAGACAGAGGAACTCTGGTGTGGTCACCGTTGCAATGTGCGAAACGCATCGGCCAGGGTGCGCACAGTAAGATCCCACAAACAGCAATATGAGCACAAAAACCAGACACGGTGGCTGGGAAGTTTATGAAGGCATCCCTGCTAAAAGACTTCATGGTTCTTTTTTTCAAAATAGTGCTCTCGGATATCTTTGCTCCCAGGGAGAAGGGAGAAGAGGAAATCCCCGTTTACATCTCGCCAGGAAGGTGGCACTTCAGACAGTGACAACACGGGAATAAATCGGAACAGCAAAAATGGTCCTTGTTTCACATGAGCTGATTTGTTTTGTTTGGTTCCTGGGATGTGGGCAGTTCAACCAAGGCTGGCATTAACTGTAGTGATATTGAAATACTGTCACCGGGCTAATGATTCGGAAGCTCAGCGTCATGTCCTAGAGACTGGTGTTCGAACCCCGCCATGGCAAATGGTGATTATTTGAATCCAACAAAATAGCTGGAATGAAAAGCCAACTGCACAGCGACCAAGGAACGATTGTCGGCTGCGTAAAAAACTCACTGGGTTTAGTGATGTCCTTTAGGGAGGGGAATGGTTCTGGTCAGAACAGAAATTGCTGGAAAAGCTCAGCAGACCTGGCAACATCTGTGAAGAGAAATTAGAGTTAACGTTTCTGATCGGATCACTCTGATTTCCCTCCACATTTACTGCCAGACTTGCTGAGTTTTTCCTGCAATTTCTATTTTTATCTCTGATTTACAGCATCCGCGGTTTTTAATGGTTCTGCTCATGCAAGGCGTACAATGGACTGATTCCTGGGGTGGCAGGGCTGTGGTGTGAAGAGAGACTGGATCGGTTAGGTCCGCATTCACTGGAGTTTAGAAGAATGAGGTGGGATTTCATAGAAACCCATACAATTCTAACAAGAGTCAATAGAGTAAACATGGGAAGAATGTTCTCAATGATCAGAACTAGGAATCACAGTCTAACGATACAGAGTAGGCATTTAGGATTGAGGTTAGGGAAATATCTTCACCCAGAGAATGGGGAAACTTGTGGAATTCTCTGCCATAGAAAACAGTTGAGGCCAAAACATTGAATGCATTCAAGAAGGAGTTGGCTATGATTTTATTACTAAAGGGATCAAAGGGTGTGGGGAGAAAATGGGAACAGGAGTTGGACGATCAGACATGATCATTCTAAATGGCGGGGCAGGCTCAAGGGCCGAATGGTCTGCTCTTGCCCCTGTTCTCTATATTTCTCTGAAATCGTCATCCTTATGTGGCCTACAGGTGACTTCAGGACACAGCCAGGAGGCTGATTCCTAACTGTCCTATTGGCATTTAGAGGTGGAAATATGGCGTTGATAAAAGGTGGCGCAGGTCAGGTAGCATCCGAGGAACAAGAGATTCGACGTTTAGGGCAGGAACCTTCTTCAGGACAGGGGCACGGGAAGGGGGTTAAGAGAGATATATATATAGGGGGAAGTGGGGAGATGGGGCTAGGGAAAAGGTAGGCAATAGGTGGGCGAAGGTGGATTTGATAGTGATAGCTCGGTGGGGAGGATGGAACGGATAAGTGGGAAAGGAGGATGGATGGGGAGGACAGGTCAAGAGGGCGGATCTGAGTTGGAGGGTTGGATCTGGGATGGGGTGGTGGCGGGAGGGGAGATTTGGAAACTGGTGAATTAAATGTTCATGCCATGTAGTTGTAGGCTGCCAAGGGGAAGATGAGGTGTTCCTCTTTCAGTTTGCGGGTGCCTTTGTGAAGCCAGTGCAGGAGGCCCAAAATGGACATTTCATGGGGGGAGTGGGAGGGGGAGTTGAAATGGATAGCCACGGGAAAGTGGGGTTGGCTGGTGCGTACAGACCAGAGATGTTCCCTGATAACTATTTATCTAACCAGATACACCCACCCGCCGGTGAACGAATAAAATGCCTTGCCGAAGTTGGCATCGAACTGCCTTCCTGAAGCGCGGAGGCGGTGGGGTGTGGGTATAAAAACAGGGCTGTGAGATGGGGTTAGTCCCTGAATGCATAGCAATCCCGCTGATCCAAATGCCTGTGACACGCTGCTTCCCAATGTTGGATAACTAGATTTCCAGACAGCGGGGACACCTCGAAAGGATTGGATGAGATTTGATAGCCCGAAAGTCTGGCCACTTCAGGCCGCGATTCCAATTCAGGACTTGGTCCATTCTGCCCACCCTCTGCATTCACTATCTGCCAGGAACCGCACTGATACCGATGTCTCAGATCGGAATAAGAATTCCAGGATGTCACAAATTTTCTAATGGGTCGCCTTTTAAACGAGGGGGTTGAAAAAGCCTAGAGTCATACAGCACGGAAACAAACCCTTCGGTCCAACTCGCCTATTATGATCGAGTTTTCTAAACTGCGTTTGGCCCATGTCCCCTTCAACCTTTCCTGTTCAGGTACCTGCCCAAATGACTTTTAAATGTTGAAACTGTCCGTACATTTACCACTTCCTCTAGCCCATTCCGCATTACGAAATAGCCTCTGTGTGAAAAAGTTGCCCCACAGGTACCTTTTAAATCTTTCCCCCCCCTCATCTTAACGTTATGCCCTTCTAATTTTGAACTCCCTACCCTCGGAAAAACCTTTGCTCATCATCTTACCTACGCCTCTCGTGGCTTTATAAACCCCTATCACGTCACCCCTCAACTTCCTATGCCCCCGGGAACAAGGCGAAAGTGAGGACTGCAGATGCTGGAGATTAGTCAAGATTTGAGTGGTGCTGATTCCTGATGAAGGGCGCCTGCCCGAAACGTAGATTTTCCTGCTCCTCGGATGCTGTCTGATCTGCTGTGCTTTTCCAGCACCACTCTAATCTTGACTCCCGGGAACAAGTCCCAGCTTATAACTCTCCTAACAACTCAAACCCTTCAGACCTGATAACATCCTGGTAGATCTGCACCATCTCCAATTTAATAATATCCTTCCAGAGCACGGCGACCAGAACTGGACTCCAAACACAGCCTCACCAATGTCCTGCACAACCACATTATGACGTCCCAACTCCTGTACTCATCGGCCTGAGCAATGCCATTTGAGAACAATGTAATGACTGCAGCATCACACAGAGATTGCTCCTGCTCACTGTGGGAGTTATGTCAGTGTTATAACAGACCATCGGAAAATAATGATTCAATCACAGGTCTGTTTCACCCAAGACACCGCAACGAATGCTCTAAACAAAAATAATCACATCTTGAACTCCAACACCAACTTTCAGAACTCGATTCAAATCAGTCTGATATTCTACTTACCGGCACCTGCCCTACTCTTCCCCAATTCTGGAGTTACATATTCCTGGCCCATCGACTGCACCATTAGCGGTGGTGCCTTTAACTGACTGGGAATTTAACTCGGGGATTCTCTCCCTCAACCATCCCGTTCCATTTTATCTAAGCAAGCATTTGGCACCAGCCCCAATTTGTGAAACAGTGGCGACGAGAGGCCGTTGCTGCAGTAAAGACGCCACATAAATGCAACATTGTTGTTGACTTCAAATAAGTTTTGCAATAAGAGGGATATATAATTAGGAGCTATAGGAAAACGAATCCAATCTAATAACCCAAATCTGACGAGATATTAAATCAGAGTCAAGTGAAACATATTTGTAACTCTTTCACACTGGCCTCTGTTCGTAAACTTATTTGATTTACCTGCTCAAAGACGTGGTACCAGCATACATCCTTATTCAGCATTGACTCTATGAGTTCTATGTGTTTCTGGGCCCTAAGGACTCTGAAAAATAACTCCAATTTAAAATTGCTTCGTTACCTTCTCCCTCGACCCTAATCTCATGAAATTTCTTTTCCACCTCCCGGCCAGAACCTTTTCCTGTATATCACTCCTTTAAACGCACCTCCGAGCCACCAATCCTACATTCCTTTGCAGATCGAAGTCAAGTTTCGTTTGATACAGCTTCTGTGAAGCGCCTAACGATGTTTACTCCAGTAAAGGTTGTATATACATGCAATTTGTTGATGTTTTAAAGTCACTTCTTGGAATCAGGATGGAATATCGAATTCTCTCAGCTGTCAGCTCATTTCTCAATTTCCAGCCCTTGAAAAATAGTCTCGCCGTTGTATCACAGGGTCATGGCTCGAGACGCCCTCCAGAGATTTGGGCCCAGACTCCGGGCAGGTTCGGCAGCAGCACTGCAGGAGCGCTGCTCTGTCGAAAGTCCCGCCTGGACGATTTGAAATGAAACTGAAATCCTGTTTGACCAAAGAAAAATCATGAATTTCTCTCTGGTCCTGAGCCAATATTTATAACGTCGCTAAAAGTGATCATCTGATCTTGATCACATTGTTGTTTTGTGGGATCTTGCTGCCGCAGTTTGATTGTTACCCTTTGCAAAAATGTCGAAGCGGGTGGTGCTGAAATAGCTCAGCCGGTCAGGCAGCTCCGGAGAGTCGGCGATTCTGGGCATAAGCCCTTTCTCAGGAATAGCAACAATGATTACACTACAAAACCACTCCATGGCTGCAAAGGTCAGAGGGTCAATATAAGCGCTACATAAATGCAATCCTTTCAATTTATACTCATGGACAAACCTATTTCACAACGTTTATGCTATGCTGCTATCTAACTGGGAGGCGGTGACATGGTGGTAATTGTCACCTGACTAGTGGCCCAGAGTTCATCTCCTGGGTTCAAATCCCACTCAGGGCAGGGATAAAACTCAAATTCATTTTTTAAAAAAAAGCTAGGGTTAAAAGGCAACTGCACGGTGACCGTGTAATCATTGTAGATCATCATAAAGATCCATCTGGGTCACTTATGCACTTTAGGGAAGGAAATCTGCCACCCTTACCGGTCAACCATACATGGGACTGGAGACTTACAGAAATATTAACTGGCCTCTGGGCAATTAAGATGAGCAGTAAATTAAGTCAGCAACATTCACAGCGAATGGCTATTTTAGAAACACACACCTTGATTCATAAAACAAAATAACATGACCTTAAAAAGAAAGCAAAGTTGGATGCTGCAAACTTGAAACAAACACAGATAATGGTGAGAAACTCAGCATCTGTGAAGAGAAAGCACAGTTCATGTTTCAGCTCAGCGTGAATATTGAGGAAGAGTTATACCGGACTCAAAACGTTAACCCTTGTTTCTCTCTCCACAGATGCGGCCATACCTGCTGAGTTTCTCTAGCATTGCCCGTGTGGGTTTGCCCGATGGGGCGCTCAACTCACTATTGCAATCCTCTGGAGGCTTTCAAGAATCCTCATCCTTCCCTCACAGGTCACCACTGTGCTCTTTAGTGTGTTCGAATGGATAAACTCTTTAACGGAACTAAGTAAAGGAGTGGATTTTTAAAAAGAAGACTCAATGAACTGGATCCAGAGTTTCCATTGTTGTCCATTGAACTTTTTCATATTAGATTTGCAGCAACCTGGAATTTGAAATGTATAACTTTTGTTTCAATAGCCGAGGAACTGCCAACATCAGCTAGAAATCTAATAAAGTCTAACAAATTAACTTAGCTGCCTTTTCAGATTGCTCCACTCTTATACTGATGCATGGAGACGTGCAGCAATGGGGAGGTGTCCGAAAGCCTCTTACATCACTGTAGCTCCGCCCATGTCCAGTGTAACTCCAGCCCCGCGTGAAACCGATGGTTCGAAGGTTCCCGGGCAGTCAAATCGCCGCAACGTCTTATAAAGTCTACACATTTACAAAGTAGAGTGAGGATCTAGGTATGAGAAAGGTTCATATTGTGCAGTCCTGGACCAGCAGTGTAGTAAACACAATTTCGGACTGTAAGAGGATCTGTGCAGTCTTCATTCATTGAGCCACCAGCTTTACTCGTTTACAATGAGATAGCAGTTAACACATATAAACTTTGTAACGGTTGTGTTAGTTATACTGTGCACAATATAATGTGGACGTCTATATACACGGCCGCATCTCATGTCACCTTGATCTGAATTGGTCCATTTTGCCCTGCTCTCTCCTCCTATAGCGCCGGCTTGTGAGCTCACCGAATCAAGTCACGGTGTGACAGTTTCCCAACTGAAGCCCTTTTAGATTGTTTCATAAAAAACTTGTGACCTTCTCCTCCCACAGTTTCCCCTTCTTCCTATAGTGTAAAAAGAAAATTCCTTGCCCGTGATGTCGGATGAAGGGTTGGTATCAGGTTTGACTGGTTTGTGCTGGTGTTGACGATTTTCCTGAGTCTTCTCCGAGCCCCAGCCCATGACATATTCCGGTGGCTCTTTCTCCTTCACGTGCCCGCCTCGCTCACCGTCAAACGCCTCTCCGCGATTCGGCCCCAACTCCAGCCGAGAGGAGCGAGTTCCACATTCTCGCCACACTCTGGGTAGACATGTTACTCCTGAATTCCCGACTGGATTTATTAGTGACTAACCGACGTTTAATGCTGATCTTCTCTCTGAATCTTTACAGTTTTGGTTTTAATATAATTGCTGATTAAGGCGGGAACTCTCATCGGCGTTGTTTCCTTTCTGTAGAGACATTTTGTGCGGCGGGAGATGGACACAAACCAGCTCCTTATGGCCGGTGCTCCTTTATCCAAACCGGACCACCAGCAAGGTCTCCATACATCAACAGAGAGGGCCGGCTTCGTTGTGCATCTGTTATTTCTGGGATCTTGTTGTGCACAGCTGCATGCTGCAGGAGTGTCTGCGACTGCAGAGTTATCCAATTATTTCAAACCACTTTGAGACTTCCTGAACGCCCGGGCAAGTTGCTCTATGTTCGAGTACCTCTTACTGGGGCAAACCTGTGTTAAAGCTGAAACGTTCTGAGGAAGGGTAACTAGACGCGAAACGTTGACTCAGTTTGTCTCTCCACTGATGCTACCAGACCTGCAGAGCTTTTCCAGCAGTTTCCCATTTTGTTTCAGTATTAAGGCTAACGTGGCTAACCATTCACCCTAGGTTGCTCACTAACAATCAATCAAATTGATAGGGTTCAATCAAACATCCTCCATTCCATTTCCTCTCTTGAGACTGGCATCTCTAGCAGGGAGGGTTGCACCGTCAGTGGTGGTAAAATTCTGTGAATTAATCCAAGCAACCAATCATCCTCGGACCATTCCCTGACCCTGCCTGTATCCCGAGGAACCTGTGCCCGGGATCTCTGTAAAGACGGTGACATGGGTAGTTTGTAAACCCGGATCCGATTAAAGGCGCACGTGCGAGCGGACAAATCTCAGTAAAGGGCAGGACAATGTCTCTCGTCGTCGCCGCCATCTCCCTTCCACTCAGCCTTGAGCAACCGTTAGTGCTGAAGGTAAAGTGAGTGCCCCGAACAGTCCCAATCTATTTAAAATCATTTTAATATTTTCAATGGCCATCAAATTTCCCCCTCACCGTTGTCCGTTTTATTAATATCTGATCCACATGCAGAAGGAGAACTCTTGGCAAGGGAGAATATTTTATTTTTATTTTATCGGAGCTGTAACTTTTTAAATGGATACAGCTCGCGAATTAAATCTAACAACTACGTACTGTCGTTTCACATTCTGCAAAACTCTGTAAGAGGAAATGTCAAGTATTTCTTCTTAATAATAACTTCATTCAACCTTCGAAGTCGTTAGAATCGAAAGAGTCTTTTCTAAACTAAAATAATTGATTTTATTTTAAGTACGAGCCGGGAACTAGGCCAAGTAGCATCTGTACAGAAATCAAACTGTTTCCAGCTCAAAATCCCTTTGCACCGAGAGCAGGACAGCAAAGATATCGCCCACTACTTATAGAGAACTCACACTGAGAATCCAGGCGATTACTCCCGGATTAATAAAGACATCGACAGGTAAATATCTATTTGTGCACGTATGGGTTGTAGCTATATTAACGTTCACACAGAAACGCAATCATATAATACACACTTTTTAAAAAAATCAGCATTCTGGAAAATCACATTTTCAAAACCTCTCCACTCTAAAATGTAGTGTTTCAGTATGCATCTTGAGATATTGTATTTTCTCCTTACAAAAATCTAGAACCCCCACACAGTTAAAACAACAAATATCCCGCTTACTATAAGTTTAGCCAAAACACATCGAAAACAGAGATTCTATAAAAGATGAATTTAGTATCGACAGAATATCAGCCAAAAGCACCTTCCTCCTCTGGTAAACCTATGGTTGATAACGCAACCGGAAATTGTAGATATTACACACACACAGAGTCTGTCTGACACACATGTACACACACATACACCCCTGCCACCCCCCCCCCCATTCCATCCTGGCTAACTATTATTGTATCGAGTGAACATTTTCTCTTGTACATCTTACGGCATCACAAGTGGACTGCGAAATAAAATCTCACACTTAAGAGATATCAACGTGACGACAAGATAAAACTTCATTGCAATCTCATCAAGTATTGATACAGGTGACTGGAAAAGGAAACCTACACAAATCACCTCTCGGTGGGAACAAAAATATTCTGTACAAAAAGTGCCAACAAAAAAGGTGGTTGCAACACCTTTTCCATAAGATATGAGAGATGCTCCTTCTGTCTTTTGAGGAAAAATGTGGGCCAATCCCTGTTCAGAAAAATACATCATGGTCAGCTCCATTAAGAACCGTTTAATGAGAAGGTGATGGGAGGGTTTAGAAATGATGCTAAAGTACCTGAATTCTATTTGTAGGAGAGACTGTGCACACATATTGAAAAGTAAAATGAAATTAGCTTTTCACCTTTTACCTTCGCATCTGATGTTCCATCTTTTGTGTGTATGGGCGCGACTGCATGTGTTTGATTCCGAATGAATGTGTTTGAATAAGTGTGTGAGGTTGCGTGAGAGAGTTGGTGTGGATATGTGTTTGTTTGTGTGTTTGAATGAGTATGACTCTGTTTGAATGAGTGCGTTTAAATGTGTGTATGAGACTGTGTGTGTGAGAGTAAGCGTATGAATGTGTGTATCTAAGTATGTGAGATCATGTGTGTGGTGAGGAAGGGGAAATTCAAGTTTAATTTGTAACTATCAACAACTCGCCATTACGAAGGGAGAGTGCCTTCTACGTTGCATAAAGGGAGGCATGCTGGCTCAGTGGTTAGCACTGCTGCCTTACAGTACCAGGGACCCGGGTTCGATTCCCGCCTCGGGCGACTGTGTGGAGTTTGTACATTCTCCCCGCGTCTGTGTGGGCTTCCTCCCACAATCTAAAGATGTGTAGGCCAGGTGAATTGGCCATGCTATGTTGCCCCATAGTGTTAGGTACGTTAGTCAGGGACAGCTGTACGGAATCTAACGAGAATAGCCTGCTATTAACAGTACATGCACCGATAACGTTAAATGATTGACAGAACATTGCATGAATGGTTATCCAAAAATTAATATCACTTTAAAATACGAAATGGATATTCATCAATAAAAGTGTGGGGCATTCTTCTATCCAGTTTTTACCATCATCTTCCATACAGTAATAACTAAATATTCCACCACACCCCATCCCCA